>NC_041380.1:401248941-401310141 GCF_002162155.2 Triticum dicoccoides
GGTATCGGGTGCAACCGTAAGATCCGATCGATCTGCCGGTGGCCGCCGGCGAGATGGACCTGCCGGCGAACCGCGGTCGGTGGCGCAGGCGGAGCGCACGGTCGCACGTGCCGCTACTCGTGGCCATCTTTTTCCTCCTCCTTCCGGCATCCCTCCTGCTCTCCTCCGCCTACTCCTCCCTGCTCCGCTCCCTCCTCCCCTTCTCCGCCTCCGCCCCCGGCACTGGCGGCGGCACCCTGAGGTGTGGGCGCTCGGCGGAGCTGGAGGGAGAGAGGTTCCTGTGGTACGCGCCGCACAGCGGGTTCAGCAACCAGGTGGGCGAGCTGCGGAACGCTGCGGTGGCGGCCGCGCTGCTCAACCGCACCCTCGTCGTGCCCCCCGTGCTCGACCACCACGCCGTCGCCCTCGGGAGCTGCCCCAAGTTCAGGGTCGCCGAACCCTCCGATCTCCGAGCCGCCGTCTGGGACCACGCCATGCAGCTCCTCCGGGAGCAGAGGTAAAGCCCATACCACACCTTCTCTGCGTTGCGTCTGCCCGGTTTACTGATTGTTTGGAAGATCACGATATTCTTTAGTAAAATCAATCATGTTGCGAGATATTAGAGCTTCATTACAATGTTAACAATGCAAACACCAAAATGTAAGAATGCTAGGCAATTTTCATGATTTAGAATCACACTGATTCTTTTTCGTAATTGATGGAGACTCCAGTACGGTGAGATTGCTGCCAAGAGGAGTTTGAATATATAGATGTAATGTGGTTGTTACACACTTACACTGGCAGAGTACTCACTTTTCTGATTAGCACAATAGTGATATAATTTTTCTAGTTTGCTGTGTTCATAATAGGTTTCCATGTTCACCTTTTACGTTTCAGGTATGTTTCGATGGGTGACATAGTTGATCTGTCCCCACTGAAGCCTTTGGTTAAGACAATTGATTTCAGGGTGTTTGTTTCATTATGGTGCGGTGTAGATATGCGGAAAACTTGCTTTTCTGGGTTGTGCTGTTCTGTTTCTGGTGGTGGATCATTGCCAAGTGACTATGACAGATGCCGATCTTTGCTGTCTGGTTTAGAAGGCAGTGAAAGTAGTGGTTGTGTGTATCCTGTTCAGGATGATTGTAGAACAACGGTCTGGACATATCAGGAGAATAATGATAGAGCACTGGATTCGTTTCAACCAGATGAAGAGTTAAAAAGGAAGAAGAGGATATCATATGTTAGGAGGCGTAAAGATATATACAAGAGTTTAGGGCCTGGTAATAAAGCTGAGGATGCTACCTTGTTGGCCTTCGGGACACTTTTTTCAGCACCATACAAGGGATCAGAGTCTTATTTTGATATCCATGAATCACCAAAGGATCATAGATTACAGAATCTACTTGAGAAAATTGAGTTCCTTCCTTTTGCCCCAGAGATCATGGCTGCAGGGACGGAGCTTGCTAAGAGCAAGATTAAGGAGCCTTTTCTTTGTGCGCAACTAAGATTATTAGATGGCCAATTTAAGAATCACTGGAAATCTACCTTTTCTGCCCTTAAGGAGAAGCTGAAATCTCTTGAGGTGGAAATGAAGACAAACAAGAACAGTGGTTCTGTTCACATTTTCCTCATGACTGATCTTCCCAGAGCAAACTGGACGAAAACCTATCTCGCAGATATTGCAAAAGATGGGAAATATCAACTGTACACCCTCAAGGAAAATGATGTTCTGCAGACTGCCGAGAAGCTTATGGCTGCTGAACATGGCATAAGGTCTGGATTCCTTCCAGAGATCAGAGGAAACACGAACAAGGATTGTGATCCAGTTCAACTACCGGAAATTTTATTATACGTCGAAGAATCTGTTTGCAGCTGTGCATCACTCGGATTTGTGGGGACTGCTGGATCAACCATAGCAGGAAGTATAGAAACAATGAGGAAGAACAATGTGTGCAAATTGTAGGAGAACTACATCATTTGTGCAAGCTGCCAGAAAACTAACCGATGCTACTTAACGAGTTAATTCAGTGGGGGCTGTTGCACTACAGAGAGCTGAATCATTGCAGACTAGAGACTGGGAAACCAGTTTCATGCTCAGGTTCTACGACCCTACAATGTTGAGCATCTACAGCGGTATATTAAAATTCAAACCACTCTCTCTCTTTTCCTTTGTTTCAGTTGCCTAGATAGACAAGGTTCATTGTCTGCGAGCTGTGCCTAAATTATGTTGCATTTCATCCTCCAATTTTGTCATGACAGGCGAGGACAGAGATAGCTTGTGTAGACGACTGTTGGAATTGAACAGATTTCATGGGCTCTCTTCTTGTTACAGATTCATCATCCATGCATGTCCTTGTTTAGCAAGTTTTTTTTTATAAGGAAATGAGTGAAGAAAACTAACTATTTGTGTATATCTAACTGTACTGTGATGCACAACTTACAGTGATAAACAAGCTGTAGTAGTCCCAGAAGCTTGGCTTAGCTAGAAATCATCATTTGCTAGTGAGTTATTCAGTTATTTCTATCAATAGAAACTTCTACCCCTTGATGCTGCGTCTCACACATAATTATACACTTATATTTTGACTGTTGATCATTGCAACACTTCTTTTTTCTTTTCTTGAAAATGAGTTAATCTCGATTCTCTTTTGGCTAAGATTTTCAACTCTGTAGGCTTAGGCTTGCGATCAATCACCGTAGGAACATTCTGGCGTACAGTTATTCTACAGTATGACATGTCTAGGACCATATATACATGCATTATGGCTTGCCAGTCCATGCATTATGGCTTGCCCCAAAGTCAACAAAGGCGCCACATGCCTGTGACTTACTGCGATGGAAGTTCTACCAGGCAACCACTTAGTTGTTGACAGTAGCTACTATGGCAACCCCTTATCACTATAAAGGGAGGCCTGAGCTATCTAGATCAGGGTTGGGCTGAAAACAGTTTGGATGTTAGAATAGGAAGAAACCCCATATATGGTACTGCATTTCCTAGTACCGGCAAGGCCGGGTAATGTAAAGCACACCTTGTAACAAATGTTCATCACAACCATCAAACCAACCAAGCAGGGCGTAGGGTTTTACGCTTTAGATCAACCCAAACATGTGTAAAATCATTGTGTCACTTAGGTGGGACTCGTTCATCTCTTTGCCCCTCACCGAACCAAATAAGGTGAGCACCCTAGCTCCCGGGTCTTGTGCATCAAGCCATGGCATGGATATTCCAATGAATAACAAATATAGGTTAGATTACGTTGTTACATAGTCGGATATTCTTGTGATATTTGGACCTGATTTTTGAAACATTTATCTTATTTTGGCTGCCAGATTGCATACAACCTTCGATGGAGATGACCAAAAATCAAATTTGTTTGCTTTAATTATATGAAGAACATTCATGATAAAAGGGTCCCATTTTAGGCCGACTTAATTGTTATTTCTGATGTCAGTAGAATTGAACCCAAAATGTCGTTCGACACTCGACAGTCTAACCCTGCAATATTCTAATCTTGTCTGGTGGATTTATTGAATGTTAAACCGGCCAAAATATTGTCCAAGATATGGTGCAGTTTAAAAGCTAAGTTTGGTTCAATACGTGATTCGAATTTTAGTTAAGGGGCATGACGGCGTATTGATAAATCGGTTGACATGGATACAAATATGCAAACATAAATTTGTTGCCTATTACAACTTTATTTGTAACTCACATGAGGAATTTGTAAAGAAGCATGGGTAGTTCATTAAGGAGGTGCTCAGATGATTAGAGTGCAATCCAAGTATATCAATTTGTCTTTTGAGGGGTCTTGTTTAGTGTGGGACAACAACAGTAGGGTCGGTTAGCTTGACGCTGGCAATACCCCTCACCGCCACACTGACTCATGCAGGATGGAGAATTACATCCCCTCAATGGAGAACACCGAATTCCCATAGGTTGCATCGCCGCCTTCATCCCTCCTTCACACATCACACAATTTCCAAGCACCACAAGAACATCACAATCAAAATAGATGACTCAACCTTATACTAACTTTTGTATAAACATAGTATAAGGTTGAGTCATCTATTTTAGAACGGAGGGAGTAGAATCCATGTCAAATTTTATGTGAAATAGGCTATTATAGATGACGATAAGCATTACATACTGATAACATCTCTGGATGAGTAGGAGGATGAGACAAGTAAAAGTGCAACAAGAAGGGCAAGAAGAAACAACGAGCTTGACTTCTTGAGAATGGCCATTGTGCTAACTGCGGTCGGATATTTTCTTTGCTTCGTACTAGTGATTCTTTGAGTTTGCTCATCTAGTGGACAACCATTATATAGGATTTTCAGATGATGAATCCGTATGTAATTTGATTAATAAATGTAAATATACCTTCGTACCAATCTTTCGACCAAGCTGTAATGAGTTCCCTTCTTTGGTGTCCTTTTATATTAAGACTATCATGGCTAACCATATTTGGTTTTCTTATTTTTGGTATGGTCATTCATGGCTATCCTGGATTTTCAGGAACTCATAAAATATATAGATAAACTCTCTAATGTTTTGGGATACTACAACCTAGTCCAACTACCGGTGTTATTTATTAGCATATGTCATGTATATACCATCTACGTATTTGTATTTATATGCTATCATTTTTCTGCTTAATTTTCATCATTGAATAATAAGTTGGAATATGAATATGTTCATGTTCAATTAGCTTGCTTCTTTGTGAACACAACAATAGGTATTTTGATGTACGGCCTTTAATATTGACAGATGAAATTCACCTCCATTAGGCACAAAATACTAAATATCTTAATTTGCATAATCCAAGAATAATTCTATTGCAAAACAATAAAGTGATTTTATGTTAATTTTTATTTGTGAATCACAATGTAAGGAATCACTGGCATCTACAACTTACACTAGTACAACTATGGCCTATGCACATGATTGAAGCCACCCATCGCATAGAGTTTTGGGTTGGCGATCGGGGGTGGCATCACATACCCTAACAAAATGTGTGCGATGGGATGGGTGTTCCATAATAGCCCGCTATAGAGAATCAGGTGCGATTCCAGGAAGGACCGCACACATAGGGAAAACTAAAATTGTTTGTGATGTGTAATATTTCCTTGATATTTTCCTTGTTAGCAATTGTGTCTGATGGTGTTATCTCTATGGGGAACAACTTAGTAGTGGCGCCCCTTATTTGACCTGTGCTACTGCTACTTTGTAGTAGAGTGGATGCAAACTCCGCGCCACAGGTGTTAGGGCATATTTCTCCCTAAGTGGTTTTGGTGATTTATGACAACATGTTTGCGGACTAATCGTGTGCATTGAGCTTTTTCAGTATATCAAGCATATGGCACAAAATGATTAGTGCCCCTCGGAGTTTCAAGAGAAGACAGTTTTCTTTCCCGCATTTCTTTTCTGTTGGACTTGAGTCGTAGGGAAAACCGTACTATCAAGAGGGGTCCGCATCGGAAAGGTTTGGGTGGAATCATCACGTACACACTCATATAGCACCCACCAATAATTTCCGTTCATTTGGAGTTGTCCTCCGGTTGCATCAAAGGAGGGGAGAAGAGCCACAAGCGGTAGTACCGCTGGCTTCAGTGGTACTACCGCTGCCCATAGGCGGTAGTACCGCTGCAACCACCACGCGCACTACCGTTCGTGGATGGGGCCTCAAGATCTACGGTGGTTCCTTCGGGTACTACCGTGGTACTCGTTTGTCCCCAGTAAATTGGGCGGATGTGGTAGCGGTAGTTAGGGCGGTAGTGCCGCCTGTAGGCGGTAGTACCACTCCTACTACCACGGCTACCACTGCTCGATGCTTTCTTTTCTCCCCTGTTTTTCCCTGTCTCCTGTGCTGAAAGTGCAACTAATCCCTGGGCGGTTTTGGTAATTCTTAACAACATATAGCTCATTGAACTAATATTCTTTCAAGGTAATCATTTCAGAAAGTTCAATGATTGGCATGGCATGGACTAAGAGATGTGGACCCCTCAAAATGCTAAGGACACATATTGGCAAAAGCTCAAGACTCTACATTTTCATTTTAGTGATCCAAGATCACATTGAGTCCATAGGAAAAGCCAATACTATTAAAAGGGGATGAGGTGTTGCTTAATGGCTTGCTTGCTCAAAATGCTTAGTGATATGCTCCAAAAGCCCTCAACCACTTCCTCATTTCCACATATGTCCTAAACCTAAAGTCAAACTTGGCCCCACCGATTTGATATATCCGATGCCACCGAGTTCACTTGACATAGCCACTGCCAGAAACCCTAATCAATTCGGTCTCACCAATAGCGATCTCGGTCTCACCGAGATGGGATTGCAAACTCTCTGTTTCCCTTCGTAACATTTCGGTCTAATCGAGATGAGCGATCGGTCCCACCGAGTTGGCAATGCAAACTCTTTGTTTCCTTTTCGTAACGTTTCGGTCTCACCGAAATGAGCGATTGGTCCCACCGATTTTGCCTGACCAAGTCTTTATTTGCTTATTACTGAAATTGGTCTCACCGAGATGAAGTTTTGCCCTAACCCTAGCACATCGGTCCCACCGAGTTGATCATGTCGGACCCACCGAAAAGCCTAACGTTCACACTTTGAACCATATCGGTCTGACTGAGTTTCACTATTTGGTCCCACCGAGTTTGGTAAATTGTGTGTAATGGTTAGATTTTGTGTGGAGGCTATATATACCCCTCCACCCAATCTCCATTCGAGGAGAGAGCCATCATAATGTGCCTACACTTCCAGCATTCATTTTTTGAGAGAGAACCACCTACTCATGTGTTGAGACCAGGACATTCCAATCCGACCACAAGAATCTTGATCTCTAGCCTTCCCAAGTTGCTTTCCACTCAAATCATCTTTCCACCATATCCAAATATGTAAGAGAGAGTTGAGTGTTGTGGAGACTATCATTTGAAGCACAAGAGCAAGGAGTTCATCATCCACACACCATCTATTACCTTTTGGAGAGTGGTATCACCTAGATTGGTTAGGTGTCACTTGGGAGCCTCCGTCAAGATTGTGGAGTTGAATGGACTTTGTAAGGGCAAGGAGATCGCCTACTTCGTGAAGATCTACCCAAATGAGGCAAGTCCTTCATGGGCGATGGCCATGTTGGGATAAGCAAGGTTGCTTCTTCGTGGACCCTTTGTGGGTGGAGCCCTCCGTGGACTCGCGCAACTGTTACCCTTCGTGGGTTGAAGTCTCCATCAACGTGGATGTACGATAGCACCACCTATCGGAACCACGCCAACAATCTCCGTGTCTACATTGCGTTTGCTCCCTCCAAACTCCTCCCCTTTACCTTCATATGCAATGATTTACATTCCGCTGCTATACTCTTAGAATTGCATGTGTAGGTTTATTGCTTGACTTGTGTTAAGTTGCTAAAATCTGCCAAGACTTAAAATTGGGAAAAGGCTAGATTTTTATTTGGTCAAGTAGTCTAATTACCCCCCTCTAGACATACTTTCGATCCTATAAGTGGTATCAGAGCTTTGGTCTCCATTTGCCTTGATTTCCATAGCTTTGGTGATCATAGCCTTGGTTTCACAACCTAGGAGAGTATGGCGTCTAGCGAGGGAAATTACCACCATAGAGGTCCTTACTTTGATGGTACTAATTTTTCTAGTTGGAAGCATAAGATGAAAATGCATATTCTTGGACATAACCTCGTCGTTTGGGCTATTGTGTGCATTGGTTTGCAAGGTGAATTCTTTGATGGAAGGGAACCGAATCATTAAGCAACCGCTGAAGAATTGAAGATGTTGCAATATAATGCTCAAGCTTGCGATATCCTCTTCAACGGATTATGCCCCAAAGAATTCAACAAAATCAGCCGTCTTGAGAATGCAAAGGAAATTTGGGATACTTTGATTGATATGCACGAAGGTACCGACTCTGTCAAGGAATCCAAATTGGATGTGCTTCAAAGTCTTGACAAGTTCAAAATGAAGGATGGTAAAGGTGTCGCTAAAATGTACTCTAGGCTTGCTCTCATCACAAATGAGATTGCCGGCTTAGGAAGTGAAGAGATGACCGATAGATTCATCATCAAGAAGATCCTAAGAGCCTTGGATGGAAAATATGACACCGTGTGCACCTTGATCCAAATGATGCCCAATTACAAAGATCTCAAGCCAACGGAAGTCATTGGTAGAATTATTGCTCATGAGATGTCACTCAAGGATAAAGAAGAGCTTCACAACAAGTCTAGTGGTGCTTACAAAGCCTCATGTGATGCTCCTACATCATCAAGTGAGAAACAAGCTTTCAAAGAAGAATTGAGCTTAATGGTGAAGAACTTCAACAAGTTCTACAAGAGTAGAAGCAGAGAAAGAAGTTCCAGGTCAAGATCCTACAATGACAAAAGATCTTATAGTCGTGAGCGTAATTGCTACAATTGTGGAAGACCCGGACACTACTCCAATGAGTGTACAACTCCCTACAAAAGAAGAGAAGACTCACCTAAAAGGAGAAGCAAAAGAGAAGAATCACCTCCAAGGGAGAGAAGGAGTAGAGATGACCGTTATGAACGAAGAACCTCTCGCAGAAGCAAGGATTCAGAAAGAAAGGACAAGTCATCAAGGAGCTATACAAAACGAAGACATCAAGCTCATGTTGGTGAATGTGTATCCGGTTCCGACTCCGACCACCACTCCGAGAGAATTTATCACTCCGACTCCGAATATACTCAAGATGAAGGTGTTGCCGGTCTAGCACTTGTGTCAACCAACTCCTATGACATATTTGACTCACCAAATGAAGGAATTGGAAGATGCTTCATGGCTAAAGGCCCAAAGGTATCACACCCCGAGTATGTTGATTTCAGTAGTGATGAAGATGACTTGCTAGGTGATGATGATTTACTTGTTGACAACTCTAGTAATGAAAACTATGATGAACTTGCTATTAATCATGCTAATCAAGATAAAACGAATGATGATGATAAGAAGGAGATTGAGCGTCTAACTAAAGAACTAAACACTCTTAATTTAGCTCATGAAACTACCTTAGAATATCACCGAGAGCTTTTAAAGACTCCTGAGAAGCTAAGCTTTGAAATGCTCAACCTAGAGCAAGAGCATGGGTTCTTAAAATCAATCAATGATGATCTTCGTCAGAAAAGTTCTTCTTACATTGCCAAGCGTTTACTCTTGTCTACTTACATGCCACAAGTAAAATCTACCAACAAGAGTAAGAAAGATTCTTCTTCTAGTAGTAACAATAATCATGATAAATCCAATATTGTTGCTTCTGGTAGTTCTCTTGATTCCACTAATGATTCTCTTAGCCAAGTTACACTTGAGCAAGAAAATAGTTTATTGAAGAGAAGTAGAGAAAGGTGTTTACAAGAGCCTTGCCGGAAGTAAGCAATTTGAGGAAATTATACGCAAGCAAGGAAGGCACGGGAAGAATCAAGGTGTTGGTTTTGAACGCAAGTTCAATACCAATGGAGTTGAGTGGGAAGAAGATCAATACCCCAAGACGAGGTTTGTTCCTCAACAAGAGAAGTATGATCCTACATCCTTCAAAGGGACAGAAGCTCAAGATGATCTTCCACCACAAGACCATAAGCTCAAAGGCAAAGGACAAGCTTCAAGAGGAGATTGATGCATTTGAAGAAGCTCCTAAGGCCTTGGTCAAGTGGGTTCCCAAGACTACATCAATTTCTACTTCATTAAGTACGAATAAAACTCCAAGGATTCCCATCAAGATGATGTGGATCCCCAAGAAGAAGAACTAGAGAGTTCTTGAGGGTGACCCTGCCAACACACTTCACTCATATTCATTTTTAGCAAGGACAAGTGCAAACAACTTTCACATCTTGCACTAGTTCAAGGAGTCACAAACCCTCTTGTTGGTAAGTCAAGGGACAAGGTAACCTAATGCTTTCATGGACATCATCTTGTGTGTACTTCATTCTATGTCTATGGATATCCTTGTTTGTTCCTTGTGGGACTAACCCATGTAGGTATTGAAAGTGCAACTCACTCCAACGGATTGCTCCAAATGATCTACATCAACATTGAGCATCCACATCTTCAACATCTACATGAAGTCATCATCGACAAAACCCAATGTTAGTTCATCCCTCTTAGGGGGGATATCACATCTAGGGGGAGCTTTGCTCTAAGAATTGAGCTAAAGCAACTCTAATGGTGTGAACACAACAATGCTTTATGTAAAAGGGGTAACCCCACTTGTGCTTAAACGATGAGTATGACCTACGATCAAATGTTCTCATTTGACTCCTCAGTCAATATACTCATATATAGATGACTTAGTCATCGCCAATTGCTTGATAGATTCTAGAGTGTTTGTGCATGCTTTGCCACATATTTCATTTGCCATCTTATTGTGTGAGCATGTTGAGTGCATATTTTTCTCATTCGAGGACATCCATTTGTTGCTTTGATTGTTTGGTCTTTTCTTTTGCCAAATGGATGAACAAGAATGCCTAAGACCTCCCTCTAGCTATCTATGCTTTTCTCGTCTCAAACTCTATTCATGCTACATCACAAAGTTTGATCAAGTTGGATTCGAACCCTCTGGGTGAGGAACACTCGGAGCCACCGATTCGTCATAGACTTAAACTTACAAAACCTCTCTATGTATTACGGCCTGACCGATTCATTCCTTTCGGCCAAACCGAGTTCATTGAGTTGATCTAGGTTTCAATCTCGGTGCAACCGATTTGAACAATTCGGTCACACTGAGTTGCAGTAATCGCTTGCGATTCTGCATCTCGGTGCCACCGAGTCATTCCACTCGGTCACACCGACAGGGTCTGGATATATATATATACCACGGGTCAAATTTTGGAAATTTCTCCGAAACTGTTCGCCCGTGCATATCCAGCTCTGCCGACTCGAGGTCTCCGAATCGTCTCCTCATCGCCAGCGGCCCCCTGCCGCTGGTCTCCACTGCCGTCAAAGCTTTGATCTATATGTTGTCATCAATTATCAAAAAGGGGGAGATTGAAAGTGCAACTAATCCCTGGGTGGTTTTGGTAATTCTTAACAACATATAGCTCATTGAACTAATATTCTTTCAAGGTAATCATTTCAGAAAGTTCAATGATTGGCATGGCATGGACTAAGAGATGTGGACCCCTCAAAATGCTAAGGACACATATTGGCAAAAGCTCAAGACTCTACATTTTCATTTTAGTGATCCAAGATCACATTGAGTCCATAGGAAAAGTCAATACTATTAAAAGGGGATGAGATGTTGCTTAATGGCTTGCTTGCTCAAAATGCTTAGTGATATGCTCCAAAAGCCCTCAACCACTTTCTCATTTCCACATATGTCCTAAAGCTAAAGTCAAACTCGGCCCCACCGATTTGATATATCCGGCGCCACTGAGTTCACTTGACATAGCCACTGCCAGAAACCCTAATCAATTCGGTCTCACCGATAGGGATCTCGGTCTCACCAAGATGGGATTGCAATCTCTCTGTTTCCCGTCGTAATGTTTCGGTCTAACCGAGATCAGCGATCGGTCCCACCGAGTTGGCAATGCAAACTCTCTATTTCCTTTTTGTAACGTTTTGGTCTCACCGAAATGAGCGATCGATCCCACCGAGTTTGCCTGACCAAGTCTCTGTTTGCTTATTACTGAAATCGGTCTCGCTGAGTTCATGTGATTGGTCTCATCGAGATGAAGTTTTGCCCTATTCCTAGCACATCGGTCCCACCAAGTTGATCATGTCGGTCCCACCAAAAAGCCTAACGTTCACATTTTGAACCATATCGGTCTCACCGAGTTTCACTATTCAGTCCCACCGAGTTTGGTAAATTGTGTGTAACGGTTAGATTTTGTGTGGAGGCTATATATACCCCTCCACCCAGTCTCCATTCGAGGAGAGAGCCATCAGAATGTGCCTACACTTCCATCATTCATTTTCTGAGAGAGAACCACCTACTCATGTGTTGAGACCAAGACATTCCAATTCGACCACAAGAATCTTGATCTGTAGCCTTCCCAAGTTGCTTTCCACTCAAATCATCTTTCCACCATATCCAAATATGTGAGAGAGAGTTGAGTGTTGGGGAGACTATCATTTGAAGCACAAGAGAAAGGAGATCATCATCAACACACCATCTATTACCTTTTGGAGAGTGGTGTCTCCTAGATTGGTTAGGTGTCAGTTGGGAGCCTCCGTCAAGATTGTGGAGTTGAACCAAGGAGTTTGTAAGGGCAAGGAGATTGCCTACTTCATGAAGATCTACCCAATTGAGGCAAGTCCTTCGTGGGCGATGGCCATGGCGGGATAGACAAGGTCGCTTCTTCGTGGACCCTTTGTGGGTGGAGCCCTCCATGGACTCGCTCAACCATTACCCTTCGTGGGTTGAAGTCTCCATCAATGTGGATGTACGATAGCACCACCTATCGGAACCACGCCAAAATTTTTCATGTCTACATTGCGTTTGCTCCCTCCAAAGTTGTGATAGACTGGCTTATTAGGGATGATAGACTACTCATATAAATAAGGAATTCCTTCTTTTCCGGGAGCCCATTCAGACAAAACTACAAAGTTAAGCGTGCTCAGATTGGAGTAGTTTCAGGATGGGTGACCGACCAGGAAGTTGCTCCCGGGTGCGCACGAGTGAGGACAAAGTGCGCAAAAAAGACTAGTGTTGATTTGTGGGGCCAGTCTAGATACCGCTAGGAGTAACGACCACCAGCGGGTGTGTCCAGGGCGTTACAAGTTGGTACCAGAGCCGACCCTCGCGGTTACACGGATGTTTGCAGACAGGTGCGTGGTCATGTTGTGCATGACGTTTGTGACCCGTCATGGCACACGGCATGGCACATGTGCCAGACTGGAAGCACAGACGTATGTGCCAAGAGGGAACTTTCCTGTGGCCCGACGAGGACGTCGGTTCCTCTGAGTGGGGGTGTATGTGATAGCCTGGCTTATTAGGGATGATAGACTACTCATATCAATAAGGAATTCCTTCTTTTCCGGGAGCCCATTCGGACAGAACTACAAAGTTAAGCATGCTCAGCTTGGAGTAGTTTCAGGACGGGTGACCGACCGGGAAGTTGCTCCTGAGTGCGCACGAGTGAGGACAAAGTGCGCAGAAAAGACTAGTATTGATCTGAGGGGGCCAGTCTAGATCCCGCCAGGAGTAACGACCACCGACGGGTGTGTCCGGGGTGTTACAAAACTACTCCACTTTACCTTCATATGCAATGATTTACATTCCGCTACTATACTCTTAGAATTACATGTGAGTCGATCGCTTGACTTGTGTTAAGTTGCTAAAATCTGTCAAGACTTAAAATTAGGAAAAGGCTAGATTTTTATTTGGTCAAGTAGTCTAATTACCCCCCCTTAGACATACTTTCGATCCTACATGTGCATACCTTAGGGAGCGGTAGTACATCCTGTCTATGGTCTGAGAGGTGCATAACAGTTGGATTTGCCCCCCACTATAAAGGGGGTCTTCTTCCCCAAGAAGACCTACCTCTTTCTCCCCTAAACTCCATTGTTGCTCCAAAGCTCATTTTCACCCGATTTCTCTCCCTAGCCAATCAAACTCGTTGATTTTCTAGGGATTGGTTGAGAAGTCCCGGATCTACATTTCCACCAAGAGAAATTTGATTCCCCCCACTAATCCCTTGCAAATCTTGTTACTCTTGGGTGTTTGAGCACCCTAGACGGTTGAGGTCACCTTGGAGCCACATTCCATTGTGGTGAAGCTCCGTGGTATCGTTGGGAGCCTCCAATCAAGTTGTGGAGATAGCTCCAACCTTGTTTGTAAAGGTTTGGTCCCCGCCTTCAAGGGCACCACTAGTGGAATCACGTCATCTCGCATTGTGTGAGGGCGTGAGGAGAATACAGTGGACATAGTGGCTTCTTGGGGAGCATTGTGCCTCCACACCACTCTAACAGAGATGTACTCCCCCCAAAGGGAAGCAACTTCGGTACACGCCCTCGTCTCCACCGGCTCCACTTATGGTTATCTCTTCCCTTTACTTTGTGCAAGCTATTATTGTGTTGTATCCCTTGCTTGCACTTGTTGTTGTCGTTAGCATCATATAGGTTGCTCACCTAGTTGCACATCTAGACAACCTATTTGTTGCTAAACCTAATTTGTTAAGAAAAACTAAAAATTGGTAGTTGCCTATACACCCCCCTCTAGTCAACCATATCAATCCTTTCAATTGGTATCAGAGCCTTGTCTCTTTATTAAGGGTTTCACCACCCAAAGAGTATGGTTGACACCAAGGAGGAAGTTCCCGAGGCCGTGGAGTTGACTTCGATCACTCGAGACGACTTAAATGAAGCTATGGCTTCACTTAAGATGTCTATGACGACCGAAGTCAAGTCCATGCTTAAAGAATTACTCGAGGGGATGAAATCCACTCCCGATCCCTTGCTTGTGGTTAATCCCGCGGCATCGGAGCTGGAGGCCAATTCCACCAAGGAAGCGGCTAAAAGTACTAATGTTCCTTCCCCTCATGACAAGAATGGGACGGGAACCTTTGCCTCGGTCCCCCCTCCCCCGGTCTATGGAGGACCGGTCCCTACACCTTGCATTAATATTCATGGTCCTCCTCCCAAGCTTGTTAAGGGTGATTTTGATAATTGGGTCTTTCGCACTAAGTCTCATTTGAATCATTGCTCAACTAACCTTCGGAGAATCATTGAGCAAGGCTTTTACCCGCATGATCCAAACAACTTCACCCCAAGAGAAGAAGTGGACAATCAATACAATCACTCTGCTTTGTTCATCCTTCAAGATGCGGTCCCTCCCGAAGATCTTTCGCATCTTTGACCCTTCACTCATGCAAAGGATTGTTGGGAGCACATTGTGTCTATCTACAAGGGAAGCTCAAGCATTCAAAGGTCCAACTTTGAAGTGGTCTTTGATGAGGCCGATGAATTTGTGATGCTTGAAGATGAGGATCCATGTGATCTCTACCGGAGGGTGACAACTCTTGCGGTTGCTCTCCAAGACCATGGGAGCAAGGATACGGATGGCACTTTAATCAAGCACAAGTTTCTCAAGGCCATCATGCCATTCAACAAAGCAATGTCTTCCGTGATTTGTCAAAGGCCGGACTTTCACACCCTAACCTCAAGTGAAGTGTTGGATGAGTTTATTCTATGAACATCATGAATAAGACCGCCGACAATGTTCTTTCTCGTGTCCGGTCAAAGAAAGACACTCCCACCCTTGCTTTGAAGGCCAAGGCCATTCCAAAAGAAGAAGAGGAAGAAGAAGAGGAGGGTGGTCTCAAAGACACCAAATATGCCTACCATGATCCATGGCTCTTGCGTCAAGGCTTTTTTTGGAGCAATAAGAGGAACTCAAGGCCCAACTTCACCAAGAACAACTCAACTGGGTCAAAGAACAAGCAACATGTAAGAACTTGCTACAATTGTGGCAATGTGAGTCACTTTGTGGTGGATTGCCCCTACAAGAAGAGGGAAGACAATGGTGGAAAACTCATTCGTAAAGATAAAGCCAATTCCTTCCCTAGCAAGAACAACTTCACCAAGAAGACTCCTCCAAAGGGCTTGGTGGCACATGAAGAGTACCCCTCCGATGATGATGAGGAAGATACAAGTGGAGAAGGAATGGCAACGACAACCATTGCCATTGCTACATCTTCTCCCTCCAAGGTGTCTCTCTTCGGCGCCCCGAACGAAAACACCATTGCCAAGTGTCTCATGGCCAAGGGTATCAACAAGGTTACTCCTAACATCAAAACCACCATCATTACTACTCCTTTGTTGTTAGATTGTGTAGATGATAGTGAGGTGGAGAAAGTTGATGAGAATGAGTTCACCAAGTTTGTGAGTAAGCTCAAGGGTGAGTCCAAGAAGCACTTTGTTGCTCTCTTGAAACAATTTGGTGAGGCCAATGATATCATTGAATCGCATGAGGATACTATCTCCAAGTTGGAGGGGCATAGCCATGATTATGTCGATGATATTGTGGATATTTCCGTCGCTCTAGAAGAAGAGCGAGATCTTCGTTTGACTCTTGAGGAGTCACACAATGTTGATCATGCTAAATTGCAAGAAGATCTTGATCATGCTATTGTTCTTACTCGTGTGCTTAAATCCGAGAAAGCCACACTTGGGGTTGGCCATGATAGACTCAAGGAAGAATTTGATACACTTGACAAGGCTCACAAGGTCTTGAAGGGCATTCATGCTTATCTCAAAGAGTCTCATGATCAACTCCAAGTGAAGCTAACCGAGGAGATTGCCACTTGTCCTCCCTTCGTTATAATTGATAATGCCCATGCTACTAACCCTTGTTGCGAGCATGTGCATCTCATGGAGGAAAATGCTAAGTTGAAAGTGAAGGAAATATGCCCTAGAGGCAATAATAAAGTTGTTATTTATATTTCCTTATATCATGACAAATGTTTATTATTCATGCTAGAATTGTATTAACCGGAAACTTAGTACATGTGTGAATACATAGACAAACATAGTGTCCCTAGTATGCCTCTACTTGACTAGCTCGTTAATCAAAGATGGTTAAGTTTCCTAACCATAGACATGTGTTGTCATTTAATAAACGGGATCACATCATTAGAGAATGATGTGATGGACAAGAACCATCCGTTATATTAGCATAATGATCGTTTAGTTTTATTGCTATTGCTTTCTTCATGACTTATACATGTTCCTCTCACTATGAGATTATGCAACTCCCGAATACCGGAGGAACACCTTGTGTGCTATCAAACATCACAACATAACTGGGTGATTATAAAGATGCTCTACAGGTGTCTCCGAGGGTGTTTGTTGAGTTGGCATAGATCGAGATTAGGATTTGTCACTCAGTGTATCGGGGAGGTATCTCTGGTCCCTCTCGGTAATGCACATCACTATGAGCCTTGCAAGCAATGTGACTAATGAGTTAGTTACGGGATGATGCATTACGGAATGAGTAAAGAGACTTGCTGGTAACGAGATTGAACTAGGTATGATGATACCGATGATCGAATCTCGGAAAGTAACATACCGATGACAAAGGGAATGGCGTATGTTGTTATGCGGTTTGACCGATAAAGATCTTCATATAATATGCAGGAACCAATATGAGCATCCAGGTTCCGCTATTGGTTATTGATCGGAGATGTGTCTTGGTCATGTCTACATAGTTCTCGAACCCCTAGGGTCCGCACGCTTAATGTTCGATGACGATTTGTATTATGAGTTATGTGATTTGATGACCGAAGTTTGTTCGGACTCTCGGATGAGATCACGGACATGAAGAGGATTCTCGTAATGGTCGAGAGGTAAAGATTCATATATTGGAAGGTTGCATTCGGACACCGGAATGGTTTCGGAAGTTTCGGATAAGTTTCGAAGTACCGGGGGTTACCGGACCCCCCGAGAAGTTAATGGGCCATCATGGGCCTTAGTGGAGGATAGAGGGCCGGCCAAGGAGGTGGCGCGCGACCCCCTTGCCAATCTGAATTGGACAAGGGGTGGGGGCGGCGCCCCCCTTCCCTCTCCTACCCCTTCTCTCTTTCCCCCTTTTGCTACTCCGGAAAAGGAAAAAAGGAGAGGGGAATCCTACTAGGACTAGGGAGTCCTAGTAGGGCTCCCCACACTTGGCGCGCCCCTAGGGGGCCGGCCTCCTCTCCTCCCCCTTTATATACGAAGGCAGGGGCACCCCAAAGGCACAACAGACAATCTCTTAGCTGTGTGCGGTGCCCCCTCCACAGTTTACCACCTTGGTCATATCGTCATAGTGCTTAGGCGAAGTCCTGCGCCGGTAACTTCATCATCACCGTCGCCACGCCATCGTGCTGAAGGAACTCTCCCTCATCCTCAACTGGATCAAGAGCTCAAGGGACGTCATCGTGCTGAACGTGTGCTGAACACGGAGGTGCCGTACATTCGGTCCTAGGATCGATTGGATCGTGAAGACGTTCGACTACATCAACCGCATTACTAAATGCTTCCACTTTCGGTCTACGAGAGTACGTGGACACACTCTCCCGTCTCGTTGCTATGCATCTCCTCGATAGATCTTGCGTGATCATAGGATTTTTTTGGAAATACTGCATTCCCCAACAGAAAGAGCAACTTGAGAAGGGCCTTGTGACTTGCATACAAGGCGAGAAGAACCTCAATGACCTTTTCAACAATGAAAAGGAAGTTGAGGAAAGGAAGGACTTGCGTTTGTACCCAAGTCAAAGAAGAAGAAGAAGAAGAAGAAGAAGAAGAAGAACAAGACCAAGCAATCTCTCCCGCTCAAGGACACCTTTGTCAAGGCGGGTGAGGGTGCTCATGAGAAGAGGAAGAACAAGGAAGTGGGTGGTAATGCCAAGAAGGGCAAAACCGCTCCTAGCAACGAAGCCGGCGACTTTAACCCCTCCTATGTTTTGTGCCATGCTAGTGATGGGCATGTTTATGCTTTGTTGGTTCTTCTTATGAGTACATTGAATGGTCTATTTGGGTTCCTAAGACACTTGTTACTAACATCAAAGGACCCATTCAAAAATGGGTACCTAAATCCAATCATTGATCTCTTGTAGGAGTTTGCTTCCGGTGGGGTGTCATGGTTGCTCGATAGTGGAGCAACAAATCATATGACCGGGAGCAAGGAATTGGTGGTGGATGTGCATCCAATTCCATATATGCCCATCCATGTCCAATTCGGTGATGCTTCAACTTCTAAGGTATTGGGGCTTGGCAAGGTGGTCATCTCTCAAGATTTAACTATTGAGAAGGTCATGCTTGTTGAGTCCCTTGCATACAATTTACTTTCCGCTCGTCAACTTGCACTTGTGGGCTTTGCAACATTCTTTGATCTTGATACCGTGGCCCTTTTGTGGAGCAAGACTCTTAAAGTAGCCTTTGTTGGGCATGTCGAGAACGGTCTCTATGTGGTGAACTTTTTGGAGTGACCCATTAAGACCGCGACGTGCCTAATGGCTAAAGTTGATGTGTGTTGGCTTTGGCATCGCCATCTAGCCCATGTCAACATGAGATATTTGCAAAGTCTCCTCAATGGGGACCATGTGCGTGGACTAACAAATGTGAGTTTTGCCAAAGACCGCGCTTGCAATGCTTGTATTGAAGGAAAGCTTCATGAAACGGCTCACCGACCATCGACTATCATCTACTCAAAGAGGCCCTTGGAGCTCCTTCACATGGATCTCTTTGGTCCTCCATCCTTTGATAGTCTTGGTGGAAGAAAGTATTGCTTGGTGATTGTGGATGACTACTCAAGATACACATGGGTATACTTCTTCAAGAGGAAGAGTGAGACTCAACAAACTGTCATTAAATTTGCAAATGAAGCTCAACGTTAACATGAAGCAAAAATCTTGATGATTAGAAGTGACAAGGACACCGAGTTCAAGAACTACGCCTTGGATGAGTTTCTTAGTGACAAGGGGATCCAGCACCAATATGCCGCACCCTATACCCCTCAACAAAATGGTGTGGCGGAGAGGAAGAACTGGACGTTGATGGATGCGACAAGGACCATGATGGAGGAATTGAAATCTCCGTACAACTTTTGGGCCAAAGCCATCAACACCGCTTGTCATGCTTCCAATAGGCTCTACCTCCACAAAGGCTTGAACAAGACTCCTTATGAGATACTTACAGGCAACAAGCCCAACCTCAAGTATTTTCGGGTGTTTGGTTGTAAGTGTTTCATTCTCAAGAAAGGTGTTCGTTTGTCAGCTCAAGAGGGCATATTTGTTGGTTATGCTACAAACTCTCATGCTTACCGTGTCCTCAACAAGTCCACCGTACTCACTGAGGAGACGTGTAACGTGGAGTTTGATGAAAATAACGCCTCCCAAGTGGAGCAAAGTGGTCTTTGTGATGTAGGTGATGAAATTCCTCCCCAAGCCATAAGAAGAATGGGGATTGGTCAAATACTCCCCACTAAGGAACCCCTTGTGGCCGAAGGAGAAGGACAATGCTCTACTCAAGTGGAGCCATCACCTACGCTCAGTGGCGGAGCTAGAATTTGACATCAGGGTGGTCCGACCCCCAATTTTTTTTACAAGAAATATGACATGTGGACCTTCTAACCAGTTACCAATATCATATAGAAATAGATCATTATTGTCTTACAAACATATTAAAATTCTCAATTAAGTCTAAGTTTTGCATAAAGAAGCATACATAGTGCATACTATATGGACCATAATACATACCTTGAGAAGTTCAAAAAGACTATGTTTCTGGCCTACGCTTTTGCATTGTCATGAAAATATCAATTATATCATCTTCATTCACCTCGGCAAAAGCATCCCTCTCAATGTGTGTGACTAGGCAATCATCCAAAAGACTATCATCCATCGTACCTTGTGTGCATAAAAACAAATTAGTTGGAGGGATTTAATAAGAATTCTTGAAGAAATACTAATTTGAGAAGCAAATTTGCATACCTTTTGTGCATCAAAAGCAACAAATGAGTTGGCAGGATTCAAACAGACATACAAGAAAGCAACTCCATATTAGTCTCACCAAACCGATTTTCAAGCTCTTGACTAATTTGATCAATGACTCCAAGGAAAACTTCTCTTCTCCGGCTTGCTCTTCGGCCACATCTCCCTGCCTTCTTCTTCTTCCCTATCTCCATAGCTTCTCTCTGGAAAAGAGAAACAATGTCTCCAGCCCTCTTCATTCTTCAACAATTTCGCAATAAAAATTAGTTTCTATCAATAAAGCTAATTGCGGCAGAAATGATGTGAAATTTATGCATGTGTTCATCAATTCATGATAGCTTAGTGCAAAAAAGCAAACCCTAAATAACAAATTAGGGGGTTTTGGTACCTTAAATCAGTTTACACACTTGCTGGTTGCTGCGGTGCTACCTCCGGAGACTGGCTACTGAGCGCCTGAGCGGCACCGACGGCTGTCGGCTTTGCAAGGAGGCACCAAGGCAGAGGGCCGGACTCTAGCGGAGGTAGGGGCGGACGGGCGGCGGGGCCAGGCGACAGGCGGCCCGGGTCAAGGCAGGGGCGGGCGGGCGGCAGGGCCAGGCAAGCGCCGGGCGGGAAGGGGAGGCGGGCTGGGCTCCGCCGCTCCGGCCAGCGACTGGCGAGGCCGCGAGGAACGACGGCGGTAAGGCGAGGGCCGGATGGCATCGAGACGAGGGCACGAGGCGGCTGCAGACCTGCAGTGGACGAGACGAGGGCGTGGCTCCGTTCCGCTGCTGGATCAATCGGTATGTGTTTTGGGCTGATTTTTTCTGACCTAGTTAAAAATCCATAGGTATATAATAAACTGGCCCAAAATCCCAGGGTGGGCCGCGGCCCACCCTGGCCACCCTGTAGCTCTGCCCCTGCCTACGCTAGACCCACATGCTTCCGAAGATCAAAGTGAAGGCCCTCAACCCAATGAACAAGATCAAGGGAAAGATCAACTCCATGGAGATGGTGATGCACCAAATGATGCCCAAGATCAAGTTCATTCCTCCGAGCTCGCTCAAGGTCAAGAGCAAGCTCAAGACGGTGCTCATGATCAAGAGCAAGCTCAAGATCAAGAGCAAACTCATGACGGTGCTCAAGATGTGCAAGATGATCCTCAAATGCCCATCGAGGAACTTTTGGAGCGTCATGCCACTAAGGTGGCTTCCAAGCTCGAGTGTAAACAACATGTCATGGAGAATGTGCCTGAAGCTTGATAAAAGGGGTAACTACTCGCAAACAATTGTCAAACTTTTGTGAGCATCACGCGTTTGTTTTGTGTGTTGAACCCCAAAAGGTACATGAGGCGCTTGATGATGAGGATTGGCTTGAAGCAATGCATGATGAACTCAACAACTTCGAGCGCAATCATGTTTGGGAATTAGTGTTGGTGCAACCGAACCTGGATCCGTTTCCCAGACTATGCATAGGCCCAAGAACAAGATTACAACACCAAGATCAGATCAAAGCGCGAGGGATCAGTTCTTTGAAGGATCAAAGTGCAAATCAAGAATACCAAGACTAGCTAGAGAGACAAGATACCACTACAAGAAGAACCTCTCTTGCCGGGCAGGCGAGCCTGGCGAGGTGGGGGTTGCCCCGGAAGCGAGCCTCCAAGATCGCCCCAGCAGGTCTGCCGGGGCTCACGGAGGAAAACCACTCCACCACACCACCTCACAGCGATGCACATCATCAATCAGTGCGGTGTCAAGCTCCTAAGTGACTAGGTGGCTGCTCCCTGCCACATGGCAGCCATTTCCTACAGAAAATACCTCCAAGCGACACCCGTTCTAATACGTGTCAAGCAAGCAGGTGCGAAGCTGGCAAAACAACCCGACAGGGCCTACCGGGCAAGCTGTGATGTGACATTGAGCGACGCATTTAATGTGCTCTGCTAGTCTGCAGAGTTAGGTATGATATCACTATTGGCTATCTAATCAGTATGTAAAGACTGATTTGCCACTGTGGTGACCCCTTGATCTATAAAAGGAGGCCCATGGCAAATGTAGAAAGGATTCAGACCCCCACACATTCATACGCGCGTAGCCACTCTCGCCTCGAGGTAACCCTGTCAGGCAAGAACGTTGTGTTTCTCCACCATTTTCCACCATCAATCCACCAAAGGAAGAGTAGGGTTTTACGCCTCGTGGTGGCCCGAACCTGGGTAAAACTGCCTGTGTGATCTCCGCTGTGCTGTGTTACGCTTCTCCGCTCTTTGTGCAACATGCACATCCCCCCGCCAAAACAAAACGGGCTCATGGCCCCATAGGTGGCCGTGGTTTACCATGACGTCTTTGGCATGCAAGGTAGGGGGATCACTTGCGCGAACCCGAGAGCGTAAGCAACATGCCATCTTCATCTCCATTTTCATCATCGATGGATCCATCGACTATGGCGGCCAAGAAGAAGTCCGGTGCCGTAGCCCACCCATCCACCTCGAAGGCCCCGCCGCCCGCGACCGTCGATGCCGCGGGGAATGCAGAGGTGCACGAGGATGTGAGCACCGTGGGAGACGTGGTCGGTGCAGGCGGCATTGTCACCACCTCCCCCACGGCCGAAGCAGGAGCTGGAGGCACCGGAGAAGGACAACACCAACAACATCTTGGCGACCATGCTCCGCGAGGTACAGGTAGAGAGATTATTCCTTCTGTCCCTCCCAGCCTGGCCGAGAGGGGCATAGCCATGACGGTGACGTTCACCCCGAGGCGAATCGCAATCCTACGACCGCCCCCGCCATGGGCACGGTCGCGGGACATGCACCACCCTTGGAGCAAACTGGCCCAGCCCATGCTCCGAACAGAGTCATTGGCCCACGCGCGCCATCACCTTGTCACCACACCATCCCAACAACTGGCTCCCGATGACAGGAGCCCGATGCAACCACCACCGGCATCGTCAGGAGCCGAGCGAAGCTGCGGTCTACATCATCATCACCAATGCCAAGCACCACTTCAGAGGCCATGGCGCAGGCCCAACTGCTATTGAGGTTTCCACCGACAGCTGGTCAAATGGATGAGTGGAGAGCCACCATTCAGAGTCTGTTTGGCTTTGCCGAGGCTGGAGGATGACAGCAAGCTGGCCCGCCACGGCCTCCCTAGATGATGATGGCAGATCATGCTGCTGGCCGTGCAGAAGGGGCCACCCCCATGGTGCAATTCCTTCTATGGCAACCAGCGCGAGGGCTACGAGACCAAGAGCTTGATGACATCTCGATGGCTTCGTCCGATCCTCGAGCACATCAAGGCCGACGGCAAGCCCCGGAGGATAGGCAGATGGAGGGCGCGCACTTCACCATCGAGCTACGTCGCGGCGGCCACCAATAGTACAATGGGCGCGATGGCCCCAACGTCGACGGGCTTGTGCTCGGCATAGGCGGGTACCTACTATCGGTGTCAAAACCGGCCGATCTCGGGTAGGGGGTCCCGAACTATGCGTCCGAGGATCGAAGGTAACATGAGACAAAGGGGACAAGATGTTTACCCAGGTTCGGGCCCTCTTAATGGAGGTAATACCCTACTTCCTGCTTGATTGATCTTGATGAGTATAGGGGTTACAAGAGTTGATCTACCTCGAGATCATAGTGGCTAAACTCTAGATGTCTAGCCTATATGAATTCTGATAGCCTCTATGGACTAAACCCTCCAGTTTATATAGACACCGGAGGGTCCTAAGGTTGTACAGAGTCGGTTTATAGAGAAAGGAAATCATACATCTGGATGCGATGGTTGAGAACTTCCCCAACCCCAATAAGGAGGAGAGGGTGTGCTTCGTCCCATTCCTGTTGCGGGGCCTGGGATCTCCCATCCATCCCTTCCTCAGGGGGTTATTGGAATTTTACAGCATCTAACTACGCAACCTCACCCCAGGTTTGATTTTGCACATGTCAGGTTTCATTGCCCTTTGCGAGCTATTCTTAGGCATTGAGGCCCATTTTGAATTGTGGAGGAAGTTCTTTTGCCTCGTTCCCCGCCACCGGGGCTGTTCCATATTTGAAGTGTGCGGTGCCGAAGTATGGCGTATAGCCGGATCCAGATATCTCATAGGAACACCTAAAGAGGTATACCCACAATGGTCTTTAGAATGGTTCTATATGGATGACGTTTTGTCGCCGGATCTAGTTCAGTGCGGCCTCCTAGAATTTTCAAATGCTCCCTTAAAGAAGCGCCTCAACTAGCGTCCCCGAAGCCCCAAGGAAGAGGACAATGCAGAGATGAAGAGGTTGGTCAGCAAGGTCAGGTTGCTAGCCCATACCGAACTCTCGATAGTTGAGGTTATGGCGATTGCAATAAAGAGGTGCGTTCAGCCTCTCCAATCCAGAGTAACTCCCTTATGGTGTTACAATGGAGAAGATGACGCGTCCCATTACAGACAGAAGGGTCCGAATACTCTAGCCGAACTGGCCTCTATTTTGGCCGATCTGTATAAGGGCGAGAAGGAAGAGATTCTCCAGTTAAACTGCTGGGAGGGTTATTCCATGTACACCCCCATTGAATGGGTAAGATTTCAATCGTCTGTATTTATTTGACTACTTTACAGACACTAATCAAATTTGCCCTTTGTTGCCACCAACAGTCATGGAGGAAGATTATCGAGGACGTCCACTATCCCGCTCCCCAGCCAAAGGATCATAATCGTGATAAAGATCCTAGCTTTTGTGAGGATCCGGACATATATATAGAGTTCGACGATGGGGTATTTTATCAAGCGAGCCTTGACGGTTCGGAGGTGGCTATTACCGCCGACTACCCCCGCCTCTATCCCTTCTGCATTGTGAGTATTCAGAGGGTCCTTAAAAGGAAATCCTTATCTGCATTTTTATCTCCTGTACTGATCCGAATTTTAATAGGATCGACGCTCTAGGGACCGTATTCCCTCAAGGGTGGCCCCTACGCAAGGCCGTCGTTCAAAATGAAAAGGGACTGGGAGTGCTGCGGAGACCTCACAGCCTTCCAAGAGGTACGTGTGCTGTAATACATGCCTAGGCATGAGTCCGGATTGTGAAACGTCTCCTTTTATCATTGACATCAGGAGGAGTACGCGGCGGACGGTTGAAAAATGCCCGATTAGCTGAATGTCTAGTGGTCCGGCACCGGACTCGTCAACTAGGACGCGAGCCGATGCAATGCCAGTTCCACCTCAAGAAGATTCGGATGACATATCCATCACGAATTCTGAAGTGGAAAGTGTGATGAATCACCGTCAATTGAAATAGGCTATGCGGGCTCCGGAGTTTTCGAACAAGAGTTTACCGCACTCAGTTTGGTGGATGCGTATCTCCAAGCCGCTCAAGACGGACTTGCCGGAGTCATTCAGCTATTCTCGAAGGACATACAGGTAAAAGTTTACGCATTTTTTTGATAGTTATGTGCTAGTAGCCCCCAAGACATGAAGCGGTGAGTTAAACCGATTTAAGGATCGCTATCACCCGCAGGTTCTCAAAGAGAAAAATTCCGCACTGTCTCAGGAGCTAGAAGCAAATCATACAAAGTTAAATACTGTCACCACCGAACTAGTGGAAATAAAAAAAGGGCACAATGAGTGTGTCCGGGAAGAATGAACATGACGAGGAGAAAGACAGACTATCCGAAGAGATGGAGAGCTTAAAAGCTCAGTTATCCTCTCTTATTTAGAACCATCCTAGGTGCTTATGTGCAATCCCTTAATTCAAAATGTCATGATCTGTTGCCACATGCCTGTTGACCAGAGGGAGAAGTATCCGGATTTTAAGGCGATGTGCTAAAGGAACTGTTTGTGGTACATGCTCGGGCCCGGAAAGCCATGAAAAGTATGGTGAAGGCTTTATGGCCATCTGATACCCCTCCGGAAAGTATGGAGGGCCTGGCAGACCTGTTCAAAGGTGCTCGGCGCCGGTTGGAGCTATGGAAGACATCGGCCTACCGCGAAGGTGCACGATAAGCCTGTGCCATGATGAAGACACGTTTCACCAAACTGAATTCAAATCATATGGCCCAAGTGGGACCGCAAGGATCAGACTGGAAAGAAATTCCCATGAATTTGGTGTATGACCAAGTAATGGTAGCTGTGAAGTATTCGCAGGAAGACTGTAAATTAGACAGTCTTATAGATGGGATAGATAAGGAATAGGTTTATGTATCAATCAACCTGTACCTTTATCCGAACATGTAAAGAATTTATCATTGCAGGCTTTCGGCTTTAACCTCCGAACCAAAAAATTGGTGGAGTGTTTCCGGATACTTTTTTAAAAGAAGCATCCATTATGTCCGGAAACTAGGCAACCCAGTAATTGTGCTCAAACGGACAAAAAGTTTTAGTTCAGGTTGTATGTTATATTACGTATGTAAGAAACATCTTCCAAGGAAAATAGTTCCATTAAAGGTTCCTTTCCTTGGGTCGGCATACTATGCTTACACGTGCCAGGGCGTGTGTTTCATAATATGGAAAAACTGTCTCGCAATGTTTTAAAGTAGTTGCAATACTGCAACAATTTGTCATTCGATTGCCGACCAATTATTCCCTTAAGAACGCTAGCTTTCGGCTTCACCCGTCTGAGGTACATGTCCGGATAACCCGGTTGTAACATTCGTAGAGGTGCTCCCTTTATGCCCTAGCCGAACAATCGGGAACGTAGGGTATAAGCACATGAGCAAGGCAACCCGGCTTGGCAAAAACTTAAGTCATAGAGGTGCATATAATGAAAAAAGGATGTATATCCACAAACGACACATATATTGTGAGCTCTAGGCTTGGGATAATAATAAGCTTGTATTTACAGAAGCCCCTTGTCATGGTGGGGTTTGTACATTAAGGATGTGTACCCCTCGAGTGTTCGGCTTATCTGAACACATCATGGAAATCGTACAAAAACGAGAAAGTGAAAAACAGATGGAGAGAAAAAAAGAAAAAGAGGACGAAAAGAAGTATGGCCGAACTTATGCGTAGAATCTTCGGAGCCGAGCAGCATTCCACGGGTTCGGCTCTAAGCGATTATCCGATGCATTGCGAAGGCGGTAGGCTCCTCCAGTGAGAACTTCATCTATAATGAAGGGACCTTCCCATTTTGGTTTGAGCTTGTCCTTTTTCTTCTCTGGGAGGCGTAAAACGAGCTCACCGACATTATAAGTCTTTGCCTGCACTTCTTTGCTTTGGTATCGCCGAGCTTGTTGTTGGTAGAATGCGGAACGGGCTTTTGCAACATCGCGCTCCCCCAGGCCATCCAGGTCATCCTGCCGATCGAGCTCTACTTCTCTCTCTTCATACATGCGCACTCGAGGTGAGTCATGAATAATGTCGCAGGTCAAGACAACCTCTGCACCGTACACCATGAAGAAAGGTGTGTATCCAGTCGTGCGATTGGGCGTGGTCCGCAGCCCCCAGAGTACGGAATCGAGTTCCTCAACCCAGTGTTTATCTGACTCCCTTAGGGATCGCACTAGTCTGGGTTTGATGCCACTCATTATCAGGCCATTAGCCCATTCGACCTGACCGTTTGTTTGAGGGTGATATACTGAGGCGTAATCGAGCTTAATGCCCAGATTAGCACACCAAATTTTCACCTCATCTGCTGTGAAGTTGAGCCATTGTTAGTGATAATGTTGTGTAGGACACCATAACGGTGTACAACGCGGGATATAAAGTCGATCACCGGCCTAGCTTCAGCTGTTTTTACTGGTTTGACCTCTATCCACTTAGTGAATTTATCCACCATGACCAGCAGATATTTCTTCTTATGGCTTCCCCCTTTAAGGGGTCTGACCATATCTAGCTCCCAGACCGCAAAGGCCAGGTAATGGGAATTAATTTTAGGGCGATGGGCGGCATATGACTTTGATTGGCGAACAGCTGCCACCCAACATAGCGCTGTACGAGTGCCTGTGCATTTGCTCGGGCTGCGGGCCAAAAGAAACCTGTACGGAAGACCTTCTTATGAGGGCCCGAGCTGCGGCATGATGGCCACCGAGGCCAGCATGTATTTCGGCCGAGAGCTGCCTACCCTCCTCTTCGGAGATACATCTTTGAAGTACTCCGGTAGTACTTTTCTTGTAGAGTTCTCCTTCATGAACTTTGTAGGTTTTTGAGTGTCGTACAATGCGACGTGCCTCATTCTGGTCATCAGGGAGCTCCCGCCTATTAAGGTAGGCCAGGAAAGGTTCAGACCATGGAGCGATTACAACCATGATCGCCTGGGCGAAAGGTGTCATTTCGGTACCCGAGCCCCCTATTGGGGAACGTTGCAGAAAACAAAAAATTTCCTACGGTTTCACCAAGATCCATCTAGGAGTTCATCTAGCAACGAGTGATTGGATTGCATCTACATACCTTTGTAGATCACGTGCGGAAGCGTTCAAAGAACGGGGATGAGGAAGTCGTACTCGACGTGATCCAAATCACCGGATATCCTAGCGCGGAACGGACGGCACCTCCATGTTCAACACACGTACAGTCAGCGTAACGTCTCCTCCTTCTTGATCCAGCAAGGGGGAAGGAGAGGTTGAGGAAGATGGCTCCAGCAGCAGCACGACGGCGTGGTGGTGATGGAGCTGCAGTACTCCGGCAGGGCTTCGCCAAGCTCTATGGAGGAGGAGGAGGAGGAGGTGTTGGGGAGGGAGAGGGAGGCACCAAAGGCCAAGGTAAGAGGTCCTCCATCCCCCCACTATATATAGGGGGGCCTAGGGGGGCGCTGGCCCTAGGAGATGCAATCTCCTAGGGGGCGGCGGCCAAGGGGTGGGGGGCTTGCCCCCGAAGCAAGGGGGCGCCCCCCTTTAGGGTTTCCCCCACCCTAGGCGCATGGGCCCTAGGGGAAGTGGCGCCCCAGCCCACTTTGGGCTGGATCCCTTCCCACTTCAGCCCATGGGGCCCTCCGGGATAGGTGGCCCCACCCGGTGGACCCCCGAGACCCTTCCGGTGGTCCCGGTACAATACCGGTGACCTCGAAACTTGTCCCGACGGCCGAAATAGCACTTCCTATATATAATTCTTTACCTCCGGACCATTCCAGAACTCCTCGTGACGTCCGGGATCTCATCCGGGACTCCGAACAACATTCGGGTTACTGCATATACATATCCCTACAACCCTAGCGTCACCGAACCTTAAGTGTGTAGACCCTACGATTTTGGGAGACATGTAGACATGACCGAGATTGCTCTCCGGTCAATAACCAACAGCGGGATCTGGATACCCATGTTGGCTCCCACATGCTCCTCGATGATCTCATCAGATGAACCACGATGTCGAGGATTCAAGCAACCCCGTATACAATTCCCTTCGTCAATCGGTATGTTACTTGCCCAAGATTTGATCGTCGGTATCCCAATACCTCGTTCAATCTCGTTACCGGCAAGTCACTTTACTCGTACCGTAATGCATGATCCCGTGACCAGACACTTGGTCACTTTGAGCTCATTATGATGATGCATTACCGAGTGGGCCCAGTGATACCTCTCCGTCATACGAAGTGACAAATCCCAGTCTTGATCCATGTCAACCCAACAGACACTTTCGGAGATACCCGTAGTATACCTTTATAGTCATCCAGTTACGTTGTGACGTTTGATACACCAAAGCACTCCTACGGTATCCGGGAGTTACACGATCTCATGGTCTAAGGAAAAGATACTTGACATTGGAAAACTCTAGCAAACGAACTATACGATCTTGTCTATGTTTAGGATTGGGTCTTGTCCATCACATCATTCTCCTAATGATGTGATCTCGTTATCAATGACATCCAATGTCCATAGTCGGGAAACCATGACTATCTGTTGATCAACGAGCTAGTCAACTAGAGGCTTACTAGGGACATGTTGGTGTCTATTATTCACACATGTATTACGATTTCCGGATAACACAATTATAGCATGAATAAAGACAATTATCATGAACAAGGAAATATAATAATAATGCTTTTATTATTGCCTCTAGGGCATATTTCCAACAGTCTCCCACTTGCACTAGAGTCAATAATCTAGTTACATTGTGATGAATCGAACACCCATGGAATTCTGGTGTTGATCATGTTTTGCTCTAGGGAGAGGTTTAGTCAACGGATCTGCTACATTCAGGTCCGTATGTACTTTACAAATATCTATGTCTCCATTTTGAACATTTTCACGAATGGAGTTGAAGCGACGCTTGATGTGCCTGGTCTTCTTGTGAAACCTGGGCTCCTTGGCAAGAGCAATAGCTCTAGTGTTGTCACAGAAGAGCTTGATCGGCCCCGACGCATTGGGTATGACTCCTAGGTCGGTGATGAACTCCTTCACCCAAATTGCTTCATGCGCTGCCTCCGAGGCTACCATGTACTCCGCTTCACATGTAGATCCCGCCACGACGCTCTGCTTGCAACTGCACTAGCTTACTGCCCCACCATTCAAAATATACACGTATCCGGTTTGTGACTTAGAGTCATCCAGATCAGTGTCGAAGCTAGCGTCGACGTAACCTTTTATGACGAGCTCTTCGTCACCTCCATAAACGAGAAACATTTCCTTAGTCCTTTTCAGGTACTTCAGGATATTCTTGACCGCTGTCCAGTGTTCCTTGCCGGGATTACTTTGGTACCTTCCTACCAAACTTACGGCAAGGTTTACATCAGGTCTGGTACACAGCATAACATACATAATAGACCCTATGGCTGAGGCATAGGGGATGACACTCATCTCTTCTATATCTTCTGCCGTGGTCGGACATTGAGCTGAGCTCAATTTCACACCTTGCAACACAGGCAAGAACCCCTTCTTAGACTGATCCATATTGAACTTCTTCAATATCTTATCAAGGTATGTGCTTTGTGAAAGACCTATGAGGCGTCTTGATCTATCTCTGTAGATCTTGATGCCTAATATATAAGCAGCTTCTCCAAGGTCCTTCATTGAAAAACTCTTATTCAAGTAGGCCTTAATGCTGTCCAAAAGCTCTATATCATTTCCCATCAAAAGTATGTCATCTACATATAATATGAGAAATGCTACAGAGCTCCCACTCACTTTCCTGTAAACACAGGCTTCTCCATAAGTCTGCGTAAACCCAAACGCATTGATCATCTCATCAAAGCGAATGTTCCAACTCCGAGATGCTTGCACCAGCCCATAAATCGAGCGTTGGAGCTTGCACACCTTGTCAGCATTCTTAGGATCGACAAAACCTTCCGGCTGCATCATATACAATTCTTCCTTAAGGAAACCATTAAGGAATGCCGTTTTGACGTCCATTTGCCATATCTCATAATCATAGAATGCGGCAATTGCTAACATGATTCGGATGGACTTTAGCTTCGCTACCGGTGAGAAAGTCTCATCGTAGTCAATCCCTTGAACTTGTCGATAACCCTTAGCGACAAGCCGAGCTTTATAGATGGTCACATTACCATCCGTGTCTGTCTTCTTCTTAAAGATCCATTTATTTTCTATGGCTCGCCGCTCTACGGGCAAGTCAGTCAAAGTCCATACTTCGTTTTCATACATGGATCCTATCTCGGATTTCATGGCTTCCAGCCATTTGTCGGAATCCGGGCCCGCCATCGCTTCTTCATAGTTCGAAGGTTCACCGTTATCTAACAACATGATTTCCAAGACAGGGTTGCCGTACCAATCTGGTGCGGAACGTGTCCTTGTGGACCTTCGAATTTCAGTAGGAGCTTGATCAGAAGTATCTTGATCATCATCATTAACTTCCTCTCTAGTCGGTGCAGGCACCTCAGGAACATTTTCTTGAGTTGCGCCATTTTCCGGTTCAAGAGGTAATACTTCATCAAGTTCTACTTTCCTCCCACTTACTTCTTTCGAGAGAAACTCCTTCTCTAGAAAGGATCCATTCTTGGCAACAAAGATCTTGCCTTCGGATCTGAGGTAGAAGGTATACCCAATAGTTTCTTTAGGGTATCCTATGAAGACGCATTTTTCCGACTTGGGTTCGAGCTTTTCAGGTTGAAGTTTCTTGACATAAGCATCGCATCCCCAAACTTTTAGAAACAACAGCTTAGGTTTCTTCCCAAACCATAATTCATACTGTGTCGTCTCAACGGATTTCGACGGAGCCCTATTTAAAGTGAATGCGGCAGTCTCTAAAGCATAGCCCCAAAAAGATAGCAGTAAATCGGTAAGAGACATCATAGATCGCACCATATCTAATAGAGTGCGATTACAATGTTCAGACACACCATTACTCTGAGGTGTTCCAGGCGGCGTGAGTTGTGAAACTATTCCACATTTTCTTAAGTGTGTGCCAAACTCGTGACTCAAGTATTCTCCTCCACGATCTGATCGCAGGAACTTGATTTTCCTGTCACGTTGATTCTCAACCTTACTCTGAAATTCCTTGAACTTTTCAAAGGTCTCAGACTTGTGTTTCATTAAGTAGACATACCCATATCTACTCAAGTCATCAGTGAGGGTGAGAACATAACGATAGCCACCGCGAGCCTCAACACTCATTGGACCGCACACATCAGTATGTATGATTTCCAATAAGTTGGTTGCTCGCTCCATTGTTCCTGAGAACGGAGTCTTGGTCATTTTACCCATGAGGCATGGTTCGCACGTGTCAAATGATTCGTAATCAAGAGACTCTAAAAGTCCATCAGCATGGAGCTTCTTCATGCGTTTGACACCTATGTGAACAAGGCGGCAGTGCCACAAGTATGTGGGACTATCATTATCAATCTTACATCTTTTGGTACTCACACTATGAACATGTGTAGCATTACGCTCGAGATTCATTAAGAATAAACCATTCACCATCGGAGCATGACCATAAAACATATCTCTCATATAAATAGAACAACCATTATTCTCGGATTTAAATGAGTAGCCATCTTGAATTAAACGAGATCCTGCTACAATGTTCATGCTCAAAGCTGGCACTAAATAACAATTATTAAGGTTTAAAACTAATACCGAAGGTAAATGTAGAGGTAGCGTGCCGACGGCGATCACATTGACCTTGGAACCATTCCCGACGCGCATCATCACCTCTTCCTTCGCCAGTCTCCGCTTATTCCGCAGCTCCTGTTTTGAGTTACAAATGTGAGCAACCGCACCGGTATCAAATACCCAGGAGCTACTACGAGTACTGGTAAGGTACACATCAATTACATGTATATCACATATACCTTTCGTGATGCCGGCCTTCTTGTCCGCTAAGTATTTGGGGCAGTTCCGCTTCCAGTGACCACTTCCCTTGCAATAAAAGCACTCAGTCTCGGGCTTGGGTCCATTCTTTGGCTTCTTCCCGGCAGCTTGCTTGCCAGGCGCGGCAACTCCCTTGCCGTCCTTCTTGAAAGCTTTCTTACCCTTGCCCTTCTTGAACTTAGTGGTTTTATTCACCATCAACACTTGATGTTCCTTTTTGACTTCTACCTCTGCTGATTTCAGCATTGCAAATACTTCAGGAATGGTCTTTTCCATCCCCTGCATATTGAAGTTCATCACAAAGCTCTTGTAGCTCGGTGGAAGCGACTGAAGGATTCTGTCAATGACCGCGTCATCCGGGAGATTAACTCCCAGCTGAGTCAAGCGGTTATGCAACCCAGACATAGTGAGTATGTGCTCACTGACAGAACTGTTTTCCTCCATCTTATAGCTGAAGAACTTGTCGGAGACTTGATATCTCTCGACCCGTGCATGAGCTTGGAAAACCATTTTCAGCTCTTCGAACATCTCATATGCTCCGTGTCTCTCAAAACGCTTTTGGAGCCCCGGCTCTAAGCTGTAAAGCATGCCGCACTGAACGAGGGAGTAGTCATCGGTACGTGCCTGCCAAGCTTTCATAACGTCTTGTTCTGTAGGGAGAACAGGTGCGTCACCTAGCGGTGCTTGTAGGACATAATATTTCTTGGCAGCTATGAGGATGATCCTCAGGTTCCGGACCCAGTCCGTGTAGTTGCTGCCATCGTCTTTCAGCTTGGTTTTCTCTAGGAACGCGTTAAAGTTGAGGACTACGTTGGCCATTTGATCTACAAGACATATTGTAAAAAATTTAGACTAAGTTCATGATAATTAAGTTCATCTAATCAAATTATTCAATGAACTCCCACTTAGATAGACATCCCTCCAGTAATCTAAGTATAACATGATCCGAGTTAACTAGGCCGTGTCCGATCATCACGTGAGACGGACTAGTCAACATCGGTGAACATCTTCATGTTGATCGTATCTTCTATACGACTCATGCTCGACCTTTCGGTCTTCTTTGTTCCGAGGCCATGTCTGCACATGCTAGGCTCGTCAAGTCAACCTAAGTGTTTGCATGTGTAAATCTGTCTTACACCCGTTGTATGTGAATGTTGGAATCTAACACCCGACCATCACATGGTGCTTCTAAACAACGAACTGTCGCAACGGTGCACAGTTAGGGGGAACACTTTCTTGAAATTATTATGAGGGATCATCTTATTTACTACCGTCGTTCTAAGTAAACAAGATGCAGAAACATGATAAACATCACATGCAATCAAATAATAATAGTGACATGATATGGCCAATATCACATAGCTCCTTTGATCTCCATCTTGGGGCTCCATGATCAGCTTGTCACCGGCATGACACCATGATCTCCATCATCATGATCTCCATCATTGTGTCTCCATGAAGTTGCTCGCCAACTATTACTTCTACTACTATGGCTAACGCGTTTAGCAATAAAGTAAAGTAATTTACATGGCGTTTCTCAATGACACGCATGTCATACAAAAAATAAAGACAAGTCCTATGGCTCCTGCCGGTTGTCATACTCATCAACATGCAAGTCGTGATTCCTATTACAATAGCATGAACATCCCATACATCACATATATATCATTCATCATTCATCACAACTTTGGCCATATCACATCACAGAACACTTGCTGCAAAAACAAGTTAGACGTCCTCTAATTGTTGTTGCAAGTTTTACGTGGCTGCAATAGGGTTCTAGCAAGAACGTTTTCTTACCTACGTGAAAGCCACAACGTGATTTGTCAACTTCTATTTACCCTTCATAAGGACCCTTTTCATCGAATCCGCTCCAACTAAAGTGGGAGAGACAGACACCCGCCAGCCACCTTATGCAACTTGTGCATGTTAGTCGGTGGAACCGGTCTCACATAAGCGTACGTGTAAGGTTGGTCCGGGCCGCTTCATCCCACAATACCGTTGAAGCAAGATAAGACTAGTAGCGGCAAGAAAGTTGACAACATCAACGCCCACAACAAATTGTGTTCTACTCGTGCAAGAGAACTACGCATAGACCTAGCTCATGATGCCACTGTTGGGGAACGTTGCAGAAAACAAAAATTTTCCTACGGTTTCACCAAGATCCATCTAGGAGTTCATCTAGCAATGAGTGATTGGATTGCATCTACATACCTTTGTAGATCACGTGCGGAAGCATTCAAAGAACGGGGATGAGGAAGTCATACTCGACGTGATCCAAATCACCGGAGATCCTAGCGCCGAACGGACGGCACCTCCGTGTTCAACACACGTACGGTCAGCGTAACGTCTCCTCCTTCTTGATCCAGCAAGGGGGAAGGAGAGGTTGAGGAAGATGGCTCCAGCAGTAGCACGGCGGCGTGGTGGTGATGGAGCTCCAGTACTCCGGCAGGGCTTCGCCAAGCTCTATGGAGGAGGAGGAGGTGTTGGGGAGGGAGAGGGAGGCACCAAAGGCCAAGGTAAGAGGTCCTCCATCCCCCCCACTATATATAGGGGGGCCTAGGGGGGGGCGGCGTCCCTAGGAGATGCAATCTCCTAGGGGGGCGGCGGCCAAGGGGTGGGGGGCTTGCCCCCCAAGCAAGGGGGCGCCCCCCCTTTAGGGTTTCCCCCACCCTAGGCGCATGGGCCCTAGGGGAAGTGGCGCCCCAGCCCACTTTGGGCTGGATCCCTTCCCACTTCAGCCCATGGGGCCCTCCGAGATAGGTGGCCCCACCCGGTGGACCCCCGGGACCCTTCCGGTGGTCCCGGTACAATACCGGTGACCCCGAAACTTGTCCCGACGGCCGAAATAGCACTTCCTATATATAATTCTTTACCTCCGGACCATTCTGTAACTCCTCGTGATGTCCGGGATCTCATCCGGGACTCCGAACAACGTTCGGGTTACTGCATATACATATCCCTACAACCCTAGCGTCACCGAACCTTAAGTGTGTAGACCCTACAGGTTCGGGAGACATGTAGACATGACCGAGATCGCTCTCCGGTCAATAACCAACAGCGGGATCTGGATACCCATGTTGGCTCCCACATGCTCCTCGATGATCTCATCGGATGAACCACGATGTCGAGGATTCAAGCAACCCCGTATACAATTCCCTTCGTCAATCGGTATGTTACTTGCCCGAGATTTGATCGTCGGTATCCCAATACCTCGTTCAATCTCGTTACCGGCAAGTCACTTTACTCGTACCATAATGCATGATCCCGTGACCAGACACTTGGTCACTTTGAGCTCATTATGATGATGAATTACCGAGTGGGCCCAGTGATACCTCTCCGTCATACGGAGTGACAAATCCCAGTCTTGATCCGTGTCAACCCAACAGACACTTTCGGAGATACCCGTAGTATACCTTTATAGTCACCCAGTTACGTTGTGACGTTTGGTACACCCAAAGCACTCCTACGGTATCCGGGAGTTACACGATCTCATGGTCTAAGGAAAAGATACTTGACATTGGAAAACTCTAACAAACGAACTATACGATCTTGTGCTATGTTTAGGATTGGGTCTTGTCCATCACATCATTCTCCTAATGATGTGATCTCGTTATCAATGACATCCAATGTCCATAGTCAGGAAACCATGACTATCTGTTGATCAACGAGCTAGTCAACTAGAGGCTTACTAGGGACATGTTGGTGTCTATTACTCATACATGTATTACGATTTCCGAATAACACAATTATAGCATGAATAAAGACAATTATCATGAACAAGGAAATATAATAATAATGCTTTTATTATTGCCTCTAGGGCATATTTCCAACACCCCCGACGATATCAGAATTGAGTTCGGCGTCTGGGGGTGTGATCGGCTCCGGGCTGGTACTGCTGCTCTTCTCCTGCCATACCACGGATGGCTTAAAAAGCCTTTCCACAAAAGTGTTAGGTGGGACAGGGTCACGTTTGGCGCCCATTCGAGCCAGGATGTCTGTTGGTTGATTGCTGTCTCGAGCCATATGGGGAAACTCGAGCCCCTCAAACCAAGCTGATATTTTAAGTACGGAGTTGCAGTAGGCCACCATCTTTGGATCTTTTGCATCGAATTCTCCATTTATTTGGGATATTGGGAAGTTCGAATCCCCACCCACCCCGAGGCGTTGTATGCCCATAGAAACAGCCACCTGGAGGCCATGCAGTAGTGCCTTGTATTCGGCTGCGTTATTGGAGTCCGAATACATGATTTGTAGTACATAACGGACTGTGTCCCCTCTAGGGGATGTTAGGATGACACCAGCCCCCAATCCGGCTAGCACTTTAGAGCCGTCGAAGTACATTACCAAGTTGGAGTATGTGCTGTACTCTTTAGGGAGTTCGACTTCTGCCCATTCGGCGACAAAATTGGCCAACACCTGAGATTTAATAGCTCGGTGTGGCTTGTATGTTATTTCGAATGGTAAGAGCTTGATAGCCCACTTGGCAATGCAGCCGGTGGCATCCCGATTGTTTATGCTATCATTGAGTGGTACTTTGGAAGCCACCATGATCGAACACTCTTGAAAGTAGTGCTGCAGCTTCCGAGATGCCATAAAGACCGCATATGCTATCTTTTGATAGTGTGGATATCAGGATTTGCATGGTGTAAGGACCGCCGAAACATAGTATACTGGTTTTGGAGTGGGAATTTATGTCCCTCTTCTTCTCATTCGACGACGAGCACAACGCTCACCACCTGGTGAGTTGCAGATATGTAGAGCAACATGGGTTCATCGATGTTTGGTGCGGCAAGGATGGGGTTACTTGCTAACAAAGTTTTTATTTCTTCCAATCCGGCTGTTGCCGCATCCATCCACTCAAAGTGGACGGTACGTTGGAGTAGGCGATAAAGTGGCAGTGCCTTTTCTCCCAATCTGGAGATAAAGCGGCTCAAAGCTGCCATGCACCTAGCTAGTTTTTGGACCTGCTTTAGGTCTGTTGGCATTGCCAATTGCGACAGGGATCGGATTATGGCTGGATTTGCTTCGATTCCTCTACTGGAAACAATGAACCCGAGCAGCTTTTCGACCTAAACGCCGAAAACACATTTTTCCGGATTGAGCCGTATGTCATATGTTCAGAGGTTGTTGAATGTAAGGCATAAGTCATTCACTAATGATTCGACGTGTTTAGTTTTGATGACTACATCATCTACGTATGCCTCCACTGTTTTGCTGATTTGCTTTTCTAGGCATGTTTGAATCATGCATTGGTAAGTGGCTCCGGCATTTTTGAGTTCGAAAGGCATAGTGTTGAAGCAGAAAGGCCCATACAGAGTAATGAATGCCATTGCAACCTGATCGGATTCCTTCATCTTAATTTGATGGTATCCGGAATATGCATCGAGGAAACATAGTGAATCGTGTCCTGCGGTCGCGTCAATGATTTGGTTAATACGAGGCAGTGGGAAGGGGTCCTTAGGGCAGGCTTTGTTGAGGTCTTTGAAATCGACACAAAGGCGCCAAGATTTGTCCTTCTTTGGCACCATGACCAGGTTTTCTAGGCAGTCCCGGTGTTTGATCTCTCTGATGAACCTGACTTCAAGTAGTTTGGCTAGCTCCTCACCCATAGCTTGCCATTTAGGTTCAGAAAATCGCCGCAACATTTGCTTGACTGGCTTGAACCCCTTTATTATGTTGAGGCTATGTTCAGCTAGTCTGCATGGAATTCCTAGCATATCCGAAGGATTCCAGGCAAAAATGTCCCAATTCTCGTGCAGGAACGCTCTTAGAGCGGCATCAATCATTGGATCCAGCTGTGCTCCAATGGCAGCTGTTTTGTTAGGATCCGTTGGGTGCACTTGTAATTTAACTATTTCGTCTGCTGGTTTGAAAGAAGTGGACTTGGGCCTCTTATCAAGGATTACATCATCTTTGTCCACTATAGAACGCAGAGTGGTCAACACCTCGGCCGCGAGGGCCTCAGATAGTGCCTCGAGGGCCAAGGATGCAGTTCTGTTTTCGGTGTGGAGTGCTATATCCAGATCACTAGTCATAGTGATAACTCCATTGGGCCCTGGCATTTTGAGCTTCACGTACCCGTAATGGGGTATAGCTTGAAAGTGTGTGAATGCGTCTCGCCCCAACAGGGCGTGATATCCGCTATTGAAAGGTGCCACATGGAAGAGCAACTCTTCGGACCTGTAGTTCTCCGGCGTGCCAAACACCACATCAAGCTTAATTTTCCCCGAGCTTCGTGCTTCTCAACTGGGGATAATGCCTTGAAAGGTGGTGTAGCTTTGCTCAATGTGACTCTTGTCCATTTGCATTTTTGGAGCGTATACTCATAAATGAGGTTCAGTCCACTGCCACCATCCATGAGCACCTTGGTGAGCCTGAAGCCATTCACAGTTGGGTTTAAGACCAAGGCGGCAGGTGCTCGGACTGATCTGGCCCTTGGTTCGTGTCACGCCCAATATGCGATCCTATCTGAGAGAAACTCTAAGGTCCCACCAAGGATAGAGCCACATATTGAAACACTTTTGCAAGGTGGATATCATTACATCGTAGCATTACATAATAGATGGGGATACATACAAAGGGCATACAAATGCCACAATAATACATCAAACATCATACATGAGAACAACATCCGACTACAGATGAAACACAAACAGAAACTCAAACGACATCCACCCTGCTAGCCCAGGCTGCTGACCAGGAACCTATCCCCTGAATGAAGGAGAAGCAGAAGAACTCCAAACAAGTAAACACCGCTCTCATGTCATGATCATCGCATTACCTGTACCTGCAACTGTTTTTGTAGTAATCTGTGAGCCAAGAGGACTCAGCAATCCCATTACCATGGGTATCAAGACTAGCAAAGCTTAATGGGTATGGAATGGATAAGTGGTGAGGTTGCAGCAAATGACTAAGCATTGTATGGTGGCCAACTTACGAGTACAAGAGTAAGATAAGAAACTGCGCAAACGGTCGCAAACTAGTAATGATCAAGAAGTGATCCTGAACTACTTACGTTCAAACATAACCCCACCGCGTTCTCTTCTCGACTCACTCGAAAAGAGACCGTCACAGTTAAGCACGCGGTTGGTGTATTTTATTTCGGGTCTGGTGTCAAGTTCTCTACAACCGGATATTAAAAATTCCCATCTACCACATAACCGCATGCACGACTCTTGAAAGTTTAAACCCTGCAGGGGTGTCCCAACTTAGCCCATGAAAAGCTCAGATCCGCGGAGACAATCCTCCATCTCGGGACCCTCAGATCAGACTCGGAATCCCGGTGCACAAGACATTTCGACAATGGTAAAACAAGTCTAGCAAGACCTCCCGACGTGCCGACACCCTGATAATAGTTGCGTGTATCTTGTCTCAGACCATGATCGGATGGGTCAAGCTACGAGTAAAAACAGCCCTCGAGTTTCCCCGAGGTGGCCCCGCAGGCTGCCCGTTTGGGACCAACACCATCAGCACTGGCCCCCTATTTATGTAGAAAGAATCCTCGGGTTCATGGCACCCTATGCCAATTAATTATTTAGTTCAATATTATTATGGCAAATGTTAAAACCAAAGTTGGGCCTTGCTGGAAGAGTTTTATTCAAAGCGAATTGTCAAGAGGGGCCCATAAACCCTCATCGTGTTAGGGATGCAAAATCAAGGAACATTACACCGGTATGATGGAAACTAGGGCGGCAAGAGTGGAACAAAACACCAGGCAAAAGGCCGAGCCTTCCACCCTTTACCAAGTATATATGTGCATTAATTAAATAAGAGATATTGTGATATCCCATGATATCCATGTCCCAACATGGAACAACCTACAACTGTACATGCAACTAGCAACACTATAAGAGAGGCTGAGCAAAGCGGTAACATAGCCAAACAACGGTTTGCTAGGATGGTGGAAAAAGGTTAGAGGCTATCATGGCAATTTGGAAGGCTTGATGAACAAGTGGTAGGTGGCGCGACATAGTGATAACATCAAGACAACTAGCATAGAAAAGATAGTAGTGAGATCCAGGGTAATGGTCATCTTGCCTGAAATCCCGCTAGGAAGAAGAATGAGTCCATGAAGAAGACGATCCCACGTAGTCGAACGAATCCTCACAATCGCAATGAAACAGGAACTATCGTGAAGGAGCACAACCAGAAAAAAGCAAACAACATGGTAAACACACAACACATAGACATGACATGATGCTCCACCAAGTATGATGCATGAAAAGTCTAAATGATGCTACTCATGGCAAGTTTAAATGCGACCGAAAACTACACATAACACTTCCGGTAAGTCCTCATAAGCAAATTACGAAATTGGTCCAGATCTGACTAACACATTATGTTAAAGTTGTTAACCATCAATTTAAAGTGCACCAACATGATCTACATGGTTTTCTAGTCAAGTTACATATAAAGTTTGTTTAATTCGGAGCTACGGCCTAGAAGATATGAGCAAAACAAGTTAAACATGGCATTGATGCAAAATGCATTCAAACATCAAGCACACATGCTCAAACCAAGGATGCAACAAGGCAAGATGAAACTACATGCAAAACCAAGCAAGTTTCATGTAGAGCATGCTCAAAACGGAGCAACGGTTCAATACATACACTCAATACAGGTTCAAGCACAATCTGCCCAAAACAACAACTAAGCACTTTGCAACCAAGGAAACAACATGCTACAGGAAACATAGGGACACAAACTTGATATGCACTTAAATTAAAGATTACATGCTTCAATTATCATCAAGGTTCAGGTTCATGGGCATCAAGATTAATCCAACATGAGCAAAGCAAAAGACATATTTATAACATAGATTATGACTTAGTGAAAAACAGGCATAAACATGAGCAGGAATAACATGTTGACATGTTGGAGGCATGAAGCAAACATGCTACAATGCAATATCATGGCAACCAAAAGCATGACATTCTAGTACATGTTATACATGGAAAAACATGATTACTAAGCATCTCCATATAACATCTAGATCAATGGCATGCATCAAGACAAGATTGCAAGTCATAACAGATTCTCAGACTTAGTGAAAAATAGAGTAAGGCTGAAAACAGATTCATGATGCATACTTTGAGACAACAAAAGTATATTCTACAGGAACATTTCATGGCATCAAAGGGCATGGCAAGCATGTACATGTAGAGCACTACAAAACATGAACATTGAGCTACTGCTTGAAACCACTAGAACATGCTCAAAACATCATTGCAAGAATGCAAATGATAACAGATTCACAGACTTAGTGGAATTTAGTGAACATGGCAGGAACAACGACAAGTAGACATGTTTGCAAGCTTGGTTAACTCAACATAAAGCATATCATGGCAAGTGAATGTAACCAACAGAAAGAAGGAATATTTGTGCAGCTACTCATGGTAAGAACATGGTCATAGGATCCATATATCACTAGCTATTCACATGGCAAGAATGAACTTACTGTTAACAGATTGACAACAACATTATTTAACAACTTTAGAGCATGGTAATGACAAGCTACAACAGGCCATAATTGCAAACAAGGACATGTATGGATAGAGCATAACAAGATCTAGAAAACATCCTTACTAAGCATCTCCAGATTATGCATGGATTAACTTATAGCATCAAGTTAACATGGCAACATAATATAGCAGGTTCGGACTTAGCACAAAACACTAAGTCTCTGAAATCAGCAATAGCAAGTACCCTACTTTCCATGCTTGTGCTAGTCACCACAGGGCACATAAAAATACATGGATTGCACTGCTACCTCTTGAGCACTGCGTTGGTTTTCCCTTGAAGAGGAAAGGGTGATGTAGCAAAGTAGCGTAAGTATTTCCCTCAGTTTTTGAGAACCAAGGTATCAATCCAGTAGGAGACTGCATGCAAGTCCCTTGTACCTACACAAACAAATAAGATCCTCGCAACCAACGTGATAAAGGGGTTGTTAATCCCTTCACGGTCACTTACGAGAGTGAGATCTGATAGAGATAATAAGATAAATATTTTTGGTATTTTTATGATATAGATTGGAAAATAAAGATTGCAAAATAAAATAGATTGGAAACTTATATATGATAAAAGATAGACCCGGGGGCCATAGGTTTCACTAGTGGCTTCTCTCAAGATAGCATAAGTATTATGGTGGGTGAACAAATTACTGTCGAGCAATTGATAGATAAGTGAATAATTATGAGGATATCTAGGCATGATCATGTATATAGGCATCACATCTGCGACAAGTAGTCCGAAACGATTCTACATCTACTACTATTACTCCACACATCGACCGCTATCCAGCATGCATGTAGAGTATTAAGTTTATAAGAACGAAGTAATGCATTAGGCAAGATGACATGATGTAGAGGGATAAACTCAAGCAATATGATATAAACCCCATCTTTTTATCCTCGACGGCAACAATACAATACGTGCCTTGTTGCCCCTGCTGTCACTGGGAAAGGACACCGCAAGATTGAACCCAAAGCTAAGCACTTCTCCCATTGCAAGAAAGATCAATCTAGTAGGCCAAACAAAACTGATAATTCGAAGAGACTTGCAAAGATAACCAATCATACATAAAAGATTTCAGAGAAGAATCAAATATTGTTCATAGATAAACTTCATCATAAACCCACAATTCATCGGATCTCGACAAACACACCGCAAAAAGAGTTACATCAAATAGATCTCCAAGAAGATTGAGGAGAACATTGTATTGAGATCCAAAGAGAGAGAAGAAGTCATCTAGCTAATAACTATGGACCTGAAGGTCTGTGGTAAACTACACACACATCATCAGAGAGGCTATGGTGTTGATGTAGAAGCCCTCCATGATCGATTCCCCCTCTGGTGGAGCTCCGGAAAAGGCCCCAAGATGGGATCTCTTGGGTACAGAAGGTTGCGGCGGTGGAAATAGGATTTCGTGGTGCTCCTGGATGTTTTTGGGGTATATGGACATATATAGGAGGAAGAAGTAGGTCGGTGGAGCTACGAGGGGCCCACGAGGGTAGGGCGCGCGCCCAGGGGGGCAGGCGCGCCTCCCTGCCTCGTGGCCTCCTCGTTGATTTCTTGATGTCTACTCCAAGTCCCCTGGATCACGTTTGTTCCAAAAATAACTCTCCCGAAGGTTTCATTCCGTTTGGATTCTGTTTGATATTCCTTTTCTGCGAAACACTGAAATAGGCAAAAAACAACAATTTGCACTGTGCCTTGGGTTAGTAGGTTAGTCCCAAAAATAATATAAAAGTGTATAATAAAGCCCATTAAACATCCAAAACAGATAATATAATAGCATGGAGCAATCAAAAATTATAGATACGTTGGAGACGTATCAAGCATCCCCAAGCTTAATTCCAGCTCGTCCTCGAGTAGGTAAATGATAAAAATAGAATTTTTGATGTGGAATGCTACCTAGCATAATTCTCAATGTAATTTTATTTAGGGATTTTTGTTTTTTCGCCACAACTTTCTTTGGGCTTTGACAATTTGCCACCGGATACATTGTAATTGATCAATTGCCACTGGTTACAGGGAACTTTGCTATTTTGCCCTCCGTCGGATGGGTCCCATAAGAAATGTCTAAAGCACCCCTCCCCTTGACCAAAAACTGGAGAACAGCACTCGGTTGCTCGCCCTCATTCCCCTTTTCCTCTCGCCCGCCAAAACTCAACAGACGGCGGCAACGGCGACTGCACTCGGTGCTTCTCGATGGCGGCGGCTGGATCTCGGCCAGGAAGGCGAGGCCCTCTCTCACGCCCCCTCTCTCCCGAGTGCACGGGAGGAACGCTGCCACCGCTGCTTCTTGTGCTGCTGCCGCCACCGCTGCTGTGTGCATATGCTTGAGCGCCGCTGCTGATGGTGATGCATACTTGTGTTGCTGCTGCTGTTGTTTCTATTTTATTACTACTAGAGTTTCTTGCTGCTGGAGATCTCATGGTGGTTTGATTGATTGTTGATGATAGACTACAAATTTAAGATGAGCCAGGATGCTAATCAAACTAGATAATGAAAACCTTATACGAGTTCTCCTGCTCAGCATCGCCACCCTTCAAGCAGATGTGATTATTCCTTCTATACTCACTAATTTGGCCCTTTATAAACATGCCAAGCTCCATACGTTTGGCTTGGGGAAATAACTTGTTACGTTGGAATCAACCTATCAGCTTAACCACCAGTACTTTTAACTAATATGACCAGCCATGCAGGGGCGACGGAAGGGCAGCAAGGGCCTGCGAGGAGCAGCAGGACAGCGGCGGCTGTGTTGTGAGCAGAAGCTTAGTTCATCCCTCCATTTGGGTTGAGGTTGTGTTATGTTTGGGTCAAACAGGTACAAGGGTACAATGGTCATATATTTTGTTCACTTGTGTTGTTTAGTATTTCTAAAGTTTGTTTTTGTGTTGAAAAGTGGCAAAAGATCAAATTCCAAAGAAAAGAGTGTCATCTGGTCAATTACAAAGTAAGGAGTGGCATATTGTCAAAGTTCAAAGAAAGAGGTGGTAAATAATCAAATCCCCCTTTTATTTATTGTGGCATGAATATTCAAATCCGAAAGACTCAAGACAAAAGTTTAATATTGACATAAAAACATTAATACTTCAAGCATACTAACTAAGCAATCATGTCTTCTCAAAATAACATGGCAAAAGAAAGTTCATCCCTACAAAATCATTTAGTTTGGTCATGCTCCATTTTTGTCACACAAGAATGCTCTCATCTTGCACAACCCCGATGACAAGCCAAGCAATTTTTTCATACTTTAGTAATCTCAAACTTTTTTCAACTTTCACGCAATACATGAGCATGAGCCATGGATATAGCACTATGGGTGGAATAGAATAATATGATGGGGGTTATGTGGAGAAGACAAAAAGGAGAAAGTCTCACATTGACGCAACTAATCAATGGGCTAGGGAGATGCCCATCAATTGATGTCAATGCAAGGAGTAGGGATTGCCATGCAACGGATGCACTAGAGCTCTAGATGTATGAAAGCTCAACAAAAGAAACTAAGTGGGTGTGCATCCAACTTGCTTGCTCACAAATACCTAGGGCATTTGAGGAAGCCCATTGTTGGAATATACAAGCCAAGTTCTATAGTGAAAAATTCCCACTAGTATATGAAAGTGACAAAACAAGAGACTCTCTATCATAAAGATCATGGTGCTACTTTGAAGCACAAGTGTGGAAAAAGAGGATAGTAGCATTGTCCCTTTTTATTTCTTTTCCCCTTTTTTTGGGCCTTTCTTTTTTTATTTGGCCTTTCTCTTTTTTATTTGGGATAATGCTCTATTAATGATGATCATCACACTTCTATTTATTTACAACTCAATGATTACAACTCGGTACTAGAACAAAATATGACTCTATATGAATGCCTCCGGCGGTGTACCGGGAATGGCAATGAATCAAGAGTGACATGTATGATAAATTATGCATGGTGTCTTTGCCACAAATACGATGTCAACTACATGATCATGCAAAGCAATACGACAATGATGAAGCGTGTCATAAATGAAACGGTAGAAAGTTGCATGGCAATATATCTCGGAATGGCTATGGAAATGCCATAATAGGTAGGTATGGTGGCTGTTTTGAGGAAGATATAAGGAGGTTTATGTGTGATAGAGCGTATCATATCACGAGGTTTGGATGCACCGGCGAAGTTTGCACCAATTCTCAAGGTGAGAAAGGGCAATGCACGGTACCGAAGAGGCTAGCAATGATGGAAGGGTGAGAGTGCGTATAATCCATGGACTCAACATTAGTCATAAAGAACTCACATACTTATTGCAAAAATCTACAAGTCATAAAAAACCAAGCAATACGCGCATGCTCCTAGGGGATAGATTGGTAGGAAAAGACCATCGCTCGTCCCCGACCGCCACTCATAAGGAAGACAATCAAAGAACACATCATGTTTCAAATTTGTTACACAACGGTTACCATACTTGCATGCTACGGGGCTTGCAATCTTCAACACAAGTATTTATCAAATTCACAACTACTCAACTAGCACAACTTTAATATCACCATCCTCATATCTCAAAATAATTATCAAGCATCCAACTTCTCATAGTATTCAACGCACTTTTTATGCAAGTTTTTATTATACCAATCTTGGATGCCTATCACATTAGGACTACTTTTATAACCAAAGCAAATTACCATGATGTTCTAAAGGACTCTCAAAATAATATAAGTGAATCATGAGAGATCAATAATTTCTATAAAATAAAACCACTACCGTGCTCTAAAAGATATAAGTGAAGCACTAGAGCAAAATTATCTAGCTCAAAAGATATAAGTGAAGCACATAGAGTATTCTAATAAATTCCAATTCATGTGTGTCTCTCAAAAAAGGTGTGTACAGCAAGGATGATTGTGGTAAACTAAAAATCAAAGACTCGAATCATACAAGACGCTCCAAATAAAACACATATTATGTGGTGAATAAAAATATAACCTCAAGTAAAGTTACCGATGGAAGAAGAGGAAAGAGGGGATGCCTTCCGGGGCATCCACAAGCTTAGGCTTTTGGTTTTCCTTGAATTTTACCTTGGGGTTCCTTGGGCATCCCCAAGCTTAGGCTCTTGCCACTCCTTATTCCATAACCCATCAAATCTTGACCCAAAAATTGAAAACTTCACAACACAAAACTCAACAGAAAATCTCATAAACTCCGTTAGTATAAGAAAACAAACCACCTCTTAAGGTACTATAATGAAATCATTCTTTATTTATATTGGTGTTAAAACTACTGTATTCCAACTTCTCTATGGTTCATACTCTCCGATACTAGCCATAGATTCATCAAAATAAGCAAACAACACACGAAAAACAGAATCTGTCAAAAACAGAATATTCTGTAGTAATCTGTAGTTTTCGAATACTTATGTAACCACAAAAATTATGAAATAAATTTGTGGACGTGAGGAATTTGTCTATTAATCATCTTCAAAAATAATCAACCTAATCGCACTCTCCAGTAAAAAATGGCAGCAAATCTCGTGAGCGCTAAAGTTTCTGTTTTTACAGCAAGATCACTAAAACTTCCCCCAAGCCTTCCCAAAGGTTCTACTTGGCACAAACACTAATTAAAAGCATAAAACCACATATAAACAGTGGCTAGATGAATTATTTATTACTAAACAGAACCAAAAATCAAAAAACAAAAATAAAATTGTGTTGCCTCCCAACAAGCGCTATCGTTTAACGCCCCTAGCTAGGCATAAAAGCAAGAATAGATCTAGGTATTATCATCTTTGGTACGCAATTCATAGGTAGCTCTCATAAAGATTCATAAGGTAATTTAATTTTCTTCCTAGGAAAGTGTTCCATGCCTTTCCTTAACTGAAATTGGAAATATTCCCTTCTTTCATATCAATAATTGCACCAATCGTTCTAAGGAAAGGTCTAGCAAGAATAATGGGACATGTAGGATTGCAATCAATGTCAAGAACAATGAAATCTACGGTCACATAATTCCTATTTTCAACAATAATAACATCATTAATCCTTCCCGTCGGTGTCAAAACCGGCGGATCTCGGGTAGGGGGTCCCGAACTATGCGTCTAAGGCGGATGGTAACACGAGGCAGGGGACACGATGTTTTACCCAGGTTTGGGCCCTCTTGATGGAGGTAAAACCCGACGTCCTGCTTGATTTATTCTTGATGATATGAGTATTACAAGAGTTGATCTACCACGAGATCGGAGAGGCCAAACCCTAAAAGCTAGCCTATGGTATGATTGTATGTTATTCTACGGACTAAAACCCTCCGGTTTAGATAGACACCGGAAAAGGCTAGGGTTACACAAGGTCGGTTACAAAGGAGGAGATATACATATCCGTATTGCCTAGCTTGCCTTCCACGCCAAGTAGAGTCCCATCCGGACACGAGACGAAGTCTTCAATCTTGTATCTTCATAGTCTAAAAGTCCGGCCAAAGGATATAGTCCGGCTGTCCGGAGACCCCCTAATCCAGGACTCCCTCAGTAGCCCCTGAACCAGGCTTCAATGCCGATGAGTCCGGCGCGCAGTATTGTCTTCGACATTGCAAGGCGGGTTCCTCCTCCGAATACACCATAGAAGAATTTGAATACAAGGATAGTGTCCGACCCTGCAAAATAAGTTCCACATACCACCGTAGGGAGAATAATATTTCCACAAATCTAATTTACTGACTTATTTTGGCAACACGACATTATGCCATGGCCCGGTGATTATTCGAACCGTTTCCTTTAACTCACCCCGCACATAACACGAGGCAGTTTTTTGACACGTCTTGTCAAAGCAGAGATCGTGTCCCCCTATTTACGGGATTCTCATCAATACGGGCGTGGGTGACCCAACCGCGCCATCGATTACGGCGCTTGGGGGATAAGCGAGTTTTACCAGGCTAGTGGGGGCGCATAGTTTCGGCCGCCCTTATAAAGGGACAAGGTTTAACCTTTTTCTACCCACGCCTTCTTCCTCCTTGCTCATCCTCTCTTGCGCACTCGAGCTCCAACGCCCAAGCCTACATCCTTCCCATCAACCTTCTCCAATCATGTCCGGAGCGGGAGGCAAATGGATGGCTTCCTCTCTTACAGAGGGACACATCAAGAAGCTGCGCGGGGCCGGATACTTGGCCGCGAACATCACGCATCGGCTGCCCGCTGCGGGGCAGATTGTTCCTACCCCTGAACCTCACGAGAGGGTAGTCTTCCTCCACCACTTCCTCCGTGGACTGGGATTTCCCCTCCATCCATTCGTCCGTGGTCTCATGTTCTACTACGGTCTGGACTTCCATGATCTAGCCCCGAACTTCGTCCTCAATATTTCGGCGTTCATCGTCATGTGTGAGGCTTTCCTCCGCATCCGGCCCCACTTCGGCCTGTGGCTAAAGACCTTTAATATCAAGCCGAACGTGGTGGGCGGCCAACAAGCAGAATGTGGCAGAGCCATGGTGGGCAAGATGCCCAACATTATATGGCTTGAAGGCTCCTTCGTGGAGACCATAAAGGGGTGGCAATCAGTGTGGTTCTACATCACCGAGCCGCACAGCACCAAATGGGTGGCCGCCCCCAAGTTTCGATCCGGAATCCCCATGTGGCTCACTTCCTGGAAAGAGAAGGGCCTGTCCTGGGGTCCATCGGTGGAGCTGGACAGACTCCAGAAATGTATCCAGAATATGGAAGGCAAGAAGCTTAAGCTTGTCAACATAGTCCAGGTCATGCTCATCCGCCGGATCCTCCCGTGCCAACAACAGACTTCAACTTGTGGGAGTTCGACCCGGCCCAGCACCAGACTCTAAGCGAGCTCTTCGACACGACGCACAAGGACATCTGGAAGGTGCTGTTCAAGGGCGCCGAGGTCCGTCCCTCCCTCACCGAGGACCGCGGGCTAAGCGCGAAGCGCCGAGCGCATTCGGTGAGTTCTATACATCTGGTAGGATATTTTATTTCCCCTAGCTTAATCATGTGCGGGGTCTGATCTCCATGCCTTTGATAGGACTGGATGGAGACGTCGGGGCAGATTAACTGTCCGACCCCTCTGCCCGAAGATACTGCGGACACTCTCCTTACGAAGATGCTAACTCCGACCCCTTATAAGGTGCCGGAGAAGACCAAGAAGGCCAAGGGAACCCGAAAGAGTTCCCGACGCCAGGTGTTATCGGACTCATCGTCCGATAACTCTGCGACACACTCCTCCCCCAAAGACAAGGAGGAAGAAGAAGATGCTCCCCCTTCAGTTGGGGAAGACAAGAAAAGGAAGGCCGCCCCATCTGGGGGGGCCGAAGGGTCCAAGAAGGGAAGGACCCTCCTTCCGGACTACTCCACCACCGCCGCCGAAGGCGAAGACGAGTGGCTGCTCAGGGCCAAGCCCCTGGCGAAGTCATAAGTATCCGGATGCCAGAGTAGTTCATAGCATACCTTTGTCACACCGCTTCTCCTAACGCCGAATTATGATTATGCAGACCGCCACGAGCCCGTATCGACGTATCATCGGACGGCTCCCTGGGCTCGTCGGATATGGATAGCGATCCACTTCTGACCGCCACCTCCCCTTGCCCTACGGAGAACGCCGAGGTATTGTCTCAGGAGGCACCGGGTCGAGGGGAGACAGTCCCAGAGGCGCCTTAAGGCGACCTTTCGGACTCCGGGAGCAGAGGGAGCAAGGCTCCCGAGGGCTCCAAGTTCGGCCATCAGCCGAACACCGCGGCGGAACCTCCAATGGTTCCGGACTCAGGCAGGTGACCTCCTTCCAAAAGGGGCAAGACGCCTGTGCCGGTGACCTCTGTCCAACCAGAGGCACCGAACAATCTGCTGGGAGCGCTTCACAACGCTTCCATCAACGAAGAGCACCGCACTATTATGAGTGCGGTGGTCCAGAAGGTTCAGTCCGCCAAGAGCGGATTGACTGAAGCCTGTGCCAGCCTTCTAACAGGCTTTGAGGTAAGTTTTCTGAAATATAGGAAAAATATTACCGCATAGATAGTAGCCCCTGATGCTCTGTTCGGTGTTCAAAAAGAAAAGCCGAACAGAGGATCAAACAATATCGCAGGAGTCTGATATAAGTATGTCAATATGCGTATGCAGGCTTCGCTGCTGGCCTCTGCCGCACTGACTGCGGAGGTCGCCGTGCTAAAGCAGGACCTCAAAGGGTCCAAGGACGAGCTCGGCCTTGCCAAGACGCAGCTCGAGGAGAACAAAGGTAAGTAGTACCTAGTATATGGATGTGTATAAAAAGAACGCGATTGCAAAATGACAGGATCATCGTAAATTTGCTAGGGGCCACGACCAAGGTGGCGACCCTGAAGCAAGCGCTACCAGAGGCCGAAAACAAAGCGGCCACGGAGCGTACCGAGCAGTAAAGGCATGAGGCTCGAGTGGGCGAGGTGCAGCAAGAGCTCCACGCTCTCGTGATGAAGCACGAGGCATTGGAGTTTGACTTGAAGACGCGAGAGTCTGAGCTTGCCGCGGCCCTCGAGAGCGCAAAGAGTGCCAAGGCCGAAGCCCAAAAGGCCCTCCAGGAGATTGATGCGATGTAGAAAATAGCCAGTGGGTAAGGAATTCTATATGCAAAGCAAGCATGTGAAAGTAAATTACCTATTACTTACCCCAATCCGGAGCTCTCCAGGAGCATTCGCAGATTTGCCCCTCAGCGTGTCGGATGTCGCACAGTTTTACCAGGCCGAGGAGGGAAGCTCAACGGAGAAGCTGTTCTGGTCTCAGTATACTGGGACCAAACACCCGATGCCTCTGAGCGACCAACTGAAGCAACTGGTCGAGTTGCACAAGGTGGCCGAACAGGCCATGAAGGGCTTTATAGTCCAGATGTGGCCTGGCGATGCGGCTTGTGGATGCCTGCCCATGGCTGGAAGTCATCAAGCGGTCCGTCTGCATCGAAGGTGCGCGCCGGGCTTTAGCCCGTGTGAAGGTGCATTGGGCCAAGCTGGACGCCATGAAGCTGATTAAGGAAGGGCCGCCGGAGGGCAAGGAGCATCGCCACCCCGAGATGTACTATGAGGGTGTCCTGAAGGGTGCTCGTCTCGTAGCGGACGAGTGTACGAAAGATATAATATTCGAGTAAACTTGCTCGTGTAATCCTATAGTTATGAAAACTTGTTCATATGCGCTATGCAACGCTTGTTTGAGTTTAAAATATTACCTTCTGTTTGGCTGTTTATCAAATCTGAGAGATGGCTAGTCGTCGGCTTCTACCCCCATGCCACGAGTGCTGGGGTGTTCGGGATAAACCTGAGCACTCTTGTTCCCATTGTAGGGTCCTTCGAGGGAGGTGCTCAGCACAATGAACAAGGCAATCGGACTATAATGCGTTATCACTCTCACTTAGCCATAGAATTCTATAATTTTAAATTTTGGCGAAGCCCCTAGTATTCGGAAGGCCGAATTCGGGGCGCGATACACGCCTTAAGCTGGACAGAGCCGACTCCTCACTCTAAGCGGCATAAGTCTTTAGGGACTCGAAAACCTCTCGAACAGCGACCAGTCTCTCGCCTTATCATGACAATCAGTTTTAGCTTTCTCTACTGAGGTGCTTAGCCTAGCTGAATCGGGGCACAATCGCAGTAGTTCTCCCAGTGCTACCTTAGCCGATATAGTAGAACATAAGGTACCATAACATGGGAGCCGGGCAAACCCAACTATTGACCAAAGACATGATTCGGAGCTGATGCATACAATGCTATAAGTTCAGGGTGCCACACTTGTGAAAGTGTTCGGACTTCTAACACCATATTGTGGGGTACTTAAGACCCTGGTGTACTGGCCGTACCAAAGTGTACGGTTGCAAGGTGTCATTAATGAACACATATATAAAAGAAAAATGCAAAAACAGACTAAAGCTATGCATTGTTTATTCGAAAAGATGCATTGAAGCAAAAGGATACAAGTGGTGTGATAAGCAGAAAATGGGACTATTTGACATGTCTCTTCCAAGGGTAAGTTGCGGAATGGTAGTGAAAGCGGGTATTTTGCTCGTTATAGAGACCACCTGGGAGTTCCATGATGTGACGTAGCTTCCAGCCCCCCTGGTCCTTGCATCGTGTGTTCGTCAATTATATTGCCGGACAGGGCTTCCAGAGAGTGAAGTCCTGGAAGAGAGAAAAAATAACAAAGTAGGGATCCCCTAGTGCGGTTGAGCCGCGTTTTGGGGCGTGCCATAGTCGTGCCCCTCCCCTGTGCCCATGGTATTTTTAATGCGTAATTGTGTACGCGTGGCACGTGTGTCGCCATTTGGATGGGGCTGGGGTAGGGGCCGCATTGCTATGCGAGCTCAGAACATGCCAGGCGGTCCTGTTGTAGATTACTTCGGGCATGCTTGACGGTGTCCGGATGTCTGATTGCCGGACTGGAGAATTGCCTTGATAGGCTGCTTTGCACTTCTGCTGTGAGGGCCGCAGAGTGCTCCTCGATTCAGAGAGAGCGCTCTGTGTTTCCATTGACTGTGATGACCCCCCAAGGTCCTGGCATCTTAAGCTTGAGGTATGCGTAGTGCGGCACTGCATTGAATTTTGCAAATGCGGTTCGTCCAAGCAGTGCGTGATAGCCACTGCGGAACGGGACTATGTCAAAGTTTAGCTCCTCGCTTCGGAAATTATCCGGGGATCCGAAGACCACTTCTAGTGTGACCGAGCCTGTGCAATGGGCCTCTACACCTGGTATTATGCCCTTAAAGGTCGTTTTTGTGGGTTTAATCCTTGAGGGATCTATGCCCATTTTGCGCACTGTGTCCTAATAAAGCAGGTTCAAGCTGCTACCACCGTCCATAAGGACTCGAGTGAGGTGAAATCCGTCAATGATTGGGTCTAGAACCAATGCGGCAAATCCGCCATGGCGGATACTAGTGGGGTGGTCCCTGCGATCGAAAGTGATCGGGCAGGAGGACCATTGGTTGAACTTTGGGGCGACTGGCTCAAACGCGTATACGTCCCTTAACGCACGCTTCCACTCCCTCTTGGGGATGTGGGTTGCGTATATCATGTTCACCGTCCGCACTTGTGGGGGAAACCCCTTCTGTCCTCCGGTGTTCGGTGGTCAGGGCTCCTCCTCGTTGTTGCTATGTAGCCCCTTGTCTTTGTTTTTGGCATTTAACTTGCCGGCATGCTTGAACACCCAACAATCCCTGTTGGTGTGGTTGGCTGGCTTGTCAGGGGTGCCATGTATCTGACACGAGCGATCGAGTATATGGTCCAAACTGGACGGGCCTGGAGTGCTTCTTTTGAATGGATTTTTCCGTTGACCGGGCTTAGAGCCTCTGAATCCGGCATTAATTGTCGTATCCTCGGCATTGTCGCTGTTAATGCGGCGCTTGTGCTTGTTGTGACGTGACCTGCCATTGCTGTCCTTGGTATCCGAATTACCAGGGCTCTTTGACATGTTATTGCTACGAGCTAGCCAGCTGTCTTCTCCCGCGCAAAAGCGGGTCATGAGTGTCGTGAGGGCTGCCATAGATTTCAGATTTTCCTGTCCAAGGTGCCGGGCAAGCCACTCATCGTGGATGTTATGCTTGAAAGCTGCTAGGGCCTCTGCATCCGACAGTCGATGATTTGATTTTTCTTAGTTAGGAACCATGTCCAGAATTGCCTGGCCGATTCCTCTGGCTGTTGAATTATGTGGCTCAAGTCACCGGCATCTGGTGGTCGCACATAGGTGCCCTGGAAGTTGTCGAGGAATGCGGCTTCCAGGTCCTCCCAACAACCTATGGATTCTGCTGGCATGCTGTTGAGCCAATGCCGGGCTGGTCCTTTAAGCTTGAGTGGGAGGTATTTAATGGCGTGTAGATCGTCACCACGGGCCATGTGGATATGAAGGAGATAGTCCTCGATCCATACCGCGGGATCTGTCGTACCATCATATGGTTCGATATTCACGGGTTTGAAACCCTCTGGGATTTGATGATCCATTACTTCTTCTGTGAAGCATAACGGGTGTGCGGCGCCTTGTACTGGGCTATATCACGACGCAGCTCGAATGAGTTTTGTCTGTTGTGTTCGGCCCGGCCGGATTTACTTTTGCTGTATCCGGCGTGACGGTTATCGTCTCGTGTCGTGGGGCGCCCACGCGATCCGTAGATCGATCTTGTTTGCCTTGCTTTGTCCTCCAATATATCTCCCAGGTCTAGCGCGTTTCCCCAAGCCTTGGTATTTTTTGAGTGGCGCCGGGGTGCGACTTGAGTTGTGGGCCGAGAGGCCTCTCTGTCGCGGCCACGAGGTGGCCGGTCAACCGCGTCATACGCTAGGGACGTAGGTTTAGATGCTTCCTCCTCTAATCGGGGTAGCAACCTGCATTTTGGGTAGCTTTTGGAGGGGCGTTCGAGTTCATATTCCTCGGCCGCAAGGACTTCAGTCCATTTGTCGGCTAGCAAGTCTTGATCAGCTCTAAGCTGCTGCTACTTTTTCTTAAGGCTATTTGCCGTGGCTATAAGCCGGCGCTTGAAGCGCTCTTGCTCAGTGGGATCCTCAGGCACGACAAATTCATCGTCCCCGAGGCTTGCCTCGTCTTCGGAGGGAGGTATGTAATTATCATCCTCTTCCTCTCTATCTGCCGCTCTCTCATGAGGGATGGCTTCTCCATCCACCTGTGCTGAATCTTGCTGGAGGAGGTTGTCTTCGGCACTGTCCAGGGTGTTATTATCTCCTGTGCTGGAATCACCGTTTTTGCTTTGGCGGGACTTAGAGCGGCGCCGCTGACGCCGGCGCTTAGGTTGCTTCTTGGAGGGGTCATCCTCCGCCGTTCCGTCGCCATTGCCTTCTTTGGGTGTGTCCACCATATATATGTCATACAACGAGGTGGCTTTCTAGTGCCCTATAGGCGCTGGTTCCTGTTCGTCTCCTGCATCATCGTCCATACCGTCGATGTCTTCGGAGTCGAAGTCGAGCATGTAGGTCAAGTCATCGACAGTGGCTATTAAGTGGGTGGTGGGTGGGCGTCGAATTTCTTCGTCGTCCGCATCCCAATCCTGCCGGTCATTATCCGGCCAGGACTCTCCTGACAAAGAGAGAGACCTTAGTGAATTCAGTATGTCGCCGAAGGGCGAGTGCTGAAAGATATCCGTGGCAGTGAACTCCATGATCGGCGCCCAATCGGATTCGATTGGCAGGGGCGGGGATGGTCCAGAGTCTGGAGGAGAGTCTGACGATGGGGAGTCACGGGCCTCGCGAAGGATAAGGTTGGTGTTCGGTTCGATCTCCGTTGAGGCTGTTGCCTCCGTGGTGGGGTCTAACCACCCGCCCTCGGATGGCGCAGTTGGCTCCGAATTAAAGGTCGGAGCGGCTGCAGGTGCGGTCTCCAGGACACTGTTCGGTGGCAGAGCTAAATCATGCCCATCATGACAGTGCGACGCATTGGGCATGGGCTTGAATCCGTCGAAGATCAAGTCTCCGCGGATGTCGGCCGTGTAGTTTAGGCTTCCAAACCTGACCTGATGGCCAGGGGAGTAGCTTTCAATCTGCTCCAGATGGCCAAGCGAATTGTCCCGCAGTGCAAAGCCGCCGAATACAAAAATCTGTCTGGGGAGAAAAGTCTCACCCTGGACTGCATCTCTAACGATGATCGAAGGAGCCATCAAGCCTGATGATGACGACACAGAGGAACTCTCAATGAAAGCACCAATGTCGGTGTCAAAACCGGCGGATCTCGGGTAGGGGGTCCCAAACTGTGCGTCTAAGGCGGATGGTAACAGGAGGCAGGGGACACGATGTTTTACCCAGGTTTGGGCCCTCTTGATGGAGGTAAAACCCTACGTCCTGCTTGATTTATTCTTGATGATATGAGTATTACAAGAGTTGATCTACCATGAGATCAGAGAGGCTAAACCCTAAAAGCTAGCCTATGGTATGATTGTATGTTATTCTACGGACTAAAACCCTCCGGTTTATATAGACACCGGAAAGGGCTAGGGTTACATAAGGTCGGTTACAAAGGATGATATATACATATCCGTATTGCCTAGCTTGCCTTCCACGCCAAGTAGAGTCCCATCCGGACACGAGACGAAGTCTTCAATCTTGTATCTTCATAGTCTAACAGTCCGGCCAAAGGATATAGTCTGGCTGTCCGGAGACCCCCTAATCCAGGACTCCCTCACTTCCCATAGGTTTCTTAATAGTGGAATCCGCAAGATGCAAATTTAAAGAACAATCATCAAATTCACGGAAACCTAACACATCACACAAAGTTTTCGGAATCATGGAAACACTAGCACCCAAATCACATAAAGCATAGCATTTATGATCTTTAATCTTAATTTTAATAGTAGAATCCCTCTCATCATGAAGTTTTCTAGGGATAGAAACTTCTAATTCAAGCTTTTGTTCATAAGATTGCATCAAAGCATCAACGATATGTTTGGGAAAAGCTTTATTTTGAGTATAAGCATGCGAAGAATTTAGCATGGATTGCAACAAGGAAATACAATATATTAAAGAGCAATTATCATAATTAAATTCCTTGAAATCCAAAGTAGTGGGCTCAATGCTATGTAAAGTTTTGACCTCTTCAATCCCACTTTTACCAATTTTTGCATCAAGATCTAAGAACTACGAATTATTGGGACACCTTTTAACTAAAGCTGACTCATCTCTAGTCCCATAATTATCAAGATTCATGTTGCAAAACAAATATTTAATAGGAGACACATCAATCACTTTTAGATCTGCATCCTTATTATCATCAAAACTAGAAGAACACGCTTTTATGAAGCAATCCTTTTTAGCACGCATCCTAGCAGTTCTTTCTTTGCACTCATCAATGGAAATTCTCATGGCTTTGAGAGACTCATTGATACCATGCTTAGGTGGAATAGATCTAAGTTTCAAAGAATAAACATCAATATAAATTCTATCCATGTTTCTAGCCAACTCATCAATCTTAGACAATTTTTCTTCAATCAAAGCATTTTTCTTTAACCACCTGAGTGTGACCCTGTCACGGGGCAAAAGTAGCGCGCCCCATCAGACACAGTGTCTGATGGGTAGCGCGAGTAACAACCTGTTTTGCGCGAGCGATTCGGCCCTAAGGACGGCCTCCAATCGAAAAACGTTCAACACAAAAGTTATTCGTCTCATCGAAGTGGTCAAATTTGCTTTTGGGTTCATCTTCATCTGAGGTCGTTTGTGGGCTGTGGGACCTAAAAACCAAATTGATGTTCCAGACTTACCTAAATCCAGGTTTGGTTAATTTTGGAAAGATTTGGACGTGATTTGGACATGATTTGGAGTCCTTTTCTTGTACGGGAAGTCCAGCCTCCTCTTATATACCTAAGGGGTGACGGTCGAGTGAACAACACATAATCGCAAAATCCATCTACTTTTTACCCTAGTTTTACATCTGCCTCTCTTGTTCTTTCTCTCTCGTTCTTCGTTTGTTCTTCGTATTGAAGGGCACCGGTCCTCGAGGCTCTAGGGGCGGGCGAACTGACCTAGGGAAACCCATAGTCGCCGTGCGTCCAGACAGGGTCCCTCCCAGGCATATGGGGTTTCGGGTCCTGAAAAGCGCCCGCCGGATTGCTTGCGTACCACGCTTCCGGACGGGTCTCCTTCGACGCGAGCTGTGGTGCATCACCCTCGGCGTCGGTGGTACACGGTAACGTGTTCATGTGCGAGCACCCGCTTTCCTTTGAAAATGATACTCCGAAACCCTGAGGCTACCGGAAGAATAGTGGAGTGGGCATTGGAGTTATCCAGCTTTGGCCTGAAATTAGAAAGCACATCAACGATTCAGGATAGGGCATTGGCAGAGTTTATTACAGAATGGACGCCAAACCCTGATGAAGAAGTGCTGGAAACAGTTTTTCCCGACAAGGAAGCACCCCAAGAATGGATCATGTATTTTGATGGTGCCTTCTCCCTACAAGGTGCAGGGGCTGGTGTGCTTCTCGTTGCTCCCATTGGAGAGCACCTGAAGTACGTTGTCTAGATGCATTTTCCCCGGGAGGAGGCGACCAATAATACAACAGAGTATGAAGGTCTCCTTGCCGGGCTCAAGATTGCCACTGAATTGGGAATCAAGAAGCTGATCATCCGAGGGGATTCACAACTTGTGGTGAGACAAGTCAACAAGGATTACCAAAGTCCATTGATGGAGGCATATGTTGAGGAAGTGAGAAGACTGGAGGAGCGCTTTGATGGATTGCAAACAGAGCACGTACCCCATGCGGAAACCAACATTGCTGATCATCTGTCAAAGTGTGCTGTGCAAAAGCTTCCTGTAAAACCAGGAACTTTTGTTCTCCATCTTACTCAGCCCTCCGTATCCCCGCAACAATGACATGAAAGAGGAGGAAACTGGACTCTGGTAAGCCTCTCCCGGTAGAGCCTCTCGGGGCTCCTGGCAGGGACCCTGCCGGAAACAACTCCCCTTTGATTTTCGGGCTGCACCTGTAACACCCCGGATGTAATTTACCATATTTGTACTCCAACTCTTGCCGTTTCCGGCACTAAGTTATTCTACTGTCCTCGTTGTCGGGTTTTTTTCTCCGTGTGTTTTTGTCTTTGTCATGTATCTCATATCATGTCATCATGTGCATTGCATTTGCATATGTGTTCGTCTCATGCATCTAAGAATTTTCCCCGTTGTCCGTTTTGCATTCCGGCGCTCCTATGTCCTCCGGTGGTCCTTTCTACCTCTTTTCGTGTGTGGGGGTTAAACATTTTCGGATTGGACCGAGACTTGTCATGCGGGCCTTGGTTTACTACCGGTAGACCGCCTATCAAGTTTCGTACCATTTGGACTTCGTTTGATACTCCAACGGTTAACCGAGGGACTGAAAAGGCCTCGTGTGTGTTGCAGCCCAACACCCCTCCAAACTGGCCCAAAATCCACCTAAACCTCCTCCATCATCTAGAGCGTTCGATCACGATCGCGTGTCTGTAAACCGCATCTTATTTGGAGTCTCCTAGCTCCTCCTACCTCTATAAATAGGCCTCCCTCTTGAAATCCCGGGTCTTCTCCCCCCGAACCCCTAAAATCCACGCTCCGCTGACCGGACATGTCCGTTTCCGGCCGGACGAAGATGTCGCCGCCATCCGCACCAACCAGTGCCTGACACCTGTCACCGCCACCCCCACTGGCCGCGCGGCCCGCCGAGCCCATGCCCGGCCCCCGCGGCCCGCCATCGCCGCGCTGCTCCATCGTGCTGCCGCCGCCCTCGTCCTCCCCACG
>NC_041380.1:401310805-401377888 GCF_002162155.2 Triticum dicoccoides
GCTCCGGCCGGCGCACCACCGCCGCCGGCGAGCGCCGCCACCGGGGTGCTCCGTCTCCGGCAACCGCGCCCCGCGCCGCCCTTGCCGCCCGGTGCCGCCACGCCTCGCCGCTCTGCTCCGGCATCGTCCTCCAGCTCCGGCAGACTTCGGCCCAAGTCCGGCGACGCCCCGGCCTCTCCGTCCTCCAGCGACCTCCCATCTCCGGCAACCTTGGGCTCCTCCGATGAACAGCGCCGCCGGCTAGATCTGGATCTGGATCGTCTAGGGGTTGACTTTTTCGTCCCTAACCCTAGTCTTTTTGCATTCTTCCATATGGCATAACTCTGCATCCGTAGCTCCGATTCATGCGTGTAGCATATCGAAATGTTCGTCTCGATGAGTACATCATTTAATCTCATTGCATAATTTTCATTTGAGCTCATCTTGATGCCTGAAATGTTGTTGGAAGAGGGCTATGTGATGATTATGTCAGATCTGTTTCAGCAAATGACCTTTTGTCATTTTTGCCATAATTAATGTGTGCATGCTATGATCCTGGGCTCTACATGTGTTTTGTAGAATGCCATGCCATCTTTACAGGGGTGTATGCCATGTATTTTTGTGATCTTTGTGGTGACTAGCACAAACATGCAAAGTAGCTTACTCAATGATGTTGATTTCAGGGACTTAGAATTTCACTAAGTCATTGTCCTGATATTGTTTTTATGCCATATGTTCATGTTGTTTCCTAGTGATCCGTGCCTCTTTTGAGGATGATCAGTAAGGATGTTTTGTTAATATTGTTGTGCTCTATCCATCCATGTCTTTGTTTTCAATTATGAAGCACCCTAGCTTGAGTCAATCGAGCTCTACTTTTGCTATAAAATGTTCGTGGAAGATTGTTGACATGTTTAGCGATTTGGCCGAGGATGTTGATATTGATCCGTGCATGCTATGTTATTGTTCCTGCCATGTCTAGCTTCTATGACATGTCTTCTTGATTGGTGTATGCTTAGATTGTCATGCAATGCCTCGTAGTGAGTGCATCGAGCTCATAAACATGCCTACTTGTTAATCTATTTGCATGCTCCAGTTTTCACTAAGTCTGAATCTGTTTATGTTTTTGCTATGTTCACATGCTTGCAATTGTATTTTCTGTTCCCTTTTGGCTCAAGGTCACTAAGGGACTTTTATTATATGCTTAGAGTAGCTTCATGCAATGCCTTGCTTTGCCATGATATGTTCCTGTAGCATGTATTTTTCATGCTCTAAAGATTGCTTCCTGATGATAAATTTCTGATATGTTGTTAATTTCACTAAGTCTGAAACCTGTTATGATTTGCACATTTGCCATGCTTGTTTGAACCTGTTAATGAGTGATTTAGCCGTATCTCAGTGTTCATCTTTTGTCAAGCATCATGAGTGCATCCCTAACATGTATTTTATTGCTATGTTTGAGTGCTGTAGCATATTTAACTTGATGCATTTAGATGGCTACTTGCTGTTAATCGCAGACCGGTGCCATATTTGTTTTGCTTGCGATTTCCAAATCGTGCATCCGATTCCGGTGATCTTTATATCAATTTCAACCGAAATAAACTCCCATTTCTAGTGACACTCTTGGATTTCCAAGTTGAGGCCAGGTTCAATCATTCCTTTGCAAATCTTGCATATGCATCACATACCGCATCCCGCATATCATACCATGTTTGCATCATGTTGCTTGAGCATTGCACGTGGTTGATTGTGCTCCTTTTGCTTGTTGTTCTTGTTTGGATAGAGCCGGGAGACGAGTTCGTGAATGAGGAGCCCGTTGAGTTCGCTTACGAGGATCAAGGCAACTCTGAGAACTTTGCAGGCAAGATGACCATACCCTCGAAGTCACTTCTATCTTTACTTGCTAGATGCTCGCTCTTTTGCTATGCATATGCTATGATACCTACCACTTGCTTATCATGCCTCCCATATTGCCATGTCAAACCTCTAACCCACCATGTCCTAGCAAACCGTTGTCTGGCTATGTTACCGCTTTGATCAGCCCCTCTTATAGCGTTGCTAGTTGTAGGTGAAGAATTGGAGATCGTTCCTTGTTGGAACTTGTTTATTGTTGGGATATCACCATATTATCTTGTTTATCTTAATGCACCTATATACTTGGTAAAGGGTGGAAGGCTCGGCCTTATGCCTGGTGTTTTGTTCCACTCTTGCCGCCCTAGTTTCCGTCATATCGGTGTTATGTTCCCGGATTTTGCGTTCCTTACACGGTTGGGTTATAATGGGAACTCCTTGACAGTTCGCCTTGAATAAAACTCTTCCAGCAATGCCCAACATTGGTTTTACCATTCGCCACCTAGCCTTTTTTCCCTTGGGTTTCGCGGACTCAAGGGTCATCTTTATTTTAACCCCCCCGCCAGTGCTTCTCTAAGTGTTGGTCCAACTGAGCGATGTCCGGGGCTACCAGGGGCAACTCTGGGCTAGCCTACCCGACGTCTGGCTCATCTGAGTGTGCCCTGAGAACGAGATATGTGCAGCTCCTATTGAGATTTGTCGGCACATTCGGGTGGTGTTGCTGGACTTGTTTTACCATTGTCGAGGATGTCTTGTAACCGGGATGCCGAGTCTGATCGGAATGTCTTGGGAGAAGGAATATCCTTTGTTGACCGTGAGAGCTTGTGATGGGTTAAGTTGGGACACCCCTGCAGGGATTTGAACTTTCGAAAGCCGTGCCCGCGGTTATGGGCAGATGGGAATTTGTTAATGTCCGGTTGCAGAAGACTTGAACTTAACTTAATTAAAATGCACCAACCGCGTGTGTAACCGTGATGGTCTCTTCTCGGCGGAGTCTGGTAAGTGAACACGGTGTTGGAGTAATGCTTGACGTAGGTTGTTCTAGGATCACTTCTTGATCATAGTTGTTCGACCGTGCTTTTGCCTTCTCTTCTCGCTCTCTTTTGCGAATATGTTAGCCACCATATATGCTAGTCGCTTGCTGCAGCTCCACACCATACCTTTACCTTACCTATAAGCTTAAATAGTCTTGATCGCGAGGGTGCGAGATTGCTGAGTCCTCGTGACTCACAGTTTCCTTCCAAACTAGATGCAGGGACCGATGATACCATTCCAGATGATATGACCAAGCTCAAGTGGGAGTTCGACGAAGACTCTCACCGTTACTATGTGTCTTTCCCAGATGATCAGTAGTGGTGCCCAGTTGGGGCAATCGGGGCCGTGTCGCATTTGGGGGTTGATCTTCATTCTGGTTCCGTAGTCGGATCTTGAGTGTATTGGATGAATGTAATGACTTATTTATGTATTTGTGTGACATGGCGAGTGTAAGCCAACTATGTACCTTTCCCCTTTATTTATGTACATGGGTTGTTTCCGAAGATTACCTCACTTGCGACATTGCTTTCAATGCGGTTATGCCTCTAAGTCATGCTTCGACACGTAGGAGATATAGCCGCATCGAGGGTGTTACAGCACCCCCCCTGCCGGGCCACTGGTCCCGCCATCGAGGAACGCGCTCCCGTGAATGAGGAGGTACCGCTAGTCCTCGTTGCCAAGCCCTAGGCTCCAACTTGGGCAAGGCACATATTCCACTTCCTCCAAAATGGAGAACTTCCCAAAGAGCAAGAAGAAGCTGAAAGAGTAGCCCGGAGGGCCAGTATGTATCAGTTTGTCGATGACACACTATACATAAGAAAGCCCAACGGTGTGAAATTGAAGTGCATTTGCCGGGAAGAAGAAAAGAAACTGCTGGCAGAAATACACAAAGGCATGTGCGGCTCCCACATTGGATCAAGGGCATTGGTTGGGAAAGCATTCCGGCAAGGACTCTATTGGCCCACAGCCCTCCAAGTTGTGGTCGAGCTAGTCACCAGATATGAAGTCTGCCAGTTCCATCCCAAGAACATCCATCTTCCTGCCCAAGCTCTTCAGACAATCCATTTGTCATGGCCGTTTTCGGTCTGGGGGCTCGATATCCTCGACCTTTTCTCCCGAGATGCCCGGGGCTTTGAATTATTGTTCATTGCCATCGATAAGTAGACAACGTGGCTGGAAGTAGAAGCCGTGAGAAAGGTGACTACTCAGTCAGCTATCAAGTTCTTGAAAGGCTTAGTGTGCCGCTTCGGGGTCCCTTCTCGGATCATCACCGACAACGGCACCCAGTTCTTGAGCCACGCCTTCATGCAATATGTTCATGCCCTTGGAAGCAAAATCTCATTGGCCTCTGTTGCACATCCCAGAAGCAATGGACAAGGTGAGAGAGCGAACGCTGAAGTGTTGCGTGGACTCAAAACGAGAACATTTGATAATCTATAGAACTGCGGCAAGCGATAGATTGACGAGCTGCCGGTGGTTCTTTGGTCCCTCAGAACAACACCAAATCGAGCTACTGGGCAAACTCCCTTCTCCCTAATCTATGGGGCAGAAGCAGTTATCCCCATGGAACTCATTTACGGGTCACCTCGAGTGCTTGCCTACGATGAAGTAGAGCAGTTTTAGCACCGGCATGACAACTCTGTGCTTCTTGAGGAGAACCGTCTTCGGGCTGCTATGCGTGCTGCACACTACCAGCAAGCCCCGCATAGCTATCATAGCTGCAGGGTTCATGCCCAGTGTTTTGAGGAAGGTGACCTTGTCCTTAGGCATGTTCAGTCCGCCAAGGGTGCAAACAAGTTGACGTTAAAGTGGGAAGGCCCTTACCGTGTAGACTGAGTCACCAGACCTGGCGCAGTCCGTCTGGAGACCGGAGATGGCATTCAATTGCAAAACTCATGGAATATTGAGCATGTCCGCAAGTTCTACCCGTAAGGTGCGGCTGTCGGGCCCTGCCCGGTAGCCACCCTTTTGTACATGCCTTGCCTCAGTTGCATGTAACCCCTTGTACAAAGCTAGGCGCAGACCCTGAGCAATAGAGAAATAAATGAAGCGCTGGGGGCCCTGACATGTTGCATGCATGGATAAGCATTTCATGAGCATCGCATGTTCATGTAGATAAGGTCGCATATGGTATCATTTCCATCTGCATAAACTACAAGATCCTGCTGAGGACTTGGTCTCCAAGAGGAGATGGAAAGATGAGCCTACACTGCGATCTCCAGCAAGCCAAACAGATAAGTTCTTTCTCTTATCCATACGTGTTTTGTAAGTAAAGACTTGTGCATAAGAAAACCTCGCCACTTTTTGAAACTTAGGTGCTCCCATCCCTTGAATCGAATGTTGCTTCGCTCAGGATGGTTGCATTGGCCTTCGATGAAAAAAGAATGACGGGGGGCTGGTCCCTCCTCATGATTTGTGCCCGGTAGGACCTGACTCCACGACAACAAAACTGAGGGTACCGGCAGGATAGCCTACCAGGGGAAAACTTGTTTACTTAAAAGTATAGAGGCATTCCGCCTCTGCATGGACATATTACATGCATGAGTCCCCGGCAAGGTTTATCTTTTTCATTAATATGCTGATCAAACAAGTACTGACCTTACATGACACAAACGTGGATCCAAGAGGTTACATAATTTGAACTAAAATTTGGCAAGTGCCTATAGATTTAAGATTGAAAATAAGATGAGTGCCCCGTGATGCCCTTTCTTGTCCCTCTCCTCCTAGGCATTGCGACGGGAGGTGAAGAGGGCAAAAGGGGTGCCTGGGCAGAAGCCCAGCCTGACCCTGTCGGTCTCCAGGAGAGGTAGCCCGACTGGGGCGGGAGGGCACAGACAAAGGCGATGGTGAAGAGATCGGCGGAGGCAACCCGTCAACCGCCAGCACCAGGGCCAGCAGGACGCGACAGGGCTAACAGAGCTATAACCCGCGATGAAGCCTACCGGGGTCCAGCTAGAAGGCTGCTGGAGCAGCCGGAGGCACCACCTCCACCCCTGCTCCCAACTCCCTAGCAAATCACCTTGCCGGAGAGGAGGTGCATATGAAGATGTTGCTGCCACCGCCTGACGGTGACGGTCTGGCTGATGCTCAGCCGGAGTCAGAGGCGTCGCCCTCCCGGTCGGTGCCATCATCATCGCCATCATTGTCCTCCTTGTCGCTATCACTCGAGGAGGAGCTTTTGTCATCGGTCGAGCTCTCCGCACAACACCCTAAGCGAGAACTCGAGCTCCCAAAAACTTTGACGAAAAGGAAACCGTCCTCCATTAACTTAAAATGGAGGACGTGCCCTTCCGACAAGCTATGGGCACGAGCAAAAGTCTTCCAGCCTTTACGTAAGTACATGACGTGAGGGGCAGGGAAATCTACATCCACTAGTATGTTGGGGAATGTAGTATTTAAAAAAATTTCCTACGATCACGCAAGATCTATCTAGGAGATGCATAGCAATGAGCGGGGAGAGTGTGTCTATGTACCCTTGTAGACCGAAAGCGGAAGCGTTTAGTAACACAGTTGATGTAGTCGAACGTCTTCAAGATCTAACCGACCAAGTACCGAACGCAGGCACCTCCGCGATCTGCACACGTTTAGCTCAGTGACGTCCCTCGAACTCTAGATCCAGCTGAGGCCGAGGGACAGTTTCATCAGCATGACAGCATGGTGATGATGATGAAGTTACTGACGCAGGGCTTCGCCTAAGCACTACAACAATATGACCGAGGTGGAAATCTGTGGAGGGGGGCACCGCACACGGCTAAGAAATCAACTTGTGTGTCTATGGGGTGCCCCCCTCCCCTGTATATAAAGGAGGGGAGGAGGAGGAGGGCCGGCCTCAAGGGGAGCGCCCAAAGGGGGGATTCCTACTCCTAGTAGGAGTAGGTTTCCCCCTTTCCTAGTCCAAGCAGGAGAAGAAGGAAGGAGAGGAGAGGGAGGAGGAAAGAGGGGGGGCGCTGCCCCCTCGCTAGTCCAATTCAGACCAGCCCATGGGGGAGGGGGCGGCCACCCGTTGAGGCCCTTCTCTCCTTTCCCGTATGGCCCATTGAGGCGCACTACTTCCTCCGGCGAATTCCTGTAACTCTCCGGTACTCCGAAAAATACCCGGATCACTCGGAACCTTTCCGATATCTGAATATATCCTTCCAATATATCGATCTTTATGTCTTGATCATTCGAGACTCCTCGTCATGTCCGTGATCTCATCCGGGACTCCGAACAACGTTCGGTACATCAAATCACATAACTCATAATACAAATCGTCATTGAACGTTAAGCGTGCGGACCCTACGGGTTCGAAAACTATGTAGACATGACCGAGACACATCTCTGGTCAATAACCAATAGCGGAACCTCTAAGGATAATTTTGACCGCTGTCCAGTGATCTACTCCTAGATCACTATTGTACTCCCTTGCCAAAATCATGCTAAGGTATACAATTGGTCTGGTACACAGCATAGCATACTTTATAGAACCTATGACTGAGGCATAGGGAAGGACCTTTTCATTCTCTTTCTATTTTCTATCGTGGTTGGGTTTTGAGTCTTTACTCAACTTCACAACTTGCAACACTATCAAGAACTCCTTCTTTGACTGTTCCATTTTGAACTACTTCAAAAACTTGTCAAGGTATGTACTCATTGAAAAATTTATCAAGCATCTTGATCTATCTCTATAGATCTTGATGCCCAATAAGTAAGCAGCTTTACCGAGGTCTTTCATTGAAAAATTCTTATTCAAGTATCCTTTTATGCTATCCAGAAATTTAGTATCATTTCCGATCAACAATATGTCATCCACATATAATATCAGAAATGCTACAGAGCTCCCACTCACTTTCTTGTAAATACAGGCTTCTCCAAAAGTGTATAAAACTATATGCTTTGATCAATTCATCAAAGCGCATATTTCCAACTCCGAGATGCTTGCACCAGTCCATAGATGGATCGCTGGAGCTTGCACACTTTGTTAACATCTTTAGGATTAGCAAAACCTTCTGGTTGCATCATATACAACTCCTTTTTAATAAATCCATTAAGGAATGTAGTTTTGATATCCATTTGCTAGATTTCATAATATGCGACAACTGCTAACATGATTCAGATAGACTTTTAAGCATCGATACGAGTGAGAAAATCTCATCGTTGTCAACACCTTGAACTTGTTGAAAACCTTTTGCGAGAATTCGAGCTTTGTAGATAGTAACACTACTATCAGCGTCCGTCTTCCTCTTGAAGATCCATTTATTCTCAATGGCTCGCCGATCATCGGGCAAGTCAATAAAAGTCCATACTTTGTTCTTTATACATGGATCCCATCTCAGATTTCATGGCCTCAAGCCATTTTGCGGAATCTAGGCTCATCATCCCTTCCTCATAGTTCGTAGGTTCATCATGGTCAAGTAACATGACCTCCAGAATAGGATTACCGTACCACTCTGGTGCGGAACATACTCTGGTTGACCTACGAGGTTCAGTAGTAACTTGATCCGAAGTTTCATGATCATCATTATTAACTTCCTCACTAATTGGTGTAGGCATCACTGGAACTGATTTCTATGATGAACTACTTTCCAATTCAGGAGAAGGTGCAATTACCTCATCAAGTTCTACTTTCCTCCCACTCACTTTTTTCGAGAGAAACTCCTTCTCTAGAAAGGATCCATTTTAAGCAACAAAGATCTTGCCTTCGGATCTGCGATAGATGGTGTACCCAACAATTTCTTTTGGGTATCCTATGAAGATGCACTTCTCCGATTTGGGTTTGAGGTTATCAGGCTGAAACTTTTTCACATAAGCATCGCAACCCCAAACTTTAAGAAATGACAGCTTAGGTTTCTTGCTAAACCACGGTTCATATGGTGTCATCTCAAAAGATTTTTAGACCGTGCCCTATTTAACGTGAATGCAGTTGTCTCTAATGCATAACCCCAAAACGAAAGTGGTAAATCGGTAAGAAACATCATAGATCGCACCTTATCTAATAAAGTACGGTTATGCCGTTCGGACACACCATTACGCTGTGGTGTTCCAGGTGGCGTGAGTTGCGAAACTATTCGACATTGTTTAAATTGAAGGCCAAACTCATAATTAAAATATTTCGTCTCCGCGATCAGATCGTAGAAACTTTATTTTCTTGTTACGATGATTCTCCACTTCACTCTGAAATTCTTTGAACTTTTCAAACGTTTCAGACTTTTGTTTCATTAAGTAGATATACTAATATCTGCTCAAATCATCTGTGAAGGTCAGAAAATAACGATACCCGCCGTGATCCTCAACACTCATTGGACCGCATACATCGGTATGTATTATTTCCAATAAGTCAGTGGCTCTCTCCATTGTTCCAGAGAACAGAGTCTTAATCATCTTGCCCATGAGGCATGGTTTGCAAGCATCAAATGATTCATAATCAAGTGATTCCAAAAGTGCATCCGCATGGAGTTTCTTCATGTGCTTTACACCAATATGACCTAAACGGTAGTGCCACAAGTATGTTGCACTATCATTATCAACTTTGCATATTTTGGCATCAATATTATGAATATGTGTATCACTACGATCGAGATTCAATAAACCATCAATATTAAGTGTATGACCATAGAAGGTTTATTCATGTAAACAGAACAACAATTATTCTTTGACTTAAATGAATAACCGTGTGGCAATAAAAATGATCCAATCATATTCATGCTCAACGCAAACACCAAATAACATTTATTTTAGGTTCAACACTAATCCCGAAGGTAAAAGGAGTGGGTGATGGTGATCTTATCAACCTTGGAATCATTTCCTACACACATCGTCACCTTGCCCTTAACAAGTCTCTCTTCATTTTGCAACTCCTGTTTCGAGTTACTAATCTTTGCAACTGAACCGGTATCAAATACCCTGGGGTTACTATGAACACTAGTAAAGTACACATTAATAACATTTATATCAAATATACTTTTGTTCACTTTGCCATCCTTCTTATCCGCCAAGTATTTGGGGTAGTTCCGCTTCCAGTGACCATTCCCTATGCAGTACAAGCACTTAGTTTCAGCTTAGGTCTAGCTTTGGCTTCTTCACGGGAGTGGCAACTTGCTTGCCATTCTTTTCAAAGTCTCCTTTCTTTCCCTTGCCCTTTTACTTGAAACTAGTGATCTTGTCAACCATCAAACTTGATGCTTTTTCTTGATTTCTACCTTCACCAATTTCAGCATCGCGAAGAGCTTGGGAATCGTTTCCGTTATCCCTTGCAAGTTATAGTTCATCACGAAGTTCTAGTAACTTGGTGATAGTGACTAGAGAACTCTGTCAATCACTATCTTATCTGGAAGATTAACTCCCACTTGATTCAAGTGATTGTAGTACTCAGACATTCTGAGCACATGCTCACTAGCTGAGCTATTCTCCTCTATCTTGTAGGCAAAGTACTTGTCAGAGGTATCATACCTCTCGACTCAGTCATGAATCTGAAATACCAATTTCAGCTCTTGGAACATCTTATATGCTCAGTGGCGTTAAAAGCGTCTTTGAAGTCTCGGTTCTAAGCCGTAAAGCATGGCACACTAAACTATCAAGTAGTCATCATACGGAGCTTGCCAAACATTCATAACGTCTGCATCTGCTCCTCCAATAGGTCCGTCACCTAGCGGTGCATCAAGACATAATTCTTCTGTACAGCAATGAGGATAATCCTCAGATCACGGAGCTAGTCCGCATCATTGCTACTAACATCTTTCAACATAGTTCTCTCTAGGGACATATCATAAATAAAACGGGGAAGCTATATGCGTGCAATTGATCTACAACATAGATATGCAAATACTATCAGGACTAAGTTCATGATAAATTTAAGTTCAATTAATCATATTACTTAAGAACTCCCACTTAGATAGACATCCCTCTAATCATCTAAGTGATCACTTGATCCATATCAACTAAACCATGTCCAATCATCATGTCAGATGGAGTAGTTTTCAATGGTGGACAACACTATGTTGATCATATCTACTATATGATTCATGCTCGACCCTGTCGGTCTCAGTGTTCCGAGGCCATATCTGCATATGCTAGGCTCATCAAGTTTAACCCGAGTATTCTATGTGTGCAAAACTAGCTTGCACATATTGTATGTGAACGTAGAGCTTATCACACCCGATCATCACGTGGTGTCTCGGCACGACGAACTGTTGCAATGGTGCATACTCAGGGAGAACACTTGTACCTTGAAATTTAGTGATAGATCAACTTATAATGCTACCACCGTACTAAGAAAAATAAGATGCATAAAGGATAAACATCACATGCAATCAATATAAGTGATATGATATGGCCATCATCATCTTGTGCCTTTGATCTCCATCTCCAAAGCACCGTCATGATCACCATCGTCACCGGCTTGACACCTTGATCTCCATCAAAGCATCGTTGTCGTCTTGCCAACTATTGCTTCTACGACTATCGCTACCTCTTAGTGATAAAGTAAAGCAATTACATGGCGATTACATTTCATACAATAAAGCGACAACCATATGGCTCTTGCCAGTTGCCGATATCTGTGTTACAAAACATGATCATCTCATACAACAATGTATATAATCACGTCTTTGCCATATCACATCACAACATGCCCTGCAAAAACAAGTTAGACATCCTCTACTTTGTTGTTGCAAGTTTTACGTGGCTGCTACGGGCTTAGAAAGAACCGTTCTTACCTACGCATCAAAAACCACGACGCGATATAGTGATTGCTTTTTGATCTTCAGAAAGAACCATGTTCATTGAATCTGATTCAACTAAAGTTGGAGAAACTAGCACCCGCCAGCCACCTGTGTGCAAAGCACGTTGGTAGAACCAGTCTCATGAACGCGGTCATGTAATGTCGGTCTGGGCCGCTTCATCCAACAATACCGCCGAATCAAGAAACAACTAGTGACAGCAAGCAATATGTATATACCCACGCCCAGAACTCCTTTGTGTTCTACTCATGCATATAACATCTACACATAGACCTGGCTCGGATGCCACTGTTTTGGAACACAGTATTTCAAAAAAATTCCTACGATCACGCAAGATCTATCTAGGAGATGCATAGCAATGAGCGGGGAGAGTGTGTCTGCGTACACTTGTAGACCGAAATGGGAAGTGTTTAGTAACGCGATTGATGTAGTCGAACGTCTTCACGATCTAACCAATCAAGTACCGAATGCATGACACCTCCGCAATCTGCACACGTTTAGCTCGGTGACGTCCCTTGAACTCTAGATCCAGCTGAGGTCGAAGGAGAGTTTCGTGAGCACAACAACGTGGTGACGGTGATGATGAAGTTACCGACGCAGGGCTTCACCTAAGCACTACGACAATATGACCGAGGTGGAAATCTATGGAGGGGGGCACCGCACACGGCTAAGAAATCAACTTGTGTGTCTATGGGGTGCCCCCTCCCCCGTATATAAAGGAGGGGAGGAGGAGGAGGGCCAGCCTCAAGGGGAGTGCCCAAAGGGGGATTCCTACTCCTAGTAGGAGTAGGTTTCCCCCTTTCCTAGTCCATGTAGGAGAAGAAGGAAGGAGAGGAGAGGGAGAAGGAAAGAGGGGGCGTCGCCCCCTCCCTAGTCCAATTCGGACCAGCCCATGGGGGCGGGGCGGTCACCCCTTGAGGCCCTTCTATCCTTTCCCGTATGGCCCATTAAGGCCCACTACCTCCTCCGACGAATTCCCGTAACTCTCCGGTACTATGAAAAATACCCGAATCACTCGAAACCTTTCCGATATCCGAATATAGCCTTCCAATATATCGATCTTTATGTCTCGACCATTTCGAGACTCCTCTTCATGTCCGTTATCTCATCCGGGACTCCGAACAATCTTCGGTACATCAAATCACATAACTCATAATACAAATCATCATCGAACATTAAGCGTGCGGACCCTACGGATTCGAGAACTATGTAGACATGACCGCGACACATCTCCGGTCAATAACCAATAGCGGAACCTGGATGCTCGTATTGGCTCCTATAGATTATACGAAGATCTTTATCGGTCAAACCGCATAATAGCATACGTTGCTCCCACTACAAAAAAAGACACATCTGTGACATTTTGGGCCGAACGAAAATTTGTTCTGTCATACTTATGACACTTCTATGACGATAATTGTGACAAACCCGGTATCATCATAGATGTGGTGGGGTCCTACTTCTATGACAAAAAATCATGACAGAAAATGGGCTTTTCATCCTGGGCGGGCCGGAGACGCAGCTGCATGACATTCTTTGGGCCGTCCATGACGGAAAAAACCATGGTAGAAGCGAGGGCGAGGAAAATATCGAGGTGTTCCCGATTACGGTGGGTGGTCGGGGCCGAGCGATGCACATTTCTCTCGTACACGCACGCGCGTGGGTGCGAGGCATTGGGCTTTAACTGAACCCGAGCGATTGCACTGCAGGCTACGTGTTAATGAACACGAGCGATCGATTGATGGTTGTTAACTGAACCCGATCGAGCGATTCCTTCGCTACTGCTGCTAACTGAAGCCGATCAATGCTGCCTCTGGATGAACAGTGAGCGTTGCTGGGGGGTTTGGATGAACAGTTCCTGGTGGGGGTGGATGAACATGACCCCGTGGTGTTGCCTCTGGATGAACATGACCCCGATTGATCGAGCCGGTTGGGGCTGGATGAACAGGACCCTTTGGAGGGCAGGATGAATAGGACCACCCTGTGGAGGGCTGGATGAACAGTAGATGGTGGAGGGCTGGATGAACAGTAGCCCGTGGAGGGGTGGTTGAACAGGAGCCCGTGGAGAGGGCCGGTTGAACAATAGCCGATGGAGTAGCGCGCGGTGGAGGCTGGATGAACATGAGCCCATGAATGAACAGTCGCAGGTGGAGGCTGGAGGAGGTCGACGGTGGATGAACAGTAGCCCGTGGAGGCTGGAGGGGGTCGACGGTGGAGACGAACAGTATCCCATGGAGTCCCGTTTTAAGGTACGCCACACCCCTCCCGATGAACAGGACCCCCGTTTCGACCGTAGCGCTCCAACACAAGTCTGTTTCCTCCGTTTTGCGGTACGACACACCCCTCCCGATCAACAGGACCCCCGTTTCGACCGTAGGAGGTCCGTTTCCTCCGTTTTGCGGTACGCCAGACCCCTCCCGATGAACATGATCCCGTTTCAACCGTGGCCGGTCGAATACAAGGCTGTTTCCTTCGTTCTACGGTACGCCGGGCCTCATTTCCATCGGCTGTTCCGTCCAAGCCCTCCTGATGAACACGACGACGCATTTCGTTCCGACCCAGTCGGTTGGCTCCCCATGAACACGACAACGATGCTATTTCTCCATTCCAACCCAGCCATGTACACGAGCCCTGGCCGTACGTATGCGCGAGTAGGCGTTCGAGACCCTGCCCGTGTGTACGTACGTGGCTGTATTTTCTTTCTTGCACACTGGCCGCTGTATGTACGTGTACATGCTACGTGCACGCCTCTACTACGACACGTGCACGCCTCTACATCGACCAGTATGTACGTACATGTTCGCGACCAGAATGACAACGCTATGTACACTTCGACCAGGTGGGTCCTGACTGTCAGTCACTTCCTTGCATGCGAAGATGTAGCTGGTGGGTCCCAGCAGTCAGGGGGCAAATCGTTTTTTACCCGGACGCACTTCCTTGCGTGTCAAGATGTAGCCGGTGGGTCCTAGCAGTCAGGGGGAAACATTTTTTCATGAAATACGATGGCCCGTCCAGTGGGTCCCTGCTGTCAGGTGGAGGAATAATTATTTTGCGTGTAATAAGGAGGCACTTCCTTGTTGCAACCATGGACCCAGCTGTCAGCCTCTCCATATACAGTCCACATTCGATGGAAGCCATTCCTTGACCACGTTGACCACACCGCGCCGAGAGCACCAGGGTGGTGGACGACGGCGAGGCCTAGGAAGGGGATGACGCGGAGCCGGGGAAGACGCATCAGTGGAAGCCCGCGCGGAGAGGAGTACGAGGGTTCACTGGTTTGGCTGCGATGTGAGGATGCCGTCGTTGCAGGGCTTAGCCAGCGGTGGGAATAGTCGGGGGCGGTGAGGCCTCCGCGACAGCACAGCCGGCCACGGGAGGCAGGAGCATGCGACACGACCGGCGCTGCTTTGGGCGGCTGGAGCAAGTAGACCAGAGGTTGAAGAAGCACTACGGCCGTTGGATGGACATCGTACGATCACTGGAGGTAGAATCATTCATATTGACTAAGTTGACAAAGCACTCCGTCCCCGTCAACTTAGTAGGCCCACAAGTCAGCCTCCCACCAAGGTGGGTCCCAACTAGTAGGGGGAGTATTCATTTTTTTGTGCGTAATAAGGAGGCACCTCCGGTGGGTCCGAGCTGACAGCGGGGGGAACATTTTTTTTCATGAAATACGTTGGCCTATCCGGTGGGTCCCAGCAGTCAGGGGGAAAGGTTTTTTTCGCCAAATACGGTGGGTCCCTGCTGTCAGGTGGAGGAATAATTATTTTCCGTGTAATAAGGAGGCACTTCCTTGTGGCTGCCATGGACCCAGCTGTCAGCCTCTCCACGTACAGTACTCTTTCGATGGAAGTCGTTCCTTGACCACATTGACCACGCCGCGCTAAGAGCACCAGGGCGGTGGACGACGGCGAGGCCTAGGAAGGGGACGACGCGGAGCCGGGGAAGATGCGGCAGTGGATGCCCACACAGAGAGGAGTACGAGGGTTCACTGGTTCGGCTGCGGTGTGAGGCTGCCGTCATTGCAAAATAACAAGGGGTGTGGGTGAGTGGAGGGATGCCCTGGCCAACGGTGGGAGTAGTAGGGCGGGGTGAGGCCTGCGCGGCAGCACAGCCGGCCACGGCAGGCAGGAGCAGGCGACACGACCGGTGCTGCTTTGGGCAGCTGGAGCAAGAAGACCAGAGGTTGAAGAAGCACGGCGGCCGTTGGATGGACATCATACAATCACTGCAGCTAGGATTGTTTGTATTGACTAAGTTGACAACGCCCTTGGTATGAGTCAACTTAGTAGGCCCATAGGCCAGCTTCCGAAACGGTGCGCCCCAGATGTCAGGGGGAGGAATCATTTTTTGGGCGGGTGAAGCTAGAATATCTGAGATTGAAGAAGAAGCAAGGCATCCGTTGGATGGACATCCAACGGCCACTGCTGCTAGAACCGTGTGTTGACTATAAGTTGACAAAGCCTTGCATACGCGTCAACTCTTTTTTTTTCTGAGGGGATGCATCAACTTAGTAAGGCCACAAGTGTGTGGCAGAGAACTTATAGCCCATTTGAGATTTGTAAGAATGTGCAGCCAATTTCTGAATTCTAATGGAATTTCATACAGCCCATTTACAGTTTGTTAAAAGTACAACCCATTTCAACCAACCGTCCAAAACAGAATTCAATAAATTTCCCACATTTTGATGAGATCCGAAATATTTTTTATCCTGAAATTTCTAGTCAGATTAAATACAATTTCAGTATAAATTTATATTACGTAAAAATCCAACAAAACATTGCGCTCGCAACAATTAATGAAATTAAAATTTTCAATATCCAAAAATAATAATTTATAAAGTAATTACGTGTTTGGTGCATTTTTATAGTTACTGCCCAGTTTTTATAATTACATCCCATTTATTATTTCTTAAAGCCCATTTTCTTGTTAAGCCTAATGCATCCCTCCTAGGAAAGATTTGTAGCCCAGCGGGGCGGAGAATAACAACTTGACCTTGCCTGGGTATTCCTAAAAAAAGTATAGCTGGGCTAGCCATTTTCAGCTTAAAAAAATTAAGATCTGGGATGGATATCTGGCCTGGGCTAGACGGGCCACAGCCCGCCAAGTTAATAGCTGCAGCGATGTTTTCGTTGTTGTTCAGAGGAGAAAAAATAATATCTGGGCTAAACATCGCTCAAGAAAAACTCTGCAGTGCTCACACCTCAAAAACACAAATACTGCTCGAGCTGCTTGGTCCCAGTTGTCGGCCGCTTCTTGTGCAATTCTCTCGTTTATTGACTACATAGGTTGACAATGGTGTGGAACTGTGATGTTAGGAAACCAGGAGGAAGCAAAAAAAATATAGTTTTATATACTAATAAGGAGGCACTTGCGTACGTGCGGCTATGGCCCTGGTGGGTCCCCACTGTCATCCTCTCCAAGTAAAGTCATCTCCTCATCCTCATGTCCGTTGACCATGTTGACAAAGCGAGACGGCGGCGCCACGGTGAGCGCAACAACTCGAAGGACGACGGAGAGGGCCTCGCGGGCCCTATGGATGGTCTAATACAACACCCGCTGCTCATTCGGGAAGCCAGGATCATAGGGCCACATGTCCGCGACGGCGTTGTCGTTCGCTTGTTCACCGGTGCTCATTGAGGAGACGGAGGTTGCAGCACAGGTCCTCCTGTGCTGGTAGCTCTTCCGCCATTAGGGCGTCAAAGTGCGGCCGCACCTGCTCTATGGTGAACACGGCATGAACCCGCTTGGACAGTGGTGCTGGCTCCTGGTCGGAAGCTACGTCCATCGTCTGATTGTCGTCGCTCAGCTCGGCGAGGTAGCTGGTGAGCCAGCAGGTCCGGCTGCTAGACCGATCCCCTGCCAAGCACGAGTCTGACTGCCCTGGCCCACCCAGACCGCCTCCCTCACCCGCACGCACTTTCTGCTTGAAACGGTCCGTGCCGCCCGCGCCGCTTCCCGGTGCATGCGATTGCTCCGCCTTCAAACGACACAATGCTGTCCGTCCGTCCTTATGGCACCCACATTAATGATACGCGGTTGCCGAGGCGGCTACTCCGGCGCCACACGTCCGTCCCTCCGCCGCCCACCATTGCTATATAAATTGCTGCGCCGGCCATAGCCGCAGTCATGCGCATCCGTTCCTATTCTCCTATCCACACCACTACTGACCACCATGGCTTCCTCGTGCTCCAGCGCTCTTCGGGACGGGCGGATGATGGACCACAAGTAGATGGCAGCCATTGCTGCCGACAGGCAGCCGGAGGACGACGACGTCCTAATGGAGAACATGGTAGTCGACGATCCGGCGCCAACCCCCTCCTCCATGCCATCCTCGCCGGTGCATTGCACCATGACCATCGGCGAGGCCCATGCCCAATATATGGACACGGTGAGGCAAAAGCGTGAGGAGCAGTTCCGGGAGGCGCAGGCCGACACCACCTACAACCACCATCTCCTCCAGGAGCACCTGCAGGTGGCGGAGCAGATCACCGCGGAGCAGGCGGAGCAGGAGGTGCTACTCGACTTGTACCACTCCGCCCGCGAGGGCCGCCTCGAGCGCTGGCGGTACTGCATGCGGGTGGCGGTGGTTGCAACATCCTACAAAGAGGGCGATGAAGCGTTCGAGGCGCTGTTTGGCGAGACCAGGGACGAGGCAGAGGACAATGCCGGCACCGACGAGTCCCCGCTCCGCTGGCTTCAACGAGGCCCTACTCCGCCGAGGCCCCGCGGTGCCAACAATGAGGCAGAGGACACCGCCGGCTCTGCCGAGGCCCCACCCTGCCGGCAACGAGGGGGAGGATTTCCCCCGCTCCGCCGAGGCACCGCCCGCCGGCAATGAGACAGAGGACATCGCCGGCTCCACCGAGGCCCCGCCCTGCTGCCAACAAGGCCGCGCCACACAAAAAACGAGGAAGAGTAGAACACGGTAGGTCGCCGCCGCTCGGGTCCAAGTAAGGCCACCGCTGCTACCCTCCGGTTGCTGGCACTGAGCTGTACATCATGGAGCAATTCTATGATTACAGGATGATTGAAGAGCGCTCCGTGGTTGAGCAAGCTCATGAGATACAATCATTTGCTAGAGAACTTGAGCACTTCAGTTGTATGCTACCGGACAAGTTTGTTGCCGGAGGTATCATCACTAAGCTTCCTCCTTCATGGATCTCATGGGCACTCTTGACGTGGAAGAAAAGGTGAGAACAAAGGACACACGTGCTCGAGGAATTGAGGGAGGATCTAGTGCCAATCCGGTACAGAAAAAGAACTTCCAGCCCCACAAGTTCAAGAACAAGGGCAAGTTTGATGGTAAAGCAAAGTTTGATGGGAAGAACAAGGTTGTGCAACACACGAACTTCAAGAAGAAGAATGACAAGAAGAAATGTGTTTGTCATCTGGGGATCCTGATCATTGGGCTCCTAGTTGCCCTAATCGCTATGACAAGCTAGGCGGGTTGACCACTGACGGCCGGTTAGCTTCTTGGCGGCGACATGGAGTCGGAGAGCTATTTTGGAGAAGGACGTTGCTTCTACTTAACTGCTGGTGCAGTTGGCTGACTGACACGTGGGCCCAATAGGCATCTGGGCCACATGTCAGTTATGCAACTGCACCTACAGTTAAGTCACTGTAGCTTTTGTTCGGCTCAGCCGGACACAGGTGGGTTGCTTTAGTTAATTAATTATACCTCCAATTTATTTCGATTAGTTCGAATTCTTGTATCACTGGCATTGGATGAACATGCAAAACAATACGTACTAGCATTATTCCCAGGGTGATCACCTCGTTTACAGCAGTTTCACATGTACTCCCTCCGGCCCTTTCTAGTCTGCATACAAGTTTTGTCTGCAGTCAAAGTATCTCTACTTTGATCAATCTTATAGAAAAAAGTATGCACTTTCACAATGTGCAAAGTAAAAAGGAACATAAGGAGTACAAAGAGTTTGAGCAGCTTTTTAGCGTTCATGTACATTGCAATCAAACACACATGCCTGGCAATTCATAGAGAACATTCAAAACAATCGATGATTATGCATCTCAGCGATTCACATGTCAGAGCCAATATTTACTTCACAACTAAAGAATAAATAAAAAAATGGATCGACGCTGCTGACAGCAAAGGGCGTCCCATTCGAAAATATCAAACGCATGTCTTCTTGCTAAAATCAATGAGCAAAATTTGACAAGGTTTTCCCATTCCAAAATATCATATGCCTATGATTGTGGAATGGGCAGGGTTTGCCATCAGTTCGGACATTGACATGGCACCTCGTGCTAAATAAACCAGTTGTTCTTTTTGTGCAGTTCCACCAAAATCAACCAAATCCGCGCGTAGCTTGTATGATTTCTCCCTTATATGTTGCAACGCCTTGAACTTATCGGCACCTCCTTTCTTGTGGTCGAAATGAATGATTCGATGTATTCATGAACATTTTGTGCAGTTCCCATTGAAATCAAGCTGAGCACCCTTGTTTGCACAAATACAAAAAAAGTGATTAGTATAAAGCAAACTGTACTATGAGTTGACAGTTTAAACACACACCTACATGGTCCATGTAGAGCACACTTTTAGAAAAATGGAACTCACCAGAAAGAATCCTAGAACAACATTGTACTCGCGCATCACAGCAAGAAAATGGAGATTTCTCAGTCCTTCTGAGTTGAAGTTAGTTTGGTCTTGTGGGGGGGGGGTAATGTAACCATCCTTCAACTACTCCTTATGATGAGAAGATAGACAGGGCTTCTTCATACTGGCATAATCGGAACTAGTCACTTCACGTACTACATATTCTTCTTCAGAGGAGGATGATCCTGTTCTGCAAAGACAAGAGGATAACTAAATGCTAGCATCCCTGTTTGCTCAAAAAAGGAAAGGAAATATTTAAAATAGCACAGCTGAAGCACTTATCAAGGACAATACCACTATTTGATGACAGTATCTAAACAGTAGCACAACACCAATAGAGATGACAAAGCTCAATCATATGGATGAAATCAGTGGGCGAGTACCAATCTTTGTCAGGAGGCTTATTGTGTAGAGCATACAGATGAAGCACTTCTCCGGAACCATCTGTTGCTATCTACTGTAGTGGCCATGCTTACTATATACTCCTCGATTAGATTAATGTTTCCAACATCTTCTTGTGCAGTTCCACTAAAATATATGGTATCTTCAAAGAAGATCCTTGTTTGCACAAGTAGAGATAATTACGTATTACATTAAGAGTGGCATCAAATTAGTGGAAAAACAATTTCTCGTTCCAGCCATAGCAATAAATTAAGATGCAAAACTATATCATTACTTGTGTCATCACAGTTCCAGTGCTTCATTATAGTACCATGAGTTGATTTTTGTTTTTCTTATGCTTGTTCTTCCCCTTCATCACTTGGTTCAATAACAGACAAGCTTCGCCTTCAATGTAAGATTTGGCATGTCAATTAGGTTGCACAAGTATATCACTAAACAATGACATTAATTTTTTGATGAAAGTGGCAAAATACAGGCCAACAGTTGTGAAATATCCTTATCTTACCTCAATGGGATATTGCAGTGCACATACAGATTGGAAGTCTTGTCTCCATTTGTGCAGCTCACTAAAATCAAGCAACATTACCGTAAAAGTAGCACAACATATGAAAGCACACTGCAGAATCATGTGAAAGAAGGCTAGTACTGACCTCTCATGACGTGGAATTCAAACAACTCACAAGAAGAAGATCTGAACCAAATTTGCCAACACGGATAGGAAGTAAGATCTCCTCTTGTGCAGTTCCACTAAGATCAAGCAATGAAGCAACATTGTTGGTGTGACACTTTGGTTGAACTGCACAAAACACTCTTAAAACAAAAGTGTTTTGTGCAGTGCAACAAAAGGTCACAATGGCAACGAGGTGAAGTAGATAACCCTGTTTACACAGAGGTGCAAAGGAAACAACTAGTGGTCAATAATGGTGGATGACACAGAAGCCAACAAAAAGAAGCATCTACCTTATCTAAATAGGAAAGAAAGCAAGACAGTAGCATTTCTCAAATGGTGGCATTTATTAATATTAATAGAGAGATTATATTAACAATAAAATTCATTAAACATGTAATTTGCTTTTAACTGTGGCATTGCATCAATTTTCAAGTGGCATTATTAGAGGGTGCTTGTTTACAGGGACATTTTGGTGGAGGGACTAAAAAACTCCGTGCCAGTCCCATCTAAACCAAACAGGAGGGACTTTTAGGGACTAAAAGTGGGCATTTGGGACTAAAGAAAGAAGACCCCAAGGGAGAGTCTTTTTGGGACTTTTTCCAACAGTTGCTCCTGCCACGCATCGCACCTTGTCTCTATTAGTTCATTACTAGGGGTAACATGGTCTTTTAGCATGTCATTTAATAGCCTCTAGTCCATGTTTAGTCCCTGGAACCAAGCAGGTAGGGACTAGGGAGTTTTTAACCAAACAGGGCCTTAGATTAACAACAACTAAAGACATGCACGGGACAGTGGACGCACCAGCACCATGTGCATCTACCGATGTACTGGGGTGATGCACAGTCTGTTGCAACAAAGAACAAACAACCAAGGAGCATATTTGTGTTGGTCCCAGTTTTGTTATCTTTAGACACCTTTCCCTATGTGAGCGCAGCAAATCTAGTCCTACTCAAACTCTACAGCCTTGTCCCCCAAAACAAAAGACCAGTTCGTTACAAATGTGCGTACTGCGTTTGTCATTGTTTTCCCTTTTCGACCAATGTAGGTGCTGGATAGCCAGTCTACACTAGTACTTTCCCCACTTCCTTTCCTTTGTGAACCACATCCTAGATTTATGCTATACAACTTTCCCCACTAGTTTCCCCCATTCCTCTCCTCTTTGAACCACGTCTTAGATTCATGCGATACAACTTTCCCCCTTCCTTTCCTTTTTGAACCATGTCCTAGATTCATGCTATACAACTTTTCCCACTACTTTCCCCCATTCCTTTCCTCTTTGAACCATGTCCTAGATTCATGGTATAGAACTTTCCCCACTACTTTCTTGTTTGATACAACACCTAGATTCGAGTGCAGAAGCGGAAAAAGCCCACATGCAGCTAGAGCAATGCATGTGGAATAAGTAAATTATACCTTAACGTTCTTGGGGTGTGGTTTAGTGGGTGACCGGAGGCCGTTTGACCCACACTATGTACGGCGGCGAAGAAGAAGGGGTCGGAGGCCCTCCTGCGCCGCCGCTGGGTGAAAGTGAACAGCTGCGCCGGTAGTGGATTCCCTCCCTCGCTCACAGCGACAGCGTTAAGCCTCCTTCCCTTCCCGGCGGAGAGATCCTGCCGGCTCTTTGACAAGAAGTGAGGGGAGAGAGAGATGCCAACAAAGTCTTGTTTAGATCTAGAGAGAGTGAGAGAGTGTGAAGAGAGCAACTACAAGCAGACCGGCAGTGAGGGGAGAGAGAGAGGCCAACGAAGTTTTGTTTAGATCTGGAGAGGGTAAGAGAGTGTGAAGAGAACAACTACAAGCGCTGAGGCTCCAACGTGTATATATATACCGGAGAGAGTGTGAAGAGTGCAAACCCTAGAAAACAAGCATCGAGGCTGCAGCTTATACGTGATGAGGTGATTATACGGTCACTACGAGATCGTATAGCTCCGTATCCATCCATTTTGACCAGTCAAAGAATCCTCCTGGCACGAATTATGCTCAAGTGTAGCTATCGAACCCGAGACCTCATGTTTGATGAGCAAACAGGCTAACCAGCTACACAACCCTCCCGTTATGTTCAATGAGAGGAAAATAACCTTTTATACATTCCTGCATTCGTGTGACGAGCATGTCATGTTTTTGTGTGTGTGGGAGTCATTGGGATTTAAATCATAATCGTGTCATGTGGCTTTGGTGGTAAGACTATCCACAATGGTGCAAAAATAATGCAGCCTTAGTCACCTTACCTCTCTCCACGTAGTACGTTGGGTCCGACCAGTCAGAGGGTGAAACAAACAAATTAATAAGAAAAATTAAAAGCGCCAGTGGTGTATCTTACCTCACACATCTTGCTACTGCTCGGGAGCACTGTCCAATTGATCCCTCTATTTGCTCACGTACTATTTTAAGTGAATCCTTATTATAACATGCACACAATTTTGGGCACTTGTATTCGACCTAAGTCAGTGTGCCATCGTATCTCGTACGACTCCCTCCATCTAGGTGTAATAAGTCACGTTAGAAGGTGCAGCGGGACCAAGGTGCAAGCAGATTGGAGGAGAAGGAGAAACTTGACCGGTCATTCCTCAAATCAAAGCCCTGATTTCTATCTCTAAACGCAACAATTAATCCAAACAACTAAGAGATGCCGTTTTAGCTACCATGCAGGGCCGCGTATTAACTCGCATGCAAGCCGACTTTGATTTCTTGACTGATCAACGCGTAGTTGCGCTCCATGCATTGGGTTTCCAGGGGAGATAACAAGACAGAGTAAGGAGTGTTTGGTTACATTGCTTAGGATGGTCATAGTGGTGAGTAACTTGGACTACAACATGCATATGTTACTAGTCTATGTTACTACTACACGAAGTTTGCCGTCGGAAGTGAGCCGATCTGGCTCTCCTGAGCTAGCAAGGTTTTTCTAGCCCACCCAAGCTAGTTGGCCCACAAAAGCTAACATATTTTAATAGTTCCAAACGCCTAACCTTGCCCGGCTATGCTATAAGCTATTCTTGCTAAGGATCCAAACGCTCCCTAAGTAACAGCGCTCGCTAGCAACGAGGCCAGGATGGGATTGAGATGCAAAGTTAATGGACAACGCCTAAACATTTTAGGAATATCTGATTTCTGTAGGATGACTTAACACCTAGACGGAGAGAGTACTACTCCTCAGTCCAGGTTTGATGTAATATTCGTCACCTCTTCTCTTCTTGTACGTACTCCATTTGTATCTCACTTCCCGTGGCTTCGCACTCGCATGATTTTCCTATTCTATGAACCTGTGTGTGCGTGTGCGTGTGCGTGTGTGTGTTTAACAACATATGTGTGTGTTAGAGAGAGCAACAGATCGACCTACTCCTGCAGAGAGATGGTGTGTAGTGTACGATTTTAGCCGCGAGAGTCGGTGCATCCTCTCATTTTCGGGCGTCCGGTAGGGACAGGAAGACAACTGCCACGCCCGCTCCTAACCAGCCTGGCCCACGCAAAGCCCCTCCATCGCCCGCGCGCGCTTCCCGCCTGAAACGGTCAGCGCCGCTCCAAAGAATCGGTGCCGCATTCATGCCCGGGCAGAGCCGACGCGAGCTATCACTGGCGCCTGCGTTGAAGGGAGAAGCGGATTCAAGAGTGATGGTTGCTTCGTCCGTCCAACTTACTGCTGGGTCTATGTGATTTGATGGCTCATTGGTCATTATTACTGAGGTGGTAGGAAAGCTGGATGTCCCACTCTTTCGGCGAAAGGAGGTACTACTAGATTACAATTTTCTCCATTCTTACTGCCGAGGAGTGCAATAGCAGTGAAAACACGCAGGCTCAGTTATTACATGGCCCACCTCACACTATAACTTTATTTATAAATGACACGACACCTACTACTCGTTCTCCTATAAACCTTGTGCTTGGCATCTCCAAACTATTAACCTTGCGATTGGCTCTTTGCCTCTTCGAGAAGTCGAGAAATAATGGTACTGCAGTATATATCGTTCTCGCTATATGAGACTGAATGAATTGCTGCACGTCCACCACGCGGCGAGGGTCGAGGGGCGAGGGAGAGTGTGTACCATTACATCCGTTTCAATATGGATTACATACAGAGCAAAATGAGTGAATCTACACTCTAAAATACGTCTATATACATCCGTGTTTGGAGTATGTACTAGTAGTTCATATTGAAATCCACTAAAGGACATATATTCCAAACAATATGATAATCTCTCTAACCAAGGTAGGGACGAGGAGTAAACGGAGGGAGTACTAGTAAAATTTTCTCCTCGTCCTGCGAGCCACCGCGCGCGTGGGCGAGGGAGCGGGTGTAAGGCGTAGTAAGCAAGCTTCACCTCATCCTGTGAGCCACCGCGCCCGTGGGCGGGGGAGACGGTGTACAAGCAAGCTTCTCCTTGTTCTGCGAGTTGACGGGACACATTGAAAGTACTCCAGTGTATACAGCCTTGCCTCTAAGGTAGGCCCCACATGGTTTTCCTCTTTTTTTTAACATAACGCGTCAAGTCGCAATTTGTTTGTTCACCCATGGTAGATGATCCTCCCTCCATCTAGTGGACAACCGGTACACATGTCAAATTACCACGTGGGCTGCCTTTTCGTACAGAAATGAGCTCCACCGTCTACCCGCGCGGGTGTGGTTGGGAAAGAGACGGCAGTATGTGCGCCATGTGTGCACCTCTTCTCTTCGTGCACGTCCCCCACCTACGTGGGTGTGTGTGATAGATACAAACCTAGACAAATGGCTTGTGCGTTCATGAGTGTTTTTTGTTTGGGTGGGGGGAGGTTGATTTCGTGAATGTATTTGTGGGAATATGTGTCGATGACATATCAAACATAATTTTGCATGCAATGTGTGTGAAATGGAGGCCTATCCATATCATGTATAGAGGGTCAGGCGATCCACGAGAAGAGAGGGAGGGGTCATAGATATTGATAGAGTCGAAGAGAGGATCAAGTGGGTGGGTGCGAGATCGATGAAGAGAGCCATTGAAATTGTGTGTGTGTGTGCAAGTCAAAGATATAGGGCGACTGACCTAGCTACCGGAATGTCAGACGGCACATGTCAAGTTTGTGTGTGGCAGGGAGACATGAATAGAGCACTCGATGTATTAGTGTGTGTGTGTGTGGTAGGGAGTGGAGGGAGGGGTAGGCAGATGCCTAACTATAGAGGTAGAACGACTCGTATATGTGTTGAGAAGGAGAGACCCAGCTATGTCTTGAGGGAGATCGGTCGACATCCATACATAACTGAAGGATGGGAAATAGGATGGGACAGAGAGAGAGGAGCGAGAGGGAGGGAGGGAGAGGCGTAGAGTGCTGGATGGGTGATGGAGTTGCTTCTCGAAGATGGTGGGAGAGGCCTACTAGACAAACTGAGGGTGGAACTTCAATATTATCAATAAGAGTGGGGATGTGTTTCTGTGTGTGCCTGTGCGTGATAGATCTGTCGGGACACATCCATGGATGATGAAGGGGAACCATGTGTTTGGTAAGCAAACCTAACTAGATCGATAGATCAATTGTTGTTTGTCGGAGGAAGGGAGAGACATAACTAATGAGGTAGATCTATCGAAGCGTGGGGGAAAACGAGTTATAAGGACCTAGCTAGCTATATGTATAGCGGGAGATCGGTCAGTGTACGTCCATTTGTTAGAGGCAAATAAGGCCCGGCGAGACGGATAGACAGAGAGAATCGAGCTACGAGGTGGTGCAAGAGGCCCAACTACTAGCTAGTTCGGGGGAGGAGTGTTCGGTTGTGAGATCGATGTAAAGAGGGGTGAGAGTTTACACGTGTGTGGGACCGTATGAGAGACACGAGGCAAGAACACATAAAGGAGGAGATTGAAGGTGCGTGTGTATGTTGTAGGCAGACATCGCTGGAGAGGTTTATCGATCGGTGTGTGTCGGAAAGGAGTTGTGGAGACTGTGGGAGAACGACCTGAAGAAAAAAAAATGAATGTGCGCGATGGGTAGAATGCTGAGGGAGGGGTAGGGCGAGGAGGGCGTGTGCATGCATGAGAGAAAGTTAGTGGTAGCTACAAAAGTTAGAGGATTGTGTGGGTGTAAGAGACTAACAAAGATCATAATTTGATATGAAAGTGGATTCATATATTTGAATAGGAGATCATAGTGTTTTAAACATATGCATGCATGAATATAGTGGTGATACGCGTGTTGTGGTTTTGCACATGTTATACCATAATGCGATGATGCATGGCGTTTGCAACTCACAGCTAAATGTCGAACAATCTAAACCATACTATACATCGAACAATCTCACATTTTATTTGAATTTGTGATAATGTGTGGCATTTGCAGCTTACAACTAAATATCGAACAATCTAAACAATACTATATATCAAACATTCTCACATTTTGTTTGAATTTGTGGTAATGTGTGGTGTTTGCAACTCACATATAAATACTTGTAGGCGTAGGGGGCGGGGCACCATACATAATGTGATAAACACATTATACATATGAGACATGGTTTAGTTTGTGAAGATCTAGCTATTGCTTGAAATGTACTATGATTCGAAATCAACATAAAGTGGATTCAAAAAATCGAGTTCGAGTTCATATAGTACACATAGTTCATATGTAACTCGAGACTAATCATGTGGTGTGCTGTGAAGATAATACACAAACGATGGTTTAACTTGACAATAATGACTGAGGGAGTCCTGGATTAGGGTGTCTTCGGACAGCCGGGCTATATCCTTTGGCCGGACTGTTAGACTATGAAGATACAAGATTGAAGACTTCGTCTCGTGTCCGGATGGGACTCTACTTGGCGTGGAAGGCAAGCTAGGCAATACAGATATGTATATCTCCTCCTTTGTGGAAGGCAGGCTAGCTTCTAGGGTTTAGCCTCTCCGATCTCGTGGTAGATCAACTCTTGTAATACCCATAACATCAAGAATAAATCAAGCAGGACGTAGGGTTTTACCTCCATCAAGAGGGCCCGAACCTGGGTAAAACATCGTGTCCCCTGCCTCCTGTTACCATCCGCCTAGACGCAAAGTTCGGGACCCCCTACCCGATATCCACCGGTTTTGACACCGACATTGGTGCTTTCATTGAGAGTTCCTCTGTGTCGTCATCATCAGGCTTGATGGCTCCTTCGATCATCATTAGCGATGCGGTCCAGGGTGAGACTTTTCTCCTCGGACAGATTTTTGTATTCGGCGGCTTTGTACTACGGGCCAATTTGCTTGGCCATCTGGAGTAGATTGAAAGCTACGACCCTGGCCATCAGGTCAGGTTTGGAAGCCTAAACTACACGGCCGATATCCGCGGAGACTTGATCTTCGACAGATTCGAGCCCCTGCCGAGTGCGCCGCACTGTCACGACGGGCATGATTTATCTCTGCCACCGAACAGTGTCCTGGAGACCACACCCGCAGCCGCTCCGACCTTTAATTCGGAGCCAACTGCGCCATCTGAGGGCGAGTGGTTAGACCCCGCCGCGGAGGCAGCAGCCTCAACAGAGATCGAACCGAACACCAACCTTATCCTTCGCGAGGCCCGTGACTCCCCATCGCCGGACTCTCCTCCGGACTCTGGACCATCCACGCCCCTGCCAATCGAATCCGATTGGGGGCCGATCATGGAGTTCACTTCCGTGGATATCTTTCAGCACTCGCCCTTTGGCGACATACTGAATTAACTAAGGTCTCTCTCTTTGTCAGGAGAGTCCTGGCCAGATTATGACCGGCAGGATTGGGATGCGGACGACAAAGAAATTTGATGCCCACCCACCACCCACTTCATAGCCACTGTCGATGACTTGACCGACATGCTCGACTTCGACTCCGAAGACATCGACGGTATGGACGACGATGCAGGAGACGAACAGGAACCATTGCCCACAGGGCACTGGACAGCCACCTTATCATACGATATATACATGGTGGACACACCCAAAGAAGGCAATGGCGACGAGACAGCGGAGGATGACCCCTCCAAGAAGCAACCCAAGTGCCGGCGTCAGCGGCGCCGCTCTAAGTCCCGCCAAAGCAAAAGTGGTGATACCGGCACAGGAGATAATAACACTCCGGATAGTGCCGAAGATGGCAACAATCCCCTCCAACACAATCTAGGACAGGAGGATGGAGAGGCTAGCCCTCCAGAGAGAGCGGCAGATGGAGAGGCGAAGGATGATAATTACATGCCCCCTCCGAAGACGAGGCAAGACTCGACGATGATGAATTCGTCGTGCCAGAGGATCCCGTCGAACAAGAGCGCTTAAAGCGTCGGCTTATAGCCACGGCAAATAGCCTTAAGAAAAAGCAGCAACAGCTTCAAGCTGATCAAGATCTGCTAGCTGACAGATGGACTGAAGTCCTCGCAGCCGAGGAATATAAACTCGAACGCCCCTCCAAGAGTTACCGAAAATGCAGGTTGCTACCCCGACTGGAGGAAGAAGCGTATGACGCGGCTGATCAGCCACCTCGTGGCCGTGATAGAGAGGCATCCCAGCCAAAAGCTCAGCCTGCACCCCGACGCCATTCAAATAAAAAGGCATGGAGAAACACGCCAGACCTGCAAGATGTATTGGAGGACAAAGCAAAACATGCAAGATCGATCTACGGATCACGACGCCACGCCACTATGCGAGACGATAAACGTCACGCCGTATACAGTAAAAGTAAATCCGCCGGGCCGAACACAGCGGGCAAGACTCATTTGAGCTGCGTCGCGATATAGCCCAGTACAGAGGTGCCGCACACCCCTTATGCTTCACAGATGAAGTAATGGATCATCAAATCCCAGAGGGTTTCAAACCCGTAAACATAGAATCATACGACGGCACGACAGATCCTGCGGTATGGATCAAGGATTTCCTCCTGCACATCCACATGGCCCGCGGTGATGACCTACACGCAACCAAATACCTCCCACTCAAACTTAAAGGACCAACTCAGCATTGGCTCAATAGCTTGCCAGCAGAGTCCATTGGCTGTTGGGAAGATCTGGAAGCCGCATTCCTCGACAACTTTTAGGGCACTTATGTGCGACCACCAGACGCCGATGACTTGAGCCATATAATTCAGCAGCCAGAGGAATCGTCCAGGCAATTCTGGACATGGTTCCTAACAAAGAAAAATCAAATCGTCGACTGTCCGGATGCAGAGGCCCTAGCAGCTTTTAAACACAACATCCGCGACGAGTGGCTAGCCCGACACCTTGGTCAGGAAAAGCCGAAATCTATGGGAGCCCTCACGACACTCATGACCCGCTTTTGTACGGGAGAAGACAGCTGGCTGGCTCGCAGTAATAACATATCAAAGAATCGTGGTACTTCGGATACCAAGGACGGCAATGGCAGGTCACGTCGCAACAAACATAAGCGTCGCATTAGCAGCGACAATACCGAGGATACGGTAGTCAATGCCGTATTCAAAGGCTCTAAACTCGGTAAGTGGAAAAAGCCATTTAAAAGAAGCACTCCGGGCCCATCCAGTTTGGACCGCATACTCGATCGCTCATGTCAAATACACGGCACCCCGACAAGCCAGCCAACCACACCAATAGGGATTGTTAGGTATTTGAAAGTGCATTATATCGACTGGAGGGGGAGGGTGAATAGGCGATTTTTATGAAAGTCTTCAAAACATGGGAGTTTTGAATACAAACGATAGAAATGAACCTATAACCATGCAACAGAAGGTAGACTACCCTAGACAAACCATAGTCAAGTATTCAATGAAGTGAAAGCACAAAGACTAACAATAGCTAGGCAGTACGGATCAGGATGGAAGATAATATGAAACCAATCTGAACAAACAGTCACACAGTGAAGACAAATGGAGAATGCAAATAGGCAATGACTTCACAAGGACCAACTGTAAATAAAGAGATGGGAAGGATAGAACCAGTGAGCTTGGTGAAGACAAAGGTTTGGTAGACCAGTTCCAACTGCGGTGACAGTTGTACGTCTGGTTAGGGTAGCTAGGTATTTAAACCTGAGGACACACAGTCCCAGACACCCAGTCCTGAACACGCAGCTCAGGACACTCAGTCCTCACCGTATTCCCCTTGAGCTAAGGTCACACAGACCTCGCCCAATCACTCTGGTAAGTCTTCAAGGTAGACTTCCAAACCTTCACAGACTTCGTTCACCGGCGATCCACAATGACTCTTGGATGCTCGGAACGCGACGCCTAACCGGCTAGAGGATTCACAGTCCTCAAGTGTAATAAGTCTTCAGATCACACAGACAGGAAGACTTAAGTGATGCCTAACACTCTTTGGCTCTGGGTGTTTAGGGCTTTATCCTCGCAAGGAATTCTCTCTCAAAGGCTTTGAGGTGGGTTTCTCTCAAACGACAAAAGCCGTACTCTAACTCTGAGCAGCCAACTGTTTATGGTTGTAGGGGGTGGCCTATTTATAGCCCCTTGGCAACCCGACCTGATTTGTCCGAAATGACCCTTGGTCACTAAGGAACTGACACGTGTTCCAACGGTCAGATTTCAAACACACACGGCAACTTTACTTGGGCTACAAGCAAAGCTGACTTATCCAACTCTGGACAAGATTTGCTCTCATAATCTTCACTCGAAGACATAGGATTTTGGTTAAGCATCACTTCAGTCATTCTGACTGGTTCTCTTGGACCCCACTTAACAGTACGGTGGTTCCTATGACTCAACAAAGAAAAACACAGAACGACGAAACTGCTAAGTCTTCGCGCTCCATAGTCTTCACGTGATGTCTTCTCTTATCATAGTCTTTAATGTGAATGTCTTCACATACCACCTCTGACTTCAATGTCTTCGTACATTTTTAGGGGTCATCTCTGGTAGGAAAACCGAATCAATGAGGGACTTCTACCTGTGTTATCCTACAATTCTCACAAACACATTAGTCCCTCAACTAGGTTTGTCGTCAATACTCCAAAACCAACTAGGGGTGGCACTAGATGCACTTACAGTATTCAAGCAGGCCGACAAGTTAAACACCGAAAACAAAGATAAGGGGCCACATAGCGATGACGAGGAAAAGCCCCGGCAGCCGAACACCGGAGGACAGAAGAGGTTCCCCCCACAAGTGCGGGCGGTGATCATGATATACGCAACCCACATCCCCAAGAGGGAGCGGAAGCATGCGCTCAGGGACGTATATGCGTTGGAGCCAGTTGCCCCAAAGTTCAACCCATGGTCCTCCTGTCCGACCACCTTCGATCGCAGGGACCACCCCACTAGTATCCGTCATGGCAGATTCGCCGCACTGGTCCTAGACCCAATCATTGACGGATTTCACCTCACTCGAGTGCTTATGGATGGCGGCAGCAGCCTGAACCTGCTTTACCAGGACACAATGCGCAAAATGGGTATAGACCCCTCAAGGATCAAACCCACAAAATGACCTTTAAAGGCGTCATACCAGGTGTAGAGGCCCATTGCACAGGCTCAGTCACACTAGAAGTGGTCTTCGGATCCCCGGATAACTTCTGAAGCAAAGGGTTAATCTTCGATATAGTCCCATTCCGCAGTGGTTATCATGCACTGCTCGGGCGAAATGCATTTGCGAGATTCAATGCGGTACCGCGTTATGCATACCTCAAGCTCAAGATGCCAGGACCTCAGGGGGTCATTACAGTTAACGGAAACACAGGGTGCTCTCTCCGAATGGAGGAGCACACTACGACCCTCGCAGCGGAAGCGCAAAGCAGCCTCTTAAGGCAATCGACTAGTTCAGCATTTAAGGACCCAAACACCTTCAAGCGCGCCCAGAGTAATCAGCAACAGGACCGCCTGGCACGTTCCGAGCTCGCATAGCAAATGCGGCCCCCACCCCGGCCCAAGCCAAACGACTAAATTCGTGCCACGCGTACATAATTACACATTAAAAATACCATGGGCACAGGCGGGGAGGGGGGCATGACTACGACACGCCCCAAGACGCGGCTTAAACCGCACTAGGGGCTCCCCAGTTTGTTATTTTTCTTTTCTTTTTAGGACTTTAATCTCTGGAAACACGGTTCGGAAGCATGATTGCCGAACATATGATGCAGCAACCAAGAAGGCAGAAAGCTACGTCACACCATGGAACTCCCAAGTGGATTATGATAACGAGTGTAATACTTGCCTTAATACTATTCTTCAGCTCGCCCTTGGAGGGGACATAGTCCTAATTTTTGCTTATTGCACTGCATGTATCATTCTGCTTTAACGCACCTTTTTGAATAAACAATGCATAGCATTAAGACTATTATTGCATTCTTGTTTATATATATATATATATATATGTTTATTCATGACATCCAGCATCCGTACACTCTGATACGGCCAATACGCTAGGGGCTTAAGCATACCCCACAATACGGCGTGAGAAGTCCGGACACTTTCAACAGTGCGACACCCCGAACTTATAGCATTATATGCATCAGCTCCGAATCATGTCTTGGGTCAATAGTTGGGTTTGCCCGGCTCCCATGTTTTGGTACCTTACGTTCCGCTATATCGACTAAGGTAGCACTGGGAGAACTACTGCGATTGTGCCCCAGTTCTGCTGGGCTAAGCACCTCAGTAGAGAAAGCTAAAACTGACTGTCATGATAAGGCGAGAGACTGGTCGCTGTTCGAGAGGTTTTCGAGTCCTTAAAGACTTATGCCGCTTAGAGCGAGGAGTCGGCCCTATCCGGCTTAAGGCGTGTATCGCGCCCCGAATTCGGCCTTCCGAATACTAGGGGCTATGCCAAAATTTAAAATTATAGAATTCTATGGCTAAGTGAGAGTGATAACGCATTATAGTCCGATTGCCTTGTTCGTTGTGCTGAGCACCTCCCTCGAAGGACCCAACAATGGGGACAAGAGTGCTCAGGTTTATCCCGAACACCCCAGCACTCGTGGCATGGGGGCAGAAGCCGACGACTAGCCATCTCTCAGATTTGATCAACAGCCAAACAAAAGGTAATATTTTAAATTCAAACAAGCGTTGCATAGCGCATATGAACAAGTTTTCATAACTACTACACGAGCAAGTTTACTCGAATATTATATCTTTCATACACTCGTCCGCTACGAGACGAGCACCCTTCAAGATACCCTCATAGTACATCTTGGGGTGGCGATGCTCCTTGCCCTCCGGCGGCCCTTCCTTAATCAGCTTCACGGCGTCCAGCTTGGCCCATTGCACCTTCACACGGGCGAAAGCCCGGCGCGTACCTTCGATGCAGACAGACCGCTTGATGACTTCCAGCCATGGGCAGACATCCACAAGCCGCCTCACCAGGCCGAAGTAGCTGCCGAGAAGGGTGTCACCAGGCCACATCCGGACTATAAAGCCCTTCACGGCCTGTTCAGCTGCCTTGTGCAACTCGACCAGTTGCTTCAGCTGGTCACTCAGAGGCATCTGGTGTTCGGTCCCAGTATACTGAGACCAGAACAGCTTCTCCATTGAGCTTCCCTCCTCGGTCTGGTAAAACTATGCGGCATCCGACATGCTGCGGGGCAAATCTGCGAATGCTCCTGGAGAGCTCCGGATTCGGGTAAGTAATAGGTAATTTACTTTCACATGCTTGCTTTGCATATAGAATACCTTACCCGCCGCTATTTTCTTCATCGCGTCAATCTCCTGGAGGGCTGCTACATCTTGAGCTTGCGTTGGGTTTCCCCAAAGAGGAAGGGATGATGCAACAGAGTAGCGTAAGTATTTCCCTCAGGTTTTGAGAACCAAGGTATCAATCCAGTAGGAGGCCACACTCAAGTCCCTCGTACCTGCACAAAACGATAGCTACTCGCAACCAACGCGATTAGGGGTTGTCAATCCCTTCACGGTCACTTACGAGAGCGAGATCTGATAGATATAATATTTTTGGTATTTTTGATATAAAGATGCAAAGTAAAAAGCAAAACAATATTAAAGTGATGGAGATTGATATGATGAGAATAGACCCGGGGCCCATAGGTTTCACTAGTGGCTTCTCTCAAGAGCATAAGTATTCTACGGTGGGTGAACAAATTACTGTTGAGCAATTGATAGAATTGATCATAATTATGAGAATATCTAGGCATGGTCATGTATATAGGCATCACGTCTGTGACAAGTTGACCGAAACGATTCTGCATCTACTACTATTACTCCACTCATCGACCGCTATCCAGCATGCATCTAGAGTATTAAGTTAAAAATAGAGTAACGCCTTAAGCAAGATGACATGATGTAGAGAGATAAATTCATGCAATATGAAATAAACTCCATCTTGTTGTCCCCGATGGCAATGATACAATACGTGCCTTGCTGCCCCTTCTGTCCCTGGGTAAGGACACCGCAAGATTGAACCCAAAGCTAAGCACTTCTCCCATGGCAAGAACTACCAATCTAGTTGGCCAAACCAAACAGATAATTCGAAGAGACTTGCAAAGATAACCAATCATACATAAAAGAATTAAGAGAAGATTCAAATATTATTCATAGATAGACTTGATCATAAACCCACAGTTCATCGTTCTCAACAAACACACCGTAAAAAGAAGATTACATCGAATAGATCTCCACAAGAGAGGAGGAGAACTTTGTATTGAGATTCAAAGAGAGAGAAAAGCCATCTAGCTACTAACTATGGACCCGAAGGTCTGAGGTAAACTACTCACACTTCATCGGAGGGGCTAGGATGATGTAGAAGCCCTCCGTGATGACGGCCCTCTTCCGGCGGAGCTCCGGAACAGGCCCCAAGATGGGATCTCATGGATACAGAAATTTGCGGCGGTGGAATTAGGTTTTTGGCTCCTGTTCTGATCGTTTGGGGGTACATAGGTATATATAGGAGGAAGGAGTACGTCGGTGGAGCACCGAGGGGCCCACGAGGCAGGGGGCACGCCCTAGGGGGTGGGGGCGCCCCCACCCTCGTGACCTCCTCTTTGATCCCTTGCAGTAGGGTCCAAGTCTCCTGGATCATGTTCGGTGAGAAAATCACGTTCCCGAAGATTTTATTCTGTTTGGACTCCGTTTGATATTCTGTTTCTCCGAAACACTGAAATAGGCAAAAAAACAACAATTCTGGGTTGGGCCTCCGGTTAGTATGTTAGTCGCAAAAATAATATAAAAGTGGAAAATAAAGCCCAATATAGTCCAAAACAGTAGGTAATATAGCAGGGAGCAATCAAAAATTATAGATACGTTGGAGACGTATCAGGCATCCCCAAGCTTAATTCCTGCTTGCCCTCGAGTAGGTAAATGATAAAAAGAGAATTTTTGATGCGGAGTGCTACTTGGCATAATTTCAATGCAAATCTTCTTAATTGTGTTATGAATATTCAGATTAGAGAGATTCAAGACAAAAGTTTATATTGACGTAAAAATAATAATACTTCAAGCATACTAACAAAGCAATTATGTCTTCTCAAAATAACATGGCCAAAGAAAGTTATCCCTACAAAATCATATAGTCTGGCTATGCTCTATCTTCACCACACAAAGTATTTAAATCATGCACAACCCCGATGACAAGCCAAGCAATTGTTTCATACTCTAACTTTTTCAAAACTTTTTCAATCTTCACGCAATACATGAGCGTGAGCCATGGATATAGCACTATAGGTGGAATAGAATGGTGGTTGTGGAGAAGACAAAAAGGAGAAGATAGTCTCACATCAACTAGGCGTATCAACGGGCTACGGAGATGCCCATCAATAGATATCAATGTGAGTGAGTAGGGATTGCCATGCAACAGATGCACTAGAGCTATAAATGTATGAAAGCTCAACAAAAGAAACTAGTGGGTGTGCATCCAACTTGCTTGCTCACGAAGACCTAGGGCAATTTGAGGAAGCCCATCATTGGAATATACAAGCCTTCTATAATCTAAAATTCCCACTAGTATATGAAAGTGACAACATATGAGACTCTCTATATGAAGAACATGGTGCTACTTTGAAGCACAATATATGAGACTCGCTATATCATGGTGCTACTTTGAAGCATGAGTGTGGAGAAAGTGATAGTAGCATTGCCCCTTTTTATTTATTTTCTTTTTTTGGGCCTTCTTTTTTTCTTTGGCCTTTCTCTTTTTTTTGGGGACAATGCTCTATTGAATGATGATCATCACACTTCTATTTATTTACAACTCAATGATTACAACTCGATACTAAAACAAAGTATGACTCTATATGGATGCCTCCGGCGGTATACCAGGATATGCAATGAATCAAGAGTGACAAGTATGAAAAATTACGAACGGTGGCTTTGCCACAAATACTATGTCAACTACATGATCATGCTAAGCAATATGACAATGATGGATGTGCCATGATGAACTAGATGGTGGAAAGTTGCATGGAAATATATCTCAGAATGGCTATGGAATGGCCATAATAGGTAGGTATGGTGGCTGTTTTGAGGAAGGTATATGGCAGGTGTATGATACTCCATGGACTAAAGAACTCATATACTTATTGCAAAAATCTAGAAGTTATCAAAGCAAAGTATTACGCGCATGCTCCTAGGGGGATAGATTGGTAGGAAAAGACCATTGCTCGTCCCCGACCTCCACTCATAAGGAAGACAATCAATAAATAAATCATGCTCCGACTTCATCACATAACGGTTCACCATACGTGCATGCTACGGGAATCACAAACTCTAACACAAGTATTCTTTAAATTCACAACTACTCAACTAGCATGACTTTAATATTATCACCTCCATATCTCAAAACAATTATCATGCTTCAATCTTTTCTTAGTATTCAACACACTCAAAAGAAAGTTTCACAAATCTTGAATACCAAGCATATTATTATTAAGCAAATTACCATGCTATTTAGAGACTCTCAAAATAATTTAAGTGAAGCATGATAGATTAATAGTTTCTTTAAAACAAATCTACCACCGTGCTCTAAAAGATCTAAGTGAAGCACATGGAGCAAAATTATAACACTCAAAAGATATAAGTGAAGCATATAGAGCAAAACTACTTAGCTCAGAAGATATAAGTGAAGCACATAGAGCAAAACTACTTAGCTCAAAAGATATAAGTGAAGCATATAGAGTATTCTATCAAATTTTAATTCATGTATGGCTCTCTCAAAAGGTGTGTACAGCAAGGATGATTGTGGAATACTATCAAACAAAGACACAAATAATACAAGACGCTCCAAGGAAAACACATATCATGTTGGTGAATAAAAATATAGCTCCAAGTAAATTACCGATGGAAGTGGACGAAAAGAGGGGATGCCTTCCGGGGCATCCCCAAGCTTTGACTCTTTGGTGTCCTTGGATTATCTTGGGGGTGCCATGGGCATCCCCAATCTTAGGCTCTTGCCACTCCTTGTTCCATAATCCATCACAAGAATTCACCCCAAACTTGAAAACTTCACAACACAAAACTCAAAGAAGAAAACTCGTGAGCTCCGTTAGCGAAAGAAAACAAAAGACCACTTAAAGGTACTGTAATGAACTCATTCTTTATTTATATTGGTGTTAAACCTACTGTATTCCAACTTCTCTATGTATTATAAACTATTTTACTAGCCATAGATTCATCAAAATAAGCAAACAACACACGAAAAACAGAATCTGTCAAAAACAGAACAATCTGTAGTAATCTGTAGCTAGTGCAAGATCTGGAACCTCAAAAATTCTAAAATAAATTTCTGGACGTGAGGAATTTATCTATTAATCATCTTAAAAAATAATTAACTAAATATCACTCTTCAAATAAAAATGACAGCAGTTCTCGTGAGCGCTAAAGTTTCTGTTTTTTACAGGAAGTTCAACAAGACTTTCCCCAAGTCTTCCCAACGGTTCTACTTGGCACAAACACTAATTAAACAAAAAACACAACCAAAAAAGAGGATAAATAATTTATTTATTAAATAACAGGAAGTATAAATATTGGGTTGTCTCCCAACAAGCGCATTTCTTTAAATCCTTAAGGCTAGGCATTGATAATTTTAATGATGCTCACATGAAAGACAAGAATTGAAGCACAAAGAGAGCATCATAGAGCATGTGATAAACACATCTAAGTCTAACATACTTCCTATGCATAGGCATCTTATAGGCAAACAAATTACCAAGGCAAGCAAAAACTAGCGTATGCAAGGAAGCGGAAAGAAACAATAGCAATCTCAACATAACGAGAGGTAATTTAGTAACATGAAAATTTCTACCACCATATTTTCCTCTCTCATAATAATTGCATGAGGGATCATAAGAAAATTCAACAAAATAGCTATCACACAAAATATTTTCAACATGATCCATATGCATGCAAAGTTGACACTCTTCCAAAATAGTGGGATTAACATTAACTAAAGTCATGACCTTTCCAAACCCACTTTTATCAAAACTTTCATAAGATTGAACATTCTCCAGATATGTGGGATCTAAAGTTGACACTCTTCCAAAACCACTTTCAATAATATCGCAAACACTATTATCAATCTCATATTCATCATGGGGCTTAAATAAATTTTCAATATCATAAGAAGAATCACCCCAATCATGATCATTACAACAAGTAGTAGACATAGCAAAACTAGCATCCCCAAGCTTAGGGTTTTGCATATTATTAGCACAATTGAAATCAAGAGAATTTATAGTAAAATCATTGCAATCATGCTTTTTATTCAAAGATCTATCGTGAATCGCTTCATAAAGTAATTCATCACACTTTTCAGATTCACGAATTTCAAGCAAAACTTCATAAAGATAATCTAGTGCACAAAACTCACTAGCAATTGGTTCATCATAATTGGATCTCTTAAAAAGATTAGCAAGTGGATGAGGATCCATAGATCATAGGTTGTCTGTTTAGTAATAAATAAACAAGTATTCCAACCATACGAGCAAACAATAAACGGGCAAAAGAGGCAAATAGAGAGGGAGGATAGAGAGAGAGAGGGCGAATAAAACGACAAGGGTGAAGTGGGGGAGAGGAAAACAAGAGGCAAATGGAAAATAATGTAATGCGAGAGATAGAGATTGTGATGGGTACTTGGTATATTGACTTTTTGCTTAGACTCCCCGGAAACGGTGCCAGAAATCCTTCTTGCTACGTCTTGAGCTTGCGTTGGTTTTCCCCGAAGAGGAAGGGATGATGCAACAGAGTAGCGTAAGTATTTCCCTCAGTTTTTGAGAACCAAGGTATTAATCCAGTAGGAGGCCACGCTCAAGTCCCTCGTACCTGCACAAAACGATAGCTACTCGCAACCAACGCGATTAGGGGTTGTCAATCCCTTCACGGTCACTTACGAGAGTGAGATCTGATAGATATAATATTTTTGGTATTTTTAATATAAAGATGCAAAGTAAAAAGCAAAACAATATTAAAGTGATGGAGATTGATATGATGAGAATAGACCCGGGGGCCATAGGTTTCACTAGTGGCTTCTCTCAAGAGCATAAGTATTCTACGGTGGGTGAACAAATTACTGTTGAGCAATTGATAGAATTGAGCATAATTATGAGAATATCTAGGCATGATCATGTATATAGGCATCACGTCCGTGACAAGTTGGCCAAAACGATTCTGCATCTACTACTATTACTCCACTCATCGACCACTATCCAGCATGCATCTAGAGTATTAAGTTAAAAACAGAGTAACACCTTAAGCAAGATGACATGATGTAGAGAGATAAATTCATGCAATATGAAATAAACCCCATCTTGTTATCCTCAATGGCAATGATACAATACGTTCCTTGCTGCCCCTTCTGTCACTGGGTAAGGACACCACAAGATCGAACCCAAAGCTAAGCACTTCTCCCATGGCAAGAACTACCAATCTAGTTGTCCAAACCAAACGGATAATTCAAAGAGACTTGCAAAGATAACCAATCATACATAAAAGAATTCAGAGAAGATTCAAATATTATTCATAGATAGACTTGATCATAAACCCACAATTCATCGATATCAACAAACACACCACAAAAAGAAGATTACATCGAATAGATCTCCACAAGAGAGGAGGAGAACTTTGTATTGAGATTCAAAGAGAGAGAAGAAGCCATCTAGCTACTAACTATGGACCCGAAGGTTTGAGGTAAACTACTCACACTTCATCGGAGGGGCTAGGATGATGTAGAAGCCCTCCGTGATGACAGCCCTCTTCCGGAGGAGCTCCGGAACAGGCCCCAAGATGGGATCTCGTGGATACAGAAAGTTGCGGCGGTGGAATTAGGTTTTTGGCTCCTGTTCTAATCGTTTGGGGGTACGTAGGTATATATAGGAGGAATGAGTACGTCGGTGGAGCACCGAGGGGCCCACGAGGCAAGGGGGCGCACCCTGGGGGGGCCCCACCCTCGTGACCTCCTCTTTGATCCCTTGCAGTAGGGTCCAAGTCTCCTGGATCACGTTTGGTGAGAAAATCACGTTCCCGAAGATTTTATTCCGTTTGGACTCCGTTTGATATTCTTTTTCTCCGAAACACTGAAATAGGCAAAAAAAACAGCAATTCTGGGTTGGGCCTCCGGTTAATAGGTTAGTCCCAAAAATAATATAAAAGTGGAAAATAAAGCCCAATATAGTCCAAAACAGTAGATAATATAGCATGGAGCAATCAAAAATTATAGATACGTTGGAAACGTATCAAGGGCCTTTTGGGCTTCAGCCTTGGCACTCTTTGCGCTCTTGAGGGCCGCGGCAAGCTCAGACTCTCGCGTCTTCAAGTCAAGCTCCAACGCCTCGTGCTTTGTCACGAGAGTGTGGAGCTCTTGCTGCACCTCGTCCACCCGAGCCTCATGCCTTTCCCGCTCGGTGCGCTCCGTGGCCGCTTTGTTTTCTGCCTTTGATAGCGCTTGCTTCAGGGTCGCCACCTCGGTCGTGGCCCCTGGAAAATTTACGATGATCCTGTCATTTTGCAATCACATTATTTTTATACATATCCATATACTATGTACTACTTACCTTTGTTCTCCTCGAGCTGCCTCTTGGCAAGGCCGAGCTCGTCCTTGGACCCTTTAAGGTCCTGCTTCAGCGCTGCGACCTCCGCAGTCAGTGCGGCAGAGGCCAGCAGCGAAGCCTGCATATGCATATTGACATACTTATATTAGACTCCTGCGATATTGTTTGATCCTCTGTTCGGCTTTTCTTTTGAACACCGAACAGAGCATCAGGGGTTACTGTCTATGCGGTAATATTTTTCCTATATTTCAAAAACTTACCTCAAAGCCTATTAGAAGGCTGGCACAGGCTTCAGTCAATCGGCTCTTGGCGGACTGAACCTTCTGGACCACTACACTCATAATAGTGCGGTGCTCTTCGTCGATGGAAGCGCTGCGAAGCGCTCCCAGCAGATTGTCCGGTGCCTCTAGTTGGACAGAGGTCACTGGCACAGGCGTCTTGCCCCTTTTGGAAGGAGGCCGCCTGCCTGAGTCCGGAACCATTGGAGGTTCCGGCGTGGTGTTCGGCTGATGGCCGAACTCGGAGCGCTCGGGAGCCTTGCTCCCTCTGCTCTCGGAGTCCGGAAGGTCGCCTTGAGGCGCCTTCGGGACTATCTCCCCTCGACCCGGTGCCTCTTGAGACAATACCTCGGCATTGTCCGTAGGCAAGGGGAGGTGGCGGTCAGAAGTGGATCGCTATCCATATCCGACGAGCCCAGGGAGCCGTCCGACGATACGTCGATACGGGCTCGTGGTGGTCTGCACAATCATAATTCGGTGTTAGGCGAAGCGGTGCAAAAAAGGTATGCTATGAACTACTTTGGCATCCGGATACTTACGACTTCGCCAGGGGCTTGGCCCTGAGCAGCCACTCGTCTTCGCCTTCGGTGGCGGTGGTGGAGTAGTCCGGAAGGAGGGTCCTTCCCTTATTGGACCCTTCGCCCCCCCGGTTGGGGTGGCCTTCCTTTTCTTGTCTCCCCCAACTGAAGGGGGAGCATCTTCTTCTTCCTCCTCATCTTCGGGGGAGGAGTGTGTCGCATAGTTATCGGACGATGAGTCCGATAACACCTGGCGTCGGGAAGTCTTCCGGGTTCCCTTGGCCTTCTTAGTCTTCTCCGGCACCTTATAAGGGGCCGGAGTCAGCATCTCCGTAAGGAGAGCATCTGCAGTATCTTCGGGCAGAGGGGCCGGATAGTTAATCTGCCCCGATGTCTCCACCTAGTCCTGTCAAAGGCATGGAGATCGGACCCCGCACATGATTAAGCTAGGGAAAATAAAATATCCTACCGGATGTATAGAACTCACCGAATGCGCTCGGCGCTTCGCGCTTAGCCCGCGGTCCTCGGTGAGGGAGGGAGGGACCTCGGCGCCCTTGAACAGCACCTTCCAGACGTCCTTGTGCATCGTGTCGAAGAGCTCGCTTAGAGTCTAGTGCTGGGCCGGTTCGAACTCCCACAAGTTGAAGTCCCGTTGTTGGCACGGGAGGATCCGGCGGATGAGCATGACCTGGACTATGTTGACAAGCTTAAGCTTCTTGCCTGCCATATTCCAGATACATTTCTGGAGTCCGTCCAGCTCCACCGATGGACCCCAGGACAGGCCCTTCTCTTTCCAGGAAGTGAGCCGCGTGGGGATTCCGGATCGAAACTTGGGGGCGGCCACCCATTTGGCGTTGCGCGGCTCGGTGATGTAGAACCACGCTGATTGCCACCCCTTTATGGTCTCCACAAAGGAGCCTTCAAGCCATATAACATTGGGCATCTTGCCCACCATGGCTCCGCCGCATTCTGCTTGTTGGTCGCCCACCACCTTCGGCTTGATATTAAAGGTATTTAGCCACAGGCCGAAGTGGGGCCGGATGCGGAGGAAAGCCTCACACATGACGATGAACGCCGAAATATTGAGGATGAAGTTCGGGGCCAGATCATGGAATTCCAGCCCGTAGTAGAACATGAGACCACAAACGAATGGATGGAGGGGAAACCCCAGTCCGCGGAGGAAGTGGTGGAGGAAGACTACCCTCTCGTGAGGTTCAGGGGTAGGAACGATCTGCCCCGCAGCGGGCAGCCGATGCGCGATGTTCGCGGCCAAGTATCCGGCCCCGCACAGCTTCTTGATGTGTCCCTCCGTAACAGAGGAAGCCATCCATTTGCCTCCCGTTCCGGACATGATTGGAGAAGGTTGAGGGGGAGGATGTAGGCTTGGGCGTTGGAGCTCGAGTGCGCAAGAGAGGATGAGCAAGGAGGAAGAAGGCGTGGGTACAAAAAGGTTAAACCTTGTCCCTTTATAAGGGCGGCCGAAACTATGCGCCCCCACTAGCCTGGTAAAACTCGCTTATCCCCCAAGCACCGTAATCAATGGCTCGATTGGGTTACCCACGCCCATATTGATGAGAATCCCGTAATAAGGGGGACACGATCTCTGCTTTGACAAGACATGTCAAAAACTGCCTCGCGTTATGTGCGGGGCTAGTTAAAGGAAATAGTTCGAATAATCACCGGGCCATGGCATAATGTCGTGTTGCCAAAACAAGTCAGCAAATTAGATTTGTGGAAATATTATTCTCTCTATGGTGGTATGTGGAACTTATTTTGCAGGGTCGGACACTATCCTTGTATTCAAATTCTTCCGTGGTGTATTCGGAGGAGAAACCCACCTTGCAATGCTGAAGACAATACTGCGCGCCGGACTCATCATCATTGAAGCCTAGTTCAGGGGCTACTGAGGGAGTCCTGGATTAGGGGGGGTCTCCGGACAGCCGAACTATATCCTTTGGCAGGACTGTTAGACTATGAAGATACAAGATTGAAGACTTCGTCTCGTGTCCGGATGGGACTCTACTTGGCGTGGAAGGCAAGCTAGGCATTACGGATATGTATATCTCCTCCTTTGTAACCGACCTTGTGTAACCCTAGCCCTTTCCGGTGTATATATAAACCGGAGGGTTTTAGTCCGTAGGACAACATACAATCATACCATAGGCTAGCTTCTAGGGTTTAGCTTCTCTGATCTCGTGGTAGATCAACTCTTGTAATACCCATACCATCAAGAATAAATCAAGCAGGACATAGGGTTTTACCTCCATCAAGAGGGCCCGAACCTGGGTAAAACATCGTGTCCCCTGCCTCCTGTTACCATCCGCCTAGACGCACAGTTCAGGACCCCCTACCCGAGATCTGCCAGTTTTGACACCGACATGACGATTGTAGATCTTATTAAAATAGAGAAACGAATTCAAATGCTTTTACTTCACAACAATCATTATTGTAGATCTTATTCAAATAGAGAAACGAATTCAAATTTAGTTCATATTGAAGCGGTAGTATATACGTTTGGAATGCACTAAAACGTTCATTTGAGTACTAGGTTGCATGCATTATACATGTAGATAAATATTTTAATTAAACATAACATGAATTCAAAGTTTTGAATGACATTTGTAGTGCGAATTGATTTGGTACAGTACACGTTAGGCTTGTCCGGAAATTTCAACCCGCGCCTTGTTAGCCCGAAATATTTAAGATATATGTTTGTCTCGTTGTGCTCTGACAACTCCCTCCATCTCAACCCGCGCCTTGCTATTCCAAAATTACAAGGCACGTGAAAACTCCCACCTACTGTGAAATCCCGACATGCAAAATGCCCGTGATACCCCTGAACCGAAAGAACCGCCTCAAATCGGTGGGGGTACTTTCGTAACTTACCCCACCCAGCCGGAGCCTCTTCCCCGACGACGTCGTCCACAACAATACCTCGACGTCCCTCATCCACCGTACCGGATGAGGATCCATCGTCGATCTGGTCATCTCGCGAGTTCAGTCACCCCGTCCTCCACCTCCAAGGAGCTGCCCCGACATTCCCCTCGTCTTTCACGCCACGTCCATACCCACACCGCCGTCTTCACCTGCACCACCGGAAGAGAATCATCATCACCGTTTCCTCGGATGAAGCTGCGGCCTAATCGGCGCCACCAAAGAGGTTGCACACTAATCGCCGCATTTTCTTCTTGATTCGATCTCACGGTGCTGCCGGCGCTCAGTCCCGAGCCCACACGACGCGGCTCCATCCACGGCGGCGTCGCCGGCCACTTCCTCCACGGTGTCGCTCCCTCGACGGCGACGTCAACATCAGTAGGAGCCGCTGCTGCTTTAGCTCTCGCTCGCGCTGCTGCTCTGCTCTTGCTCTTGCACTACAAAAAAGACACATCTGTGACATTTTGGGCCGAACGAATTTTTTTTCTGTCATACATATGACACTTCTATGATGATAATTGTGACAAAACCCGGTATCATCATAGATGTGGTGGGCTCCTACTTCTATGACAAAAAATCATGATAGAATATGGGCTTTTCGTCCTGGGCGGGCCGGAGACGCAGCTGCATGACATTCTTTGGGCCGTCCATGACAGAAAAACCGTGGTAGAAGCGAGGGGGAGGAAAATTTCGGGGAGTTCCCGGTTACGGTGGGAGGTTGGGGGCCGAGCGATGCGCGTTTCTCTCGTACACGTACGCGTGTGTGTGCGAGGAGTTGGCTCTAACTAAACCCGAGCAAGGCGTTGGGCTCTAACTGAACCCGAGCAATTGCACTGTAGGCTATGCATTACTGAACCCGAGCGATCGATCGATGGCTGTTAACTGAACCCGATCGAGCGATTCCTTCGCTACTGCCGCTAACTGAAGCCGATCGATGGGATGAACAGTGAGCGTTGCGGGGGGTTTGGATGAACAGTGAGCGGTGGCATTGCCTCTGGATGAACAGGACCCCGTGGTGTGGTGGAGGGCTAGATGAACAGAAGACGATGGAGGGGTGCCCGTGGAGGGGTGGATGAATAGGACCCCATGGTGTGGAGAGCTGGATGAACAGTAGACGGTGGAGGGGTGGTTGAACAGGACCTCGTGGTGTGGAGGGCTGGATGAACAGTAGACGGTGGAGGGGTTCCCGTGGAGGGGTGGTTGAACAGGACCCCGTGGTGTGGAGGGCTGGATGAACAGTAGACGGTGGAGGGGTGGTTGAACAGTAGCCGGTGGAGTAGCGCGCGGTAGAGGCTGGATGAACAGGAGCCCGTGGAGGCTGGAGGAGGTCGACGGTGGAGATGAACAATATCCCGTGGAGTCCCGTTTTGCGGTACACCACACCCCTCCCAATGAACAGGACCCCCGTTTCGACCGTAGCGCTCCAACACAAGTCCGTTTCCTCCGTTTTGCGGTATGCCACACCCCTCCCGATCAACAGGTCCCCCGTTTCGACCATAGGAGGTCTATTTCCTCCGTTTTGCGGTACTCCAGACCCCTCCCGATGAACAGGATCCCGTTTCGAACGTGGCCGGTCGAACACCTGTTTCCTTCGTTCTGCGGTACGCCAGGCCTCGTTTCCATCGCCTATTCCGTCCAAGCCCTCCCGATGAACACGCGCATTCCGTTGCCTCCCCATGAACACGATGCATTCCGTTGCCTCCCCATGACACAACGACGACGCTGTTTCTCTGTTCCGACCCAGCCATGTACACGGGCCCTGGCCGTACGTATGCGCGAGTAGGCGGTCGAGACCCCGCCCGTACGTACACATACGTGGCCCTATTTTCTTTCTTGCACCCTGGCCGATGTACGTACGTGTAAATGCTACGTGCACGCCTCTACTACGACACGTGCACGCCTCTACATCGACCAGTATGTACGTACACGTTCGCGACCAGAATGACAACGCTATGTACGCTTCGACCAGGTGGGTCCCGACTGTCAGGCACTTCCTTGCCTGCGAAGATGTAGCTGGTGGGTCCCAGCAGTCAGGGGGAAACGTTTTTTTCGCGAAATACGGTGGCCCGTCCGGTGGGTCCCACTGTCAGGTGGAGGAATAATTATTTCGCACGTAATAAGGAGGCACTTCCTTGCTGCAGCCGTGGACCCAGCTGTCAGCCTCTCCACGTACAGTCCACGTCCAATGGAAGCCGTTCCTTGACCACGTTGACCACGCCGCGCCGAGAGCACCAGGGCGGTGGACGACGGCGAGGCCTAGGAAGGGGATGGCATGGAGCCGGGGAAGACGCGGCAGTGGATGACCACGCGTAGAGGAGTACGAGGGTTCACTGGTTCACTGCGGTGTGAGGCTGCCGTCGCTGCAGAATAACAGGGGGTGTGGGTGAGTAGAGGGATGGCCTAGCCAGCGGTGGGAGTAGTAGGGGGCGGTGAGGCCTCCGCCGCATCGCAGCCGGCCACGGGAGGTAGGAGCACGAGGCATGACCGACGCTAGTTTGGGTGGCTGGAGCAAGAAGACCAGAGGTTGAAGAAGCACTATGGCCGTTGGATGGACATCGTACGGTCACTGGAGCTAGAATCATGCATATTTACTAAGTTGACAAAGCCCTCCGTCCCTGTCAACTTAGTAGGCCCACAAGTCAGCCTCCCACCAAGGTGGGTCCCAGCTAGCAGGGGGTATTCATTTTTTCGAGCGTAATAAGGAGGCACTTCCTTGCGTGCGAAGATATAGATGGTGGGTCCGAGCTGTCAGCGGCGGTAACGTTTTTTCACGAAATACAGAGGCCCTTTCGGTGGGTCCCTGATGTCAGGTGGAGGAATCATTATTTTGCGCATAATACGGAGGCATTTCCTTGTGTGCGGCCGTGGACCCAGCTGTCGGCCTCTCCACGTACAATCCACTTCAGATGCATGTCGGTCGTTGACCATGTTGACCAGGCCGCGCCGAGAGCACCAGGGCGGTGGACAACGGCGAGGCCTAGGTAGGGAACGACACGGAGGCAGGGAAGATTTGGCAGTTGTTTCCCACGCGGAGGGGAGTACGACTATAAGAGGGTTTACTGGTTCGTTTGCCGTCGCCGGAGAATAACAGCAGGTGTGGGTGAGTAGAGGGATGGCTAGGCCAGCAATGGGAGTACGGTGGGGCGGTGAGGCCTGCGCGGTAGCAGAGCCGGCCACGGGGAGGAGGGAGCAGGCAGTCCCGCCGGCGCCTGTTTGAGCGGCTGGAGCAGGAAGAGTAGAGATTGAAGAAGCACGACGGCCGTTGGATGGCCATCCAACAGTCACTGCTTGTGCGTCAACCTTTTTTTAGGAAAGCCTCAAATCTGTGGAAAACAGCATACAACACATCTGCCATTATTTCTAATAATTTACAGCCCATTTGCTAATTATTAAGGTTTTTTTTGGAGCCCATATTATTTTTGTTAGCATTATGCATCAACTTAGTAGGCCCACAGGTCAGCCTCCCAACCGGTGCGCCCCAGATGTGCCGGGGAAGCCTGCGCGGCATCACAGCGGGCCACAAGAGGAGGGAGCAGGCAGTCCCGCCGGCGCTAGTTTAGGCGGCTGGAGCAGGAAGATAAGTGATTGAAGAAGCATGTCGGCCGTTGGATGGACATCCAACACTAACTACTGCTAGAATCGTGTGTTCACTGACAAAGGCTTGCGTAAACAAGTCAGCCTCGAAATCTGTGGCGTGTACAGCCCATTTGCTATTATTTTTATAATTTTTACTCATTTTCTAATTCATATGGAATTTATTTCAGCCCGTTTTCCATTTTTAGAATTGCTGGCCATTTTCTGGTCAGTACCAGGGTCAAAAAATTAACTAAGTATGTGGGAAATTTTGAAAATTCGCAAATTTTTGCTGGGGAACGAAATATTCTTAATCCAAAAATTAATAGCCATACTAAAACAAATTTAAAAATAAATTAGTACTATGTCATGTTAAATCCAATGAAATACGTATAAGATATCAGTGAAGAACAAAAATAAAAAAGAAACTTATATCCCGTTTGCTATAATTTTTTTGGAATTTTCAACCCCTTTTGATATTACTTTTAACAGACATTGACCATACTCTTAAGCCAGGACGGAATGCATCCCTCCTCGTCTTCAAAGATTTGCAGCCCAGTAATTCGGAGAAAACAAATAGGCCTAGCTTGGGTATTCTTCAAAAAGAAATACTGGGCTACCTATTTTCCCAAAGAACTGGTGCATGAACATTTAGCTTTATTTGTTTACTTATTTATGTTTAGGGGACCATGTGCATGTACCTGGGCCGGATTCATGTGAGATCCTCCCTTCCAGTTAATTATGGGCTTCTCTATTGGGCCTTCATCAGTGGGCTGCATGTTATCAACAAGTGGAAAATGTGTTCCGAGTTTCAAAAAAATGTGTTCCATACGATAAATAGTATGCGCTACGTATGGTACGGGGCACTAAAGGATTGAACCGTGCAACGACTTCCAAAACATTGTGTTTGTCATTCTAACAACACATTTATTCAACCAACAGACGAAATATACTACTGATTGTACATTGAAAACAGCAGCAGCAGCAACCAGGGCTGGGGGTGCAACAGAAGCAGTAAGCAGGCCAGAAGAGTGAAGACGCATCTCTCTCTTCCAAACCAAACATCAGCCATCATTACAAAAGGTCTACCAAAAAAGAACAAGTGTATGCATCAAACTAAATAAAGATCCTACTACACCAAGTGTACGCATCTAACTAACTGGCTCAGTTAGACGTTACTAATTTTTTTCCGAAACGGAGGCAAAAGAATTGCCTCGTCGATTAATTAAGAAGAAGAGAATTGCCTGTTTAATCTACGGAAAACCGGGCTAAAACCGAAGACGTTACTATTTATTAAGCTGCAGTGGAGTCGTAGATGGAGAGGAGTGGGAAACTTCACTGGTTCGGGTGCGCGGCAGCACAGCCGCGGTGGTTAGAAGGGAAAACATAAATTGGGCATGGCATTACTTTTATAAGTGACCTGCGTTTTATACCCCACAGTAGGCATACTAACAAGTTCACACACAAATACAACAGAAAAGGTAAACATTCATATCAAACTCAGGTTCACAGGACACGTTCATATCCATAGCCAACATTTACAATCAACAACTCAAAAGATTCATATATACACAAGCTCAGCATATCTATGCATCCAAATGATTGATAGATCACACAACAATATTCATACATAATAAAAAGATTTAGATATACGCATGTTCAGTATGTTTATGCATCCAAATGATTGACATCATAGCCAATATGATCCATGGACGAACTTTAATTACCTAGGGTACAGACTGGTAAATGGTGTTCAATCGGAGGTACTTCTTGCTAAAGTTAGTTCTTGTACGAGTAAACTTTCAAGTACATAAGAGGCAGCACCGACAATCTGAACTTTGCTTGTAGGTTTATCCTCAAATAGTGGCCTCGTGCCTAGGGAGGTTTGAGCAACTTGGCCACTACTTTCATCCAACCAGTTTACTGGGTCATCTTGGTCCTGTATCTCGCCAAAATTCTACATTGAAGATGAGAAAGGAGGCAGTGGAGAAAATGAACCACCCAATTTTTTTGTGCAGTTCAACTGAAATGGAGCATCCTTGGCGTGCAGACTGATTAAGTGCCAGATGAATATACGCTTGAACCAACTTGTCTGGAATCTTTAGACTCCATGCCATATAGTTCGCTACCATATGTGCCGATAACCAAAAGGCACAAGTTGGGACCAAAGACTGGACTGCGTTTTTCTGTGCTATGCACCAAGCAATATTTTTGGTGTTCACTCTCCTAACACTTGGAGTTTGACAATTGGTTGACGTCGGTTGATACTCGAATGAATATAGGCACTTCTTGTCAACATCGATGCTTGTTTGAGTGAACTTTGGAGTACATAGCAGCAACATAAGTACCTGTCCATCTGATCATTTTGTGCAGTTCTACTGAAATCACCCGATGTAATGATTTGCCTGTGAGTTCAGGCTCCAAATTACTCCTTTATGAAATCGGCAAACAGTAGCACAATACCAAATTACCAATACATATGACAGGCACAATAATCAGGATAAAGACTAGTACCAACCTGTGTGAGGTAGCATATCAATTACTATTTCCTTTGACTGGAAGCCGAGATAAGCCAAGCGACTGACAGCAAAGGAAGAAAGCATGCGGAATTTAGCAACTGACAGGAAAGGACAGAAGCTGTCGAGGCAATGAAGCGCCCAAAGTTTTTGTGCAGTTCCACCAAAATCGAGCATCCCTGTTGGCACATATATTGAGAGAGTGAGATTACTGTAATAGTGGGACTAGTTTATGAAACATACACTAACAAATAGAAGCACCCTCATTATCTTAATGGGTAAAGTTAGCAACATAGTAGTCTTGCTTAACGAGAGGTATTAGTTTATTTAATCAGTGCCAATTAGCTCAACTCAACACTCAAAGCATTGCCATTTATCATAGGTTGCAAAACTTTAACGTGCAAAGATAAAGGAGTTTGTCATGACTGTAGCATGATACAAATAGAGATGACAACAAACTAATATGGATGAAGGCCTTAGGCCCGTACCAACCTGAGAAAAAAAGCTTATTCATGTAGTCCCATAAGAGATGATAAAGCACTCACTGGAATAACACAATAGTATATATTTTTGTGCACTTCAAATGTATGGTTGAAATCACTCTTGTTTACCAGTGATGAGATTATATCGAAAGATTATCAAGAACTTCCAACAGAGTTAAAGCACTGGTTGGGATACAGTTCATTGTATTGTCCTGTTGTAACGCCCCGAGACCGGCGTGCCAGGTGTCGTGCAGTTATTCGCTGTTGTTGCGTTGTCATTGTTTGCATGTCATGCAGTGCATATCATGTCATCATGTGCATTTCATTTGCATACGTGTTCGTCTCATGCATCCGAGCATTTTCCCCGTTGTCCGTTTTGCATTCCGGCGCTCCGTTCTCCTCCGGTGGTCATTTCTACCTTCTTCTCGTGTGTGGGGGTTAAACATTTCCGGATTGGACCGAGACTTGCCAAGCGGCCTTGGTTTACTACCAGTAGACCGCCTGTCAAGTTTCGTTCCATTTGGACTTCGTTTGATACTCCAATGGTTAACCGAGGGACCGAGAAGGCCTCATGTGCGTTGCAGCCCAACACCCTTCCATTTTGGCCCAAAACCCACCTAAACCCTCTCCATCATCTAGAGCGTTCGATCACGATCGCGTGGCCGAAAACTGCACCTCATTTGGACTCTCCTAGCTCCCTCTACCTATATATATGTGGCCATCCCCGAAATTTTCGCGGATGAACCCTAGCCCCGCTCCTCTCGCATTGCCGGACATGTCCATCCGGTCGCCGGACATGTCCGCGCCGCCGCCACCTCACCCGGGCCAATCGGGAGCCGCCACGTCAGCGCCGCCGCCTTCCTCCTCCACTCGCGTGCCGCCATGTGTTGCCGCTTCCCTCCTCCACCGCGCGGCCCGCAAAGCCCATTGCGGGCCTGCGCGAGCCCGACCGCGTCGCCCGTCGCTCGAGCCCACGGCTCCTTCCGCTGGCAGCGACCTCCGCCGCCCTTCTTCTCCAGCCGGCCGTCTCCAGCGCCGCCGCGGCGCGCCTCCGTCCGCCGGTCCCGCCGTCCGCTGCTCCGCCCTTCCCCGCTCGCCGGACTCCGGCAAGTCGTGGCCCACACCGCCGCCGTGCCCAGATCCGGCACCGGCCGGCCGGACGAGCCCGTTCCCGCCGCCGTTCAGCCGCCCCATCGCCGGTTTGAACCACCGCCGCCACCATCACCATGGCCTTGCTCGGGAGCGAGCCGAGGCCTCCTGCCGGCCCAGCAGGCCAGATCCGGTCCGGGGAGTGGGATGAGATCCACCACTCCCCCGAACCAAACGCACCCTCGCCCGATCCGGATCTCGTCGTCCTGGATCCCTCCGTCCCGTTGATTTTTCGCAGAGGTAGAATTTCACTAAGTCCCCGAGATTGCCATGTTTCAACTGCCCATGTTCATCATGCTATATCTCCGCATCCGTAGATCCGTTTTGGGCATATAGCATATCAAAATGTTCGTCTCAGAGAGTACAACATTTCATTCCATTGCATAATTTTAATTTGGGTTCATCTTGATGCCCGAAAAGCTGTTAGAAGAGTGCTACTTGAGATAATTGTCAGATCTGCTGCTCCATTTAGGTATTTGTCATTTTTGCCATGATTAATGTGTGCATGATATGTCCATGAGCTCTACATGTGTTTTGTTAAGGGTTTTTCCATCTTTCCAGAGGTGCAACCCATGTATTTTTGTGATGTGTGTGGTGACTACCACAAGCTTGCTAAGTGAGGCACTTGGTAATGCTGATTTCAGGGACTTAGCTTTTCCACTAAGTCCTTGATCTGGTCATTTCATGATGCCATATGTTCATGTTGTTTCTTAGTGATCCGTGCCTCTTTTGAGGATGATCAGTAAGGATGTTTTGTTAATCTTGTAGTGCTCTATCCATCCATGTCTTTGTTTGCAATTATGGAGCACCCTAGCTTGAGTCAATCGAGCTCTACTTTTGCTATTTCGTGAATCTGGGCAGATTATCTACTTGTTAGCGATTTTGCCGAGGATGTTGTAGTTGATCCGTGCATGCTATGTTATTGTTCTTGCCATGTCTAGCTTGCATTTTGTGTATTCTTGATGGGTGTATGCTTAGATTGTCATGACTTGCTGTGAGTGCATCGAGCTCGTAAACATGCCTACTTAATATCTATTTCAGCATGCTCCAGTTTTCACCAAGTCTGAGAACTGATTATGTTTTTTGCCATTTCACATGCTTGTAATTGTATTTTCTGATCCCTTTTGGCTCAAGGTCACTAAGGGACTTTTGTTAAGCTCTTTGAGTAGCTCCATGCCATGCTTTACTTTGCCATGTTCAGGTCCTGTAGCATGTAGTTTTCATGCTCCAAAGAGTGCTATCTGATCTGAAATTCCAGACAAGTGTTAATTTCACTAAGTCTGAAATCTGTTACCATATGCATTTTTTCCATGCTTGTTTGAACCTGTTAATGGATGAATTGGCCGTAGCTCAGTGCTAGAATTTTTTTAAGCTTCATGAATACATCCCTGACATGTATTTTGTTGTCATGTTCATCTTATTTCATTTAGATGACTACTTGTTGTATATCGCAGACCCGTGTCATATTTGAATTGCTTGCCATTTCCTAACCGTAACTCCGTTTCCGGCGTTCTTTATATTGTTTTCAAGCGATTTCATCTCATCTTTCCAGTGGCACACTTGGATTTCCAAGTTGAGGCCAGGTTCAATCATTCCTTGTCAAATCATGCATATGCATCGCATACCGCATCCCGCATATCATACCATGTTCATGTGTTGGTTGTTTACTATGTTGTATGCTTCTTTATGGTGTTTGCTTCTTCAGGTTGGTTCCGGTAACATCGTGTTTGTGAGGACCCGTTCGTCTATGTCCGTTTGTCTTCTTCATGGACTCGTTCTTCTTCCTTGCGGGATTTCAGGCAAGATGATCATACCCTCGAAATCACTTCTATCTTTGCTTGCCAGTTGCTCGCTCTTTTGCTATGCCTATGCTGCGATACCTACCACTTGCTTATCATGCCTCCTATATTGTTGAACCAAGCCTCTAACCCACCTTGTCCTAGCAAACCGTTGATTGGCTATGTTACCACTTTGCTCAGCCCCTCTTATAGCGTTGTTAGTTGCAAGTGAAGATTGAAGTTTGTTCCTTGTTGGAACATGGAGATGTTGTTCCTTTTTGGAACATGTTTACTTGTTGGGATATCACATTATATCTTATTTAATTAATGCATCTATATACTTGGTAAAGGGTGGAAGGCTCGGCCTTATGCCTGGTGTTTTGTTCCACTCTTGCCGCCCTAGTTTCCGTCATATCGGTGTTATGTTCCCGGATTTTGTGTTCCTCACGCGGTTGGGTTATAATGGGAACCCCTTGACAGTTCGCTTTGAATAAAACTCCTCCAGCAAGGCCCAACCTTGGTTTTACCATTTGCCGCCTAGCCTTTTTCCCTTAGGAGTCGCGCATCCCGAGGGTCATCTTTATTTTAACCCCCCCCGGGCCAGTGCTTGTCTAAGTGTTGGTCCAAACTAGAGCCACTTGCGGCGCCACCTCGGGGAAACTTGAGGGATGGTTTTAGCTGTACGTAGTGTTCATCCAGTGTTGCCCTGAGAACGAGATATGTGCAGCTCCTATCAGGATGTCGGCGCATCGGGCGGTCTTGCTGGACTTGTTTTACCATTGTCGAGGATGTCTTGAAGAACCGGGATACCGAGGCTGATCGGAATGTCTCAGGAGGAGGTCTATTCCTTCGTTGACCATGAGAGCTTGTCATGGGCTAAGTTGGGACACCCCTGCAGGGATTTGAACTTTCGAAAGCCATGCCTGCGGTTTTGGGCAGATGGGAATTTGTTAATGTCCGGTTGTAGAAAACCTGAAGTTGACCTTAATTAAAATGCATCAACCGCATGTGTAACCGTGATGGTCTCTTTCCGGCGGAGTCCGGGAAGTGAACACGGTTGTTGGAGTTATGCTTGACGTAGGTTGTTTTAGGATCACTTCTTGATCATACTTTTATCGACCGTGCTTTGCCTTCTCTTCTCGCTCTCATTTGCGTATGTTAGCCACCATATATGCTAGTTGCTTGCTGCAGCTCCACCTCATACCTTTTACCTTACCCATAAGCTTAAATAGTCTTGATCGCGAGGGTGCAAGATTGCTGAGTCCCCATGGCTCACAGATACTTCCAAAACTAGCTTGCAGGTGTCGTTGAATCATGCAGATGACGCAACCAAGCTCAAGGAGGAGCTCGATGAAGATCTTGTCCTTTGTGGTGTTCCGTTCTAGTAGATCAGTAGTGGAGCCTAGTTGGGGTCGATCGGGGACCTTGTCGCATTTGGGGTTCTTCTTTTATTTTGGTTCCGTAGTCGGACCTTGTTTGTATCTGTTTGATGTAATGCTTTATTTTTTGTAATTGGGTGAAGTGGCGATTGTAAGCCAACTATGTATCTTTTCCCCCTATTGTATTACTTGGGTTGTGTGAAGATTACCTCACTTGCGACATTGCTTTCAATGCGGTTATGCCTCTAAGTCGTGCTTCGACACGTGGGAGATATAGCCACATCGAGGGCGTTATACTTGTGTAGTTCCATTTAATGTATGATTGGCACAACATGCTCCCTGTTTGCACAAGTAGGAACAAGGTGAAACCTTCATTAGCTTAGTGAGAAAGGATAGGAAGACATTAGCATATTACTCAACCAGTAGCATCAAATTCATGATGGACAATACGCAAAACATTGCGTCATTGAACCAATGGCAATAAATTGACATGCAAAACAATAGCACTATTATGTCATGACACTAATAATATTCCCTCCCTGCTCCACCACATGATTCACCTCCATAGACAAACATACACACGTACATGATTCAGCATAGGGTCCTACTAAAGATTTGTTTAACTCCAACAGGAAAATTAGGCAGTAATAAATTAGTGGTACTTAAGTACTCCTAATTAATTAAGTGAGACAGCAGAAGTGGAAGGGCTCCCTGGAGGACCGTCTCACATGTAAGGTAGTCGTTGCCGGAGCCCTTGAATGGCCTCGACTGAGGCCTCTGGCTTCAGCAAGATCGCCTTGGCACTGTTTATTCTTCTTCTTATTCCTCTTCATGCTCTGTTTCTCTTTCTCCTCACTAGTTGGTGAAACCAAGTACATGATTGGCCTTCTAATTCAGAATTGGTTTTGTCAGTGAGGGAGTACAAGTGTACTAGTAAAAAACAGCATTATTTTCTCATGGCAGTTGGAAAATAGAGATGAACACATGCATTAAATATCATTCTTACCTAAAGGAAGGTTATGGTGCCAATATGGATGATGAGGATTGGAACACAGATCTCCCTTTGTGTAGTTCCACCAAAATGAACCAACTGTTCCATTCTGACATTCCAGTTAAACAACACAAAAGTCACTTCTTTTAAGAAGAGTTTTGTGCAGTGCACCAAAAGGTCACAACAGCAACCAGGTGAATTGGATATCCCTGTTTGCACAAAAAGGCACAGAGGAAACAGTTAGAGTCTCAAACAATTACAGGCAAAAACATTTGGCTAAACTTGTCATGGCTTATAACAGTGGGTGCACCAGCAGTCCAGCACCATGTACATAAACAGGGGCATAAAGTGGTGATTCATAGTTTGTTGCCCCAAGAAACAAACATCCAAGAAACATATCTGGGTTGGTCCCATTTTTGTTCACTCTAGCCACCTACTCCTATGTGTGGATAGCAAATCTAGTCCTGGTCATACCACTGTGTACAGCGTTACCCCTATATTTCCCTTTTCGACCAAGAGACCGGTTGGATGACCAGTCTGTACTACTTTCACCCCCTTTCCTTCCTGTTTGTACCAAGTCCGATGTACACACAGGCGGAGTTATGTGTATGCCTGAGGGTCTCTGGCCCCCCAAACCTGGTAGCTTTTGTGAAGATTTTTTTAAGATGGCATAGATTGAGAAAAATAGGGACTTTTACCCCTTCATAAAGCCATATTTTGCCATTGCCCCTCCCAATGATCCCGTGCTAGCTCCGCCACTGGATGTACATACTAAATTCCCCCACCCCCACTTTATTTCTTGTTTGAACCAAGTACTCCCTCCGTCCAGAATTACTTGTCATCAAAATGGATGTGTCTAGAACTAAAAGACATCTAGATACATCCATTTCAATGACAAGTATTTTCAGACGGAGGGAGTACAAGATTCGACTCCATGAAGTAGCTTTACCTCTAACAATAGAAGAAAAAAAATGTGACATTGGACTATCCGATCGAGAGGGGCTGAGAGGTAGAAAATGATGCACATGCAGCGACGTAGCGAGCTGGGGAAGTAGAGCTAAGGCGGTTTCGAACGAAGATATACCTGAAGGTCGCCGGGATGTGGATAGGTGGGCGGCGGGAGGCCGGATCCGCCCACAGGCAATGACGAAGGGATCGGAGGACCTCCTGCGCCGGCGCTCGACCAGAGATAACGGTGCGGCCAGCAGTGGGTCTCCTCCCTCGCTGTCGACGACGACCTAAACGCTGCCCCTCCTCCCCTTCACCAGCGGAGGGGGATACGTCCGGATCTGTAACTAGCGGTGAGGATAGAAAGCCAGTGTTCTTTGAAGGGAGAAAGATGGTGTTACTACCCCTATCTTGTTTAAATCTGGAGAGGATGAGAGTGTGTGAATAGAGCAACCCTATCAAGCAAGCGTGGAGGCTCCGACCTATATATACGTAGTGAGCAACCCTAGCAAGAAAGCAACCCCTATCTTCGTCAACTCGTACAAGACCGAGAAATTTCATTACTACAACGCCCTCTCCCTCGCGGACTGAGCTCCGGTGCCTTAACTGCACCTGCCTTTGGCTGCATGACAGGAGGGCCAACCACCTGTTGGGCCCTCCTGTCATGGACGCAAAGGCAGGAGCAGTAAGTTGGAGCTTTCGCTATCCCTCCCGCACAAGGTGGACGGACATGCAGCAGTGCATTCGATACTGTAGAAGTAGGATTAATCATTATTGTTCGTCTTCTCGAAGAGGTGAAGAGCCAAGCGCAACCCGAACGTAGCAGTTGTGAACGCTCACGTGATGCGGTTCCTTGAAGTACTAGCCAGGCTCTTGCATGAGACAAAATTGCTATTGTTTAACAATTAAACTCCATTATCCATTGGTTGATACTCATTCTGCATAGGTCCACGCGCTTAGCACCGTTTCCTCCTAGGGTCACCAATGTTTATTTGCTAATTAATATCATTGCATGCAATGAACTAGCCTTTGCAAGTCATTAAAAGCATGCACACCTCTCATCTCTTATTGGTTGATATGTCAAGAAACAAGAAACAAGGTAGAAGTTAATGCACCGCGCCTAAGTGTTTTGGGACTATTTGGTTTTTGTAAGGCTGGTCATAGTGGGGAGTAACTTCGACTAGTGTCATGCATATGACACTAGCCAAAATTACTACCTTCATAATGCAAAGTAACATAATAGTAGTATTTAAGATGGCTTCATTTATTAGCTTGTAGACTCATCTTATCTTGAAAAGCGCTATGTTACAGTAACATATTATGTTACCACCTCTCATTAATTACTTGCCACATAAGCAAAAAATTCTTGGAGTGCGCTATGTTACTAGCTAAGTTACTCCCACTATGGCTAGCCTAAGATGACTTAAACACCTAGATGGAGGGAGTAGTATAGCCCTGTAAACCGGAAAGGAGTATTTGCCTTTCTAGAGATTTCAACAAGTGACTAGACAACACCGTGTGCAGTACTCCCTCCCTTCCGGTTTATAGGGCTCAAATCTCAAATCTCATGAACCAAGGCATTTTGCGATTGGAGGAATGTATCTCATACTTTACAAAACTACCCTAATTAAACTCATGCATTAATTACGTAGTTCTCTCGTTTTCCTCTCCGCCTTGGTCGCGGTGCACAATATTGAGCACTCCTATATGACTAGCCGCTCTATCTACATGCGGGACATTTCAAAGCATCCGGGCCCGCGTGCCATCCACCAAATCACAGCGAGGTGCTACAGTCAAGACTCACGTGTAGCCCTGGTGTGGCCTTCATGACCCGTCATATCACAAAACCAACACCTTTACCAGCAGTGGTAAGGTGGCCTCCAAGTTGGACTGGACGAAGCAACCCTCATTTCACTGGAATGCTCGTTCAAGCCCTTTCTTCCCTTTCTTGAAGAATACCTCACTCCAGGCTACTCACTTCTACCATTTTTCTTCTGTACCGACGAAGGAAAGGTGGGCGAATCAGTTATGCTACTATTTTCATTCCAAGAATCTTCTTTTTGAAAAGCACCGACCAATTCTCACATCCTATTCTTTTCCTGTTTTCATTGCGATTGTGGTTTCCTTTCGATTGCTTTTTGTTTCTTAGTTCATTGATGGATCCTGGAGCACTAGGCAAAGAGTTACCGGCAGACAACCCACTGGAGACAGCAATCTCCAGGAAGCAAGCACCGACCAACGAGTTGACCATGTTGGCGGGCCAACCGATGGAGACAAAGAACTCCAAGAAACAAGCATTGGCCAAAGAGTTGACGACGTTGGTGGACGAACTCCTCAAAGGAAGTTGGAAGAACGGCAAGGGCCCCACCGTGCCTACCCGAGGAACTCTGATTGCCACCTATGTGAGGCTCAAGACCGAGTTTGAGGAGATAGTCGCCGTTGAGAAGCAGTATTCCCCTGGCAAGGTGATGGCCCCCATCGAGGACGAGGAGATGGCCCCCGGAGGGATGAGATCCCCCGGTGAGCTGCACAAGGTAAAAAATAATGGCTTATTAATATGTTAGGGTTGCTAATATGTTAGGGTTGTGCAGGTGCCGGTGGACATCCTTGATGATTCCGATGTCGTGGCCCGTCCTATTGGCATCGCCCCGGAGATCGATTTCGATGCCGCTGTCCATCCTGTGGACATCGCCCCAGAGATCGATTCTGATGTCGCGGTCAGTCCTTCGGACATCGCCCCAGAAATCGATTCCCATGCCGCTGTCCATGCTGTGGTCATTGCCCGAGAGATCGATGACAAGAAATAGTTGGTCGGGCTAATCCTTCAGGGTAGTTTGCATTGCCCTATGTTTAATTACCAGAACGATGCATGTTATCAAACCATCTTAGGGCTAGTGCACTGTCTTGTGTGGGCGGATCTTGCTACTTTTGTTTGATAGTGAATCATGCGATGAATCATGTGAACCCTCTCCGAGTTATGGAAACAGATGTATCCTCACCAGCTTTTGATGTAATATATGGCATGATTAGATGTAAGTTTGAACTGTTTATCATATCAGCAGGGCTTGTTTGATGATTCTTGGTGTTAGTAGGCTAGCTACTGTGCGAGCTATAGTACTTGCAAAACACTCACCAAAGAGAACGTTGGGGCTGATGAGCTCGTGGTACGCTTATACTTATCCCTCGTCGATCGACCAATAGCCCTAGCTCCTAAAATTGTAGGCTTAGCGATCGATGACCTAGGAGGGCTAGTTTGGCCTAGTGGGTTTCAATGATATGACGTGCAACACAAAATCATAGCAGTGCAGAGACGTACTGCCTCCGTTCCAAAATAGATGACCTAGGCGGGCTAGTTTACCCTAGTGGGTTTCAGTGATATGACGTGGTACAATGTCGTCTAGTCTTCGCGTGTGGTAGCATTATTGCGGGTACAGTAAGTTTTCTTGAAGAAGCGAAATTCAACGAAGTCATGATGGTTCCTTCGTCCGAACAACTTACAGTGGGAAAGGTTGGGCCTGCGATACGACCGGGGTAGACTAGGATAATTTTGTGCATGGCAGGTGGACCAGGATGGTCGACGTCCCACATGTCAGCGAATGAACGTATTCTTTCCGATATAGAGGACGAGCAACGAGTATTCATTGTTTATTTTTGATGAAAGCTATTGTCTCCACTGTTACGACGGAGGAGTGTGAAACACGGCAACCTAGTGAACTTGGCATGTGCACCACTCCCTCCTTCCTCATGTAATGCCCAGGTTACAACTTTTTCTCACTTTCTCTCTATCTATTTCCTCTCAAATGTTTTTTACCTTTCTTTTTTTAAGACACAATTGTTTTTATGCCTTTTTTTAGAATTATTTTTTATACCTAGGAGCACGTGTAGAGACGGGCTCTTGCAGAGCCCACTCCTTTTCTTTGTCAATGCCTCTCTCTCCTCCACATAAGGAATACTACTTTCTATGCATGCATGCGGTGGGCAGCTGGCGTCTTGAGGGGCCAGGGCGGTGAGAGCGGGCTCCGGAAGCGGTCCGAACTCTAGCATAATTTTGGTTTTTACAGTATTTCTTTCTCCATTGACAGGTAGGCCCGCGTAGATAGATAAAGAACACGAGCTGATGCGGCGCATGCGGACTGTTTGACTGGTCAACCAGACAAATACGGAGCTATACGCTGAGCCAGTGACCGTATAATCACCATATCTCGTATACAATGATCAAAGTGAGCTATCAAGACAAGTTCGATGACCGCCAATGCATTTTACTCGGTAATAAATGACCAGGATTGAAGGGGAATCCAAATTTGATTCGTCTTTTGTCCTTTAGCTCTTGACAAACCAATGCACTATACGGTTGTCTGGCCACTCCACCCCAGAGCTCTCACCAAGCGTCGTTCATGCCACCGCGCCGCACACTAACCGGTAAGGCAGCGATGGCATCCCGCCGCGCCGAGTTCCTCGCTGCCCACGACCGCACATAAAATGGTAGGGAAGCGATGGCATCCCGCCATGCCAAGTTCATCGCCGCTCGCGACCTCACAACTATGTGGGAGGAATTTGAAGATGCCAAGGCCGAATGGGCGGTAGAGCAAGAGGCGGCCAAAGTCACACAGAGGGAGCGGAAAAGTCAGAAAGCACTCAAGAAAAGAGAGGCCCGCCGCCGCAAGAAAGAAAAGGACGCACGCGCTGTTGCGGAGAGGTCGGCGGAGATCCAAGCACGGTGGGGTGTCGCCGACAAAGCCGGGAAGGAGAACGACGACGTCTGGCCAGCATGTGAGAAGTAGTAGTACTAGTATTTAGTGTGTGTGTGTGTGTCTGAGTACGAGCATGTACCAGTACTACTAGTTACTACTGTAGTTTTTAGAGCATATTACCAGCACATTGGCGTAGACTAAATGGAAAAATTCCTATCCTAAGCATCAAATGGCATCTCTTTCTCTATAGAAATTGAGATGCATGTCATCTCACTTCCTATGATTTTCATATTCCTATCCTATGAACGAAAGGAGGCCTCTGTTGGAGTAACTACTGTAGCTAGCAGTACTGCTGGTACAGTAGTTTTCTTCAAGAAGCAGAATTCAATGAAGTCATGATGGTTCCTTCGTGGAAGCAACTTCAAAGTGGGAAGTGGGCCTGTGATTTGATGGCTCATTAGTCATTGTTACTGCGGCGCGACAACCTGGGTGACAACCTTGGAGTTCTGCGTGCATGGCAAGTGGACCAGGATGGTCGATGTCCCACATGTTGGCGAACGGAAGTATTCTTTCCGATATCGAGGAGCAAGGAAACCGCGTGGTATAGTATCACTGCTTATTGGTTCACAAAAAAATAGTATCACTGCCGATTTATAATTATTTTTATTTCTGATGAATGCTAGCATTTTAACTCTTACGACGAAGGGTGCCAAACACGGCACGTGCTGGATGTCCCACACGTCAGTGAAAGGAGTGGGACATGAACAACATGGTAGAGCCCAGCGTAAAAAAACAGCGTGGTAGAGCGTCTCCACTTCTTCCACTTCTGGGTCGGAGACCACATGTAGTAGTACTTAGTGGTATGAACGATACAAAGTGCAACCTGGAGACAAAGACACGTCTAGTTGGAAGGTCTCGGGGCATACACGTAAACAAATATAAAAGTTAATATGTGCCTCCAACTAATACAGTAGTAGTAGAGTACTTAGGCACGTACTCCATAACATCACCGTGCATTGCACGTACAACATTTAGTGGTAGTACGTAGTAAGAGACAAATGCCGCCCAAGAGTTCCCTTCTGAACCTACTTTTGGGTGTTTGGTAGAGTGTATGGAGGGTGCATGAGTCCACACTAGTTTAGCACAAATACACTAGAAGCATGCATGAAGAGGGGTGTTGAGTTGAGCATTCATGAAGAGGGAACAACTATGCTGAGACGAGAACGCAAGCAAACACACCGTATATGCCATGCATGTTCATACCATTTGTGCATTTCTACTTCACTTACTGCGCTACATTACTCAGGTTCGTACGTCCACTCCTGGGTACATGTTCGTCTCGTAGTTCCAGTCTCACGTGTTCTTCATATAGATGGAACTATCCTTGCATAACACGTGCACCTTGATGCTAGATGTCTCGTGTGTTGGCAAAAGGATGAACAAAGCTCACATAAAAAAATAGAGTGGAAGAACATAGATTCCGGATGACCGAGAAGGAGCAAGGAACCTCGTGGTGGAGCGTCTGCACTCATAATATTTAATATTATTCAGCGATATAAAATTAACCAATCATCTCCACAATGGACTGGAAGAGTACGAAACACGGCAGCCCAGTGTAGTATCATACTAGTACATGGCTAACCCACGCTATCACCATATTTCTTGGCTTCCGTGCGACACCTATCTCTAGTAATCCAGCAGCTTGTATTGCTTCTCCCTCCTCGTCTCTATCAAAGTGCGGCGGGCTAGAGTTTCTGCCATCTATTGAGGTCAGTTAACTATCACATGTTAGCGACATGCCAAGAGCATTCTAAAAAACTTCGTTTCACGTTCCATTTTCAAAAAGAAAAAAAATCCTTTCACGTACGAATTTGCCTGTATGCTTTGAGCAACTTGCATGTCCTATACTGCTCCTGTTTGATACTCTAACTTAGCTAGAGGTTAGACTAACTCATGACTAACCCTGAATTAACTGTAGCCAAAGAGGTGTTTGGGTGACAGGGTTAGATTGACAATAAATGCGCTTCATGGAGAGAGAAAAGTGATTTTTCAGTGGTCCCAATGAGAACTATCTCCAGTTAGCACCTCTTGGGTGGGATATTTTTTTTGGTGGGTTCAGTGCAACTTGCTCCAATTTAAACCCTCATGCTTGGATAGTTTAGGGCTATTTGAGCCCCAACTAGCTCAAACTAACTCTAGCCCATGGATCCAAATAGGTCCTATGGCCAGTCTCAACGCGGAGCAGTCGCGTGCACCGGGAAGCGGCACTCTCTCGGCCATCGCGCCACTTCAAAGCCGGCGCCAGTGAGAGGTCGCCTCCACTTTGGCCGGGCATTAATGCGGCACCGACGCTCCAGGGGGACGCTGACCGTTTCACGCGGGAAGCACGCGCTGGCAAGGGAGTATAGGTTTTGAACCGTTTCAGGTGTAGTACTAGTAGTTTGCAAAACTACTCAATTATTGCACTCAGTTTCCTAAGAAATTGTGGTAAAAACGTTACTCCACAGCCCGCTTCCCTTCTCCTTCCTCTTCCACCGCCCGCGCACGTCCGCAGGAAGCGACCGGTCAACCCTTATATAGGAGTGCTAGCACAAAAAGATGCATGCATGACCACTAAAATTTCCTTATTAAAGCGCCGCTTCGGCGGGAGTATGGCGTATGTTTTTACCTTCGGCCGGCCCATGGCTACCGGGCGACGGAGACCAGAGAAGAGGCGGCGGGAGGGGAATGAATGCAGCTACTGTTTGGGTTCGCCTTCCGGCTTAAATCAATGCGCAACATCACGTGTACCCGCGGGTGCACAAATTGTATCATACATGTCTGCTTAAGTGGGCGTCATGTAACTGGTGTGTGTGTGAGAGAGATTCTGAGAGACAGAGTGCGTGTGTGCGACTCTACTCTTCGGACATGTACTCAACCTTTTGCATCGGGATATAAGTATAATGGTATTTACTTTAGCTAGTAATTTACGTGGCCATGTTAATGTGGTTGTGTCAAAAAAATGTCACTTCCTGCTCGTGATTTGCGTTATATAATTACAAGCAAGATTCTCGTGCATTGCACGAAACATCAATATGCATTTTTTTTACAGAACACCTATTGTGATTGGCCCATGCAGGAGTAATCCCATGTGTAAAAACTAGTGATATCTCAAGAATTTTATCGGAAAACTGGTATCTCGAGAATGTCATCGAAAAAATGAAAGATGAGAGATAAAGCGAGGAGGAGTGGAGCGTGGTGGTCACTGGTGGTCGGAATGGGTGGAGGCATGGGGATGGACGGCGCCGGCAGGCGGCAGCGGCCACCATGCATGCTAGATTGTTCCAGAGACTTATTCCTTTTCTAATTGCTGAGCAATGAGGTTGCGAGAGATAATGATGTGGAGAGAGGTGCCAGTATCTTTTGTAAAATTATCATAGTTTGCTTTCTATCCTCAGATATAGATCATACGGTATGTATTACAAGATGGCAGGCACACCATCACCACCAACTCATTTTTTTATAAGGGTACAGATGATAAGTTTGCTGACTACTAAAGTAAAGTGGAATTTGTCCATGTTATGCAAGTAAATAAAGGTGATTGTTTATCATACGGGTAAGGTTGGATGAAAGGGTGGTAGGAACAAATGCTCCGCCTAGAGCATGTGTGTGTGAGATGGAGTCTTAGTGTGTGTGTGTGAGAGAGAGAGAGATGGAGTCTTAGTTTGTGTGTGTGAGAGAGAGGGAGAGAGAT
>NC_041380.1:401378475-401387162 GCF_002162155.2 Triticum dicoccoides
GGGTAGCTAGAAGGAGATTGTTAAGTGTGAGTGTGTGTTTTACCCATCCAGGCGGAAGTTATGTGCACAAAAGAGGAGAACAATTCGATGTGGCGTTAGGATTGAGGGTAATTAACTACGTATGGAGACATAGAGACCTTGAACGTGCATGTGTGAGAGGTATACATGTATACGTGGGATGTGTGTGTGTGCGCGCACGCATGATCGAGATAAAAGAAAGAAGACATAAGTCATAAGATCAACGACATGGGAGAGACGGATCAGTATGATAATATGCGTGCATGTGAGAATGCATGGAAGAAGTCCCGACAATTGAGCATGTGTTTTTGTCTTTAAGAGATAGTGGCGTGGGCTGGAGCATGCATATATGGCGAGCAGAGGGAGTGAGGCGCAACGATTGTGCAAAAGAGACCAACCTATAAATGCATATGTATGGAGAGACATATATAGTGTGGGTGATAGGAAGCAAAACTCTGTGTGAGAAAGAAATGTTGACGGAGAAACTACAGATAGATACAGAGATGGAGATGCTAGCTAGAGGGACATCCGCTAACTTGGGTGTTGGAGATGACCATCGGGTGGTTCAAAGGGTGAAGTTATATATGTGTGTGAGAGGGCACTTGACTGCATGTAGAGAGAAACATATGTAGTGTGCGTGATAGGAATCAAGAGTGAGGGCGAGAAAGAAGGTTGATGGAGAAACAGATAAATAGAAAGATAAAGATGCTAGCTAGTGTGCGTTAGAGATAGGAGTCGAGTGGATCAGAAGGCTGGGTTATGTGTGTGGGTGTGAGAGAGATAGAGAGAGGGTGCGTGTGAGTCACATACAAACAGATATCAGAGAGAAATGAGATCCAGAGAGACGGAGTTTTGTGTCTGCGAGAGAGAAAGATATTTCACAACGAGAGTGATAGCTAGAGAGACATACGAGGGAATGCAAGATATCTCTAGGGAGAGAGGGTGTGTGTGTGAGCGACATACAAGAGAACAATGGAGAAATATGAGACCCTGGGAGACAGAGTTTGTGTTTGTGTGTGAGAAAGAGATATTGATGAGGAAGAGTCATAGGTTCTCATATCTAAGGAGTGAAAGACATCTCTGTATGAGGGGTGTGCGAGTGGCACACATGGGAATAGTAGAGAGAAATGAGACCCCGGGAGACAAAGTTTTGTGTTTGTGTGAGAGAAAGAGATTCCACATGGAGAATCATAGTTGGAGACACATAGCAGGGAGAGAGATATACTTAGAGAGAGATAGAGTGATGAAGGTCGAGGGAGAGAGTACCGTCAGTGTGTTACGAAGATAAAAGATCATGGTCGACATACAGGTAGCACGAGAGATACCTGAGAGACGATGAATGCATATAGGTCCAGAGAGATAGTCCTATATAAGCATGAGTGATAGCTATATGAGACGAATATCTAGATTAAAGGGGATTCAAATATTTAAACTGGAGATCACGACATCGATAATATCATAACACAAATTGGTGTATCAAACATGCATATTCATTTGAATTTGGGCACACGTGTAATGTTATATAGTTTATCAATATTGGTGATCCATAGATTCTTCAATTACAAACAATGCATGGTTTATATGCAATTAATGTCTAAACGGGATTACACTATATGTTGCGTGTGTGAAACACATTATACATGTTTGAGAAGTAAAAAAAACCCGCATGAAACACACATTAATTGGAGACAGTTAGCGAGGAATGCATACATTGGATTTCAACATAAAGTGGTTTCAAATATTTGAAAATCCAAATTTATGGATACAACCTTATGAATCTGAGATCATGCCATTTTTAAACCATATTTATGTATAAATGGTGTTGTTCTTTTGAAAGTATATATAAAAAATGATGTACATAGAATGTAATTCCAATTGAAAATGGATCCCGCCCGAAAAAAAGAATACAAACGGGATTCGAATTGAGTTGGCACGGTAAACGTGCACTCTGCAAAATTTGAACGAAGCGGGGAAAGTCGCAGTAACCGCCCATAACCAAAATCTGCGAGATGGAAATCACTGCTGCCTATCCCTGCCACGCAAAGCCTATATGCTGGATTTCTATAGGTTTCGATAGGGGTAGGTTTGTAATTTCACCCAAACGTGACGTAACCGCCTCTCACCCGGATTCATACACGGTGGGCACCAAAACACAGTGTGTCCTCGGCCAAAATCGACTCCCTCCCTGATTCATATTCATACACGGTGGGTGCCAAAAACAAACTCTCGTCGGCAAATATTCGGTGTATGCGAGATTACCGTCCTATCCCCGACCGACTAGTGTTGCTGTGATGTAGTAGAAATTTGAAACGGGAGCTAAGTTGGTAAATTTCCTTGCATTTGAGACAAGCGCGCCCTGAATACATGGTTCCCCCCTTGCTCTCTACATCCCTTTTCCCCATTCGTACTCCGTGGGCGCCAAAACACCCTCTCCACCCCACCCTCCTCCATCCGCCGCCGTCCGCCACCCCATCCACCGACGTCCTCCTCCACCATGCCGGGGCTGATACCCCGACGCCGCCGTCCATTACAAGAGATCGACCTCTCTCATCCACGGCTTCGGACCGGCATCCTTGCATCCCGTCCTCTTGCTTCATCCCCGCCGTTGTCCACCTTGCCGGCGCCGCTCCTACGACCTTCTCGTCCACCACGCCCCGCCGCCACCGTCTACCCTCCTAGATCTGCTTCCACGCCGCAGACAGCCATCGCTACTGCAGCACCGTCAAATTCTCAGCAGATGCCTACACGGTGCCGCACCAGAGGCGGTACTCTTTCGTATCTGCTCAACTTATTTATCACAGCAAGAAAATAGATCGCCACTGCTTTACTCTGATTTCTTGTCTTGGTTGCGAAGTTGCCTTTGTCCGGTTTGCACCTTCAGATCCGCCATGGCACGCTCAACACCATACTCGCAATGCTTATGGTTTTCCCCTTCTATATTCCACACTAGTTAAATCACAGTAGACTAAATTTCAAAATTGGGTTAGTTGATTTTTCATAGCTCACCGGAGTTCGCCGGTGCGATCGAAGGGGCTCGGGTGGTTGTGGGGCCTCGCCGAACGAAGAAAACTCGACGCGGGTGGGGGTTGGGGTGGGGGTGGGGGTGGCGGAGGAACACAGGCGATGGAGGCCTGTGGTCCGGCCGGCGGCCCGTGCGGTGTTTTGTATGGGAAGAATCAGAGACGAGGAAGAAGAAGGGTTAGGAGACGTAGGATCTTCATCCAACTGCCTGAAATGGTCGAGAGACAGCTAGGAGTTGCATTCTTAATATGCTCTGGTTCATCATGTGTGGGCACTGCGCAACCAACATTTTGTTATCCAAAATCTTCTTGCTCTTCTTTACCATGTTCCCCTTCCGTTCTTCTTTAATATGTACTCTCTCCGTTCCTAAATACAAGTCTTTGTATAGATTCCACCATGGACTACATATGGAGCAAAATGAGTGAATCTACACTCTAAAATGTACCTGGATACATCTGTATGTGATCCATAGTGGAATCTCTACCAAGACTTATATTTTGGAACGGAGGGAGTATGATAGTAGTACAATATGTTCCTTGTACTGAAGATGAGCAGGGACATTTGCAGTGTAGAGGTCTATACGGTCGGTTGTGATGGACACTTTGAGCCTCTTTGATTCGTAGGATCTTGTAAATATAGGAATAGGATTTGTAGTGGCCTGCCCACTTGAATCCTATAAGAATAGCAAGGAAATGCGGGGAGCTGTGTCGCCTTTGAGAGTTACATTGATATTAACAGTACCGCACCTTCACTTGAAGAGAGCTGGTATCCGAAGCCTTTCTAGCTGTACCGGCAATACTAGCACATATATTCCAGCAAGTTCCACTTTGCTGATTTTACTCTGATGCTTAAGGTTTTCCCGTTATATCTACACTATGATCTGTGTAGCTGCTTTGTGTCACACTAGCAGCAGTCCACTCTTGAAGCTAAACACTGCAATGACTTACAAAATTGGCACCAAGGCATTGAGTGCCATTCTGGATGCAATGAAACTCATACGCTCCCCACCTGTTGATTCTTGTTCAGAATATCATCCTAATGACTATTCTAACCTCGAGGAGTCAAAGGCAGATGGCCTGTCCTGTTCACCCATCAAGGTTCCTGTTCTAATTTGGCAATGTTTTATTGATTGCGGGTATCTTGGATATGTTGTCTTGCATTTCTTCTACTTTGTTGCTTAGTTTACTCATCATATATGTCGAGATGCCCATCCATTATCAATACATATTCCATCTGTCATCATACCATGTTTTTCCACTCAAATGATGTTCTTGTGCATCAGACATCAAAAAGGAAGAGGGTGATTGCCGAACCTGAAGGAGCACCAGCAAAGTCCTTGAAAAACGTGGTGGTGCCAGAGAAATCAGACAGCACCCCACTTATATTGGCTGTACAACCAGTGATACAAAACGTAGGACCGACTCCAGCAGACCGTACCCATACTTCACTGGCCACACCACTAGCCCCACCACACAGGACCTGCACTCCAGCAAAAGGTATACCGATTTCATTTGCCATAGCACCAGCTGTACCACAGAAAAATCCCACTCCAGCAAAAAGTACAGCAAGTCCACCGGCCGAAGACCTATCCCAACTGCAGAGACGGCCAATTCCTGCAGATTGGAACCCCATTCCATTTATTCCCAGTTTAAAAGACAATGTTTTCAATGTTGTTAGGGACTACGTGCATATATTCCCATCATGGGAAGATTATTGTGAAGACAAACACCATTTTCACATCTTCCTGTCCAACTTACGTGTAAGTGCTATTATTCATGGCTATTATTTTCCTGTTTTCTGCTGATTGAACACATCAATGATTTACATTACATTGTTGTAACTAGGTGAGGGTCAATCTGGATAGTCATGACGAGCAAAGCTTGCTTGTGCTTTTCAAGGAAGCATTGCAGCAGTATCGGTGTTACCTGAGGAAATCACACTTTGATGGCAAGTCTATAAACGAATTTCCAGTGAAGTCTCATGTGCTAAATTTAGAAGACATTGAATGGAAAAACCTTGTTATGCACTGGTCTTGTTCCCAGGATGAGGTACTGTCTATGAAATCACATGACAATTTGAACTTCTACTTTTCCGCATGTGCCTTACGGATCTTTTTTGCAGGAAATCTGCTCAAAGAAGAATTCTGGTTTGACAAGAACGACAGGATATCGCAAACATGCTGCCCGCTGCTTTGCTCTTGTTAGTACCTGTTGTCCTGTATCACTGTACTTGCATACATACCTGGTTCATTATGTGACAGCAGTATGCTTGATAGCTTGCTTATCAATTGTTCGCTCCGAATTATCTGATCTGTATGAATGGTTACATTAGTGTAGAATATATCCAATGCCAATGTTTTTTTAGCTCTGCATTGTTCTTGTAAGTACATGCTGTCCTTTATCAGTGTACTTATAATGACAGGTAGTTGTTCATGTACCATCACTCTGCAGCTTATTTTCCTTTGCCCTCCATTTTCTACACATCAGATCTATATTTACTCTTACCATAAGGTTGGTAATGAAGAAGTTTAGCTGTGCATTGCTCTTGGCTGTACCTTTTGCCTGTATCGCTGCACTTACATTTATAGCTACTTGGTTATGTAGCATCACTCTTCATCTTATCTTAAATATTCTCCATTTTTTCATATATTATCACATCTATATTTACTCTTAACAAAATGTAGAATAAAGGCAATGCTTTTGAAGAAGATTCTGTGGTAAACTTCTTGAATTGCCCCCCCCCATCAGCATGGACAAGACCTTTATAGAGCCTGTCTTCACCAATAATGTAAGTTTGTCCATCTCAAGCCTTCAAACTTTGTTGTATATATTTGGTTAGGCATGACTGCAACAGCTGTTTATTTTTGGTGTTTGCATCAAATTGATTGTTTAAAGTTTATTATATGTAGTTCATAAACAAAAGTTCGTCCTTTCTCAATTTAAGTTTTCAGTTGTACAACCAAGTTCCTTCTTCATACCATGTAAATTAAACTATACAGAGCAAGTGATCTTCTTTTGCACTTCATGTATGCTTCTATTCTTCATCTGTAATCCAGTGGTGTGGTGAACCTACCCACTACAGCACAATGTCATATTCTGCAATGTCTTAACTATGAAAAATGTCATATTGTCAGGACCGCCTTTCCAATAAAACATTTATTGAAGAGCCGACCTTTGTGTTGACCAGTATAGAAGAATTCTTCTTACTCGCAGACAAAACCTTGATACAGAAATCCAGCAGAACTAAATATTATACATGGTTGAACTGAGGATGCTCAATAATTTATTACAAGCACGCCTATATTATACATAAAGGCGCATATGACACAAGGGTATGGTGACATAAACTACTGACTCAAAATAAAGGTGGTGGTGGATATGTCACAGTGAGGGGGTGACATGACTCTGAAAGCTTATAGCTCATCAAGCGTCGGAGTGAGGCTTGATGATTTTTATTCCGGTGGCGGAAGCGTGTATAATAGAAGTGAACAACTCCAGGGTCGCACGTGACTGACTGGGACTCCTCTAGGCGTCGGACTCGCTATCAAACTCTTCATCCATAAGATCGCCTTCGTCAACATCTAGCCAAATCAACAAGGTAGGTGAGTACTTTGAATGTACTCGCAAGACAGTTCGGACATAAGATATAACAAATGTAAACATGATGCACATGAGCAGATTAGTATGCACAATCAAATAATAATTTTGCACTGCACGATAAATAAAAGGAAGTCAGGTGATAGTCCTCCCGAAATCCAAATAAAAGTAACTAAAGACCGATCGGCTGTCTGAAGCGACACCTCGAAAGGTAAAAATAAATTGACATGCCGCAGTCGGGCGTCGGAGCGAAGCCACATAAAGGGCTTATATTGAAAAGTAAATGGCAGGACGTGCCACAGTCGGACGTCTAAACGACATCTCGAAAAGGGCTTATAATGAAAATAAATAACAAAGATTCCACAGTCGGACGTCTGAGCGACATCACATAAAGGGCTTATATCAACAGTAAATAACAATAATGCCACAGTCGGACGTCTGAGCGACATCACATAAAGGGCTTATATCAACAGTAAATAACAATAATGCCACAGTCGGATGTCTGAGCAACATCACATAAAGGGCTTATATCAAAAGTAAGTAACAATAATGCCACAGTCGGACGTCTGAGCGACATCACATAAAGGGCTTATATCAAAAGTAAGTAACAATAATCCCATAGTCGGACGTCTGAGCGACATCACATAAAGGGCTTATAGTTTATCATTCAAATTTAAATAGCTCATGAATTTAAATCATCGCAAGGAAATACTCAGCATATAATAATAAACTGGTTATTCCATTCACATAAATAACCTTCAGCCGATTTTACCACTCTCGGTTTTATGTTTATACTCCGGGGACTGCCACTGGGTTGACACTAAGATTTTCCACTGAGACTGACACTAATACAGAGATGATGTACAAGTCCTTGCTCGTGGACATGGATACTCGAATGATTTTGACTCTACAGAGTTTGTACTCTTTACCACAGCCAACGGATTTCGGTAGTCACAAGGACTAGTTCCGTTTACGGTGTTTTAGAAGAAACACGTCTAACTAGTACACACCCATTCCACATTCCGTTGCCAGGGATCACCCTCGGCGATGTTCAAGAAAAACCTTAAGACGGGGAGGCCACAACCTCGAATAGCATGGGATCAAATTTATATCGCGCGCTCTAAGGGGTGCCCCTCTCTCGGTCCCAACCGGAAACACCCATGCCCCCTGACGGGATGACGGGCTTTAATCCAGGGCCATGGAACCCTCATCACGGTCCCTCTGTTTGTTGTGTACAAGGAAAGAGGTTTGCAACTTACTAAACCGCACCCTTTGCAGAAAACATGTGGCAGCACGAAGGGGAAACGAACGATATCGAGACATGACCCACGTTAAAACTGGAGTTCACGGTGACATAAAAATGGCATGCTTCAACAATACCAGCCTGCAACCCATCATGTCACCACATGATCGTGTTATCATATCATCATAAGAACACATCAAACTTCGAAGCTCACTTGTAGCTTGTCTTGCATGCACATAACATTCACAAATGCTTATATAAACATGCCATGAGAAAAACTACTCAAGCAAACATGCAAAACACTCATCATATCAAAGGTTCAAACATGCTTGCCTAGTTTGGAGAAGTCGGAGTCTAGCTCGGCGAAGTACGCATCTCCTTTACCTCCTCCGGTATCTACGTATTAAAAGAAAATCGGATACTACATAAATACTGTGTGCGCACAAAAAGTATCCCAAATATTTTTCAAATAAATATGACGAAAAAACTAGACAGAAAAATAAAGATGACAGAAAAAGTTTCAAGTTAAAATCATCTTTTGTTTAAATGTTATAAGGGTTTTAGTCCAGGGACCTTTCTGTAATGAAACAGAAAGTTTCCAGGGTTCACTTTATAAAAAACAGAAAACGTTTTAGTCTAGAATACGTCAGTCCAGGGGGGAGACGTATTTTGCCCGAAGGCGTTTTCAGAAAACGTTTCAAAAAAAGAGAAAAAGCTGACGGGGCGTCCCACCCGTCGGGTTTGAAAACCAGAACAGGGCATTGGCGCCCGAGGGCCGCGGTGGTCATCGGCGGCGATCCACGGCGAGG
>NC_041380.1:401387408-401391153 GCF_002162155.2 Triticum dicoccoides
GCACCTGTGGGTGGTGGAGTTGAGCGTCGGCGAGCACCACGTCGACAGCGGCCCCAACTCCGGCGGACAGTGGTTCGGGTGAGGTTGATTCTCTCCAAGAAGAGCTGCAAGATTCAAATTGGGGTTCGGGTTAGAGCACTGGGTGTAGTAGGAGACGACTGGCAGGGTCTGGGAGGCGGGGGTGGTCTCACCACAGTAAATCATGCCGGGGCCTGAGGCGGATCGGGGCGGCCGGAGACGGAGGAGAAGACCCTCTCGAGGTCCTCTTAGTGGCTGAGCGTGACTCTGGAGGGGTGGAGGGGTGATGCTTGGTCGAGATCGAGCTCGAGGCCCCTTTTTATAGCCGGCCCGAGGTGGTGCCTGAGAACGGGATAACTCCGGCGATGGCTACGGCTATGCAGAGGTTGAACGGGCCATTTAGGTGATTGGGCAGCTTCGAGATGATCCACTGGCTCCACTCAGACGCTAACCTCGGTTGGATTTGGCCTACTTCACGGCTTCGATGGAACGGCGCCTCGCGGGCCCATCGGTGGCAGAGAGCATGCTTTGTGCTTGCCAGGCCACGGCGACGGTGCAGCAGTCGTGCACAGAGGAGGGGGTGGACACGCGGAGGGCTCTAGTGGCTGAGGCGGTGCCGGACGGTGCCGAAAGGCAGGGCCGGTCTCTGTTGGCCGCCACGGGTTGTTCTGCCACCGCAGAAGACGCCGGAGCTGGCGAGCCACGTCGCCACCGACGCCCATGCCCGGCCAAGCGAGTGTGCGGCGCACTGGATAAGAAGGGGGAGCAGTGAGCATCGATCCAAGGAGGCTACTGGCGAGATTGTCGATGGGTTCTGACGAAATGACACTGTCGACTGAACCCAGACACTGAATCTCTGAACTTTTCTGAATTCAGACAGAAACAGTGCATGCCAGGTGTTTGATGAAATGTTTTTGTCATGTGGGAAATTTGTCTGGAGCTGATATTTGGTGAGGTGTCCTCTTGGTGTATCTGGAAGCTGCATGAATTATCTTGGAATTTTTGGAAAAAGGAAAATGTGAATTTCACCAAAAATGGCATTTCTGGTCCAAACTTGTAGTGGGCAAATTTTGAAATTTTTGAACTGAGGACAAGTGGATCTTGATGGATCTAGGTTGGAGGTACTAAGGACTAGTTAGAGGAGTTTGTTTGGAGTTAAAACTCAAAAGGAAACTTGTAGTTCCTTTGCAAATCACCTAGGTCCAAAACAAATCACAGAAATAGTTTTGAGGTTAAAATAAATTGAATAAAAATAAAAAATGGCTTGAAACTTGCTGGAGGTGGGAGTTTTGACTTGATTCAAGGCAGGGATGGGTTTTGGAAGGAAATGTCAATATGTGACATGGCAAAAGAGGAAATTTTGAATGGGAAAAGAATAAACCCATAATCCCTAGGGTTTCTTCTTAATAGAAGAAATTTCAAAAATAACTAGAGTAGAGTCAAGACAAAATGAAAAGTTCTCAAGACCAAAAATCAAGGTTGAGAAGTGTACCAAAATATTTGTCATAAAAGTTTTGAGAGGGAGAGGGTTTAAGAAATTTTTTTAATAGCCTCCTCCAAATCTAATAAAGATTTTGATAAAAACCAAATCAAAATTTTTGGAGTGTCACACATATCATTCTACTATTATTTAAACCGTATCTTTATTTGCCAATCTGAAATGGTATAAATTGACAGCACACTAACCATTGATACTTATGAGTTCTTGATCTGTAATCCAGTGGTGTCATGAAGCTGCCAACTCCTTCACAATGTCATTTCCTGCCATGTCTTAACCTGAACAATACCATATTGTGTTAATGCAAATTTAAACTGTGTCACTTTATTCGTCAATAAGAAATGTGATGAATTGTCAGCACTGATACTTTTATGTGCAAAACCTGTCATCTGTCTGCTTGTTTATCTTTCAGAGTGAGGAAAATATAAGTGTTAAACAAGCGCAGTCTCATCATATTGCTCAGCTGCTTGCGCTGCAGCTTCCCAGTAGGGCTAACCTTTCTTGAACTCTATTGAAGTGATGTCGGTTTTGTATATTATTTTGTCGGCGTGTTTATTTGCACTGGTGGCGATCTTTGATGCCCAGTGTATGTAATCTGCTGTCTGCTTGTGCTTTATTATCATAGTGGCGAACTTTGATGCCCAGTGGATGTAATATGCCGTAATTTCTTTATTGTATAGTATAGGTTTTTCTTATTCACGATGATGTAGTTATTTTACTGTATATATATCCCGTCTTCGCAGTAAACCGGCCGAACCGTAAAATTACAGTACATAATCGGGCCGTCATGCAATCACGATGTAGGTTGGGCCTGAAACGTGTCGATCAGCTCACGGGCTGGCAGCAGCCCGAAATGAACCCCGACGCATGATTGTGCGAATCAAATCACGGGCTTTTAATAGGCCGAAAAATTGTCTCGGTCCTTGTTTGGTCCAATCAGATATCGGCTGCGAGCAGGCCGGATGCAAACCGGGCCGTAGTTAGGCCCAACTATATGTCGGGCTTTTAACAGGCTGAAATTAATATAGGGCCGAAATGTTAAACGGGCCCTTAACAGGCCAAAACTAATATTAGGCCAAATTACTAAGTGGACCTTTAGCAAGTGGGCCCAAAAGCATAGTGTCCAGTTGACGGGCCGAATCTGATATGGGCCATAATTAGGACCAAAACCTCTTAAAGGGCCAGACCTGATCTGGGCCGTAATTTGGCCTAGAACGTGGTAGGCTTTTAACGGGCCGGATCTCATATGGGCCATTATTGGGCCCGGAGCGTGGCAGGCCATTAATAGACTGTATCAAATATGGGCCGACATTTGGCCCAAAACATGGTAGCCAGTTAACGGGCCGGCCTACTAAGGTCCTCAAAATCTTGTGGGCCTATAGCTGGGCCGGCCCATTAATGTCGGTGAAATCTCGTGGGCCTTTAGCTAGGCCAGCCCATTATGATCCGCAAGAATTTTGTGGGCCTTTACCTGGCCCGGCCTATTATGGCACACAAAAATCTTGTGGGCATTTACCTGGGCCGGCCCATTATGGCCCGTGAAATCTTGTGGGCCTTTAGCTGTGCCAGCCCATTATGGTCCGCAAAATCTCGTGGGCCTTTAGCTGGGCCGGCCCATTATGGTCCGCAAAATCTTGTGGGCCTTTAGTTGGGCCGGCCCATTTAAACTTGTTGGTCCATGCCACGTGTCGACGTATCATAGGTGCCTTCTGTCCAGTGAGTGGATGACATCTGTCCCGATGATGAGCCGACACGTGTTTCCTCTAGCCAATGATGATCTTACACGTGGAAAATCCCCATTGGTCGGGGCTATTAACGGGTTATCGGATCCAAAACCCGACCCGATAGCTTAACGGCATTCCGTTACAGTGGATGCCACGTGTCGGTCACCCTTGACGAAAGCACTTCTGTGACGCGCGATTTATCGTCATGGAAATGGACACTTCCGTGATGATAATTTTGGTAATGTCATGGAACACTTCTACGACAACACAGGTATGACTATCTTGATTCTGTCATAAATTTGTCATGAATGTACATGCATGACAAAAAAGTGACCTACTGTGACAAACACGTATCATCACGGAAGTGTATTTTTTTGTAGTGTTGGTCCCCTACATGCTCTTGCTCTTGCTCTTGCTCTTGCTCGTGTTACTGCTGTCGCTCTTGCTCTTGCTTGCGATGCTGCTCCGATTTAGCTACACTTCAGTCGACTGAATCGACTTTTGG
>NC_041380.1:401391595-401409860 GCF_002162155.2 Triticum dicoccoides
CAGGGATGGCTGGGGCGGCGGCGGACCGGCGGTGGGGAGTGTTTTCGGGGCGGGCGGGGCGGCGCACCGCCGGCCACGGGCGGAGGGGTGGCTGTTTGGCCGGTGGTGGCTGGCGGCTCAAGGGGGTGGAGGTTGAAGATGAACTGCAGGCCCTTGATTTTGTATCCAACAGCTGCAAAATCAACTGACCAGAGATGAAAAAGTCAGTCAACTGACTTGCGGCCTCACCTCTAGTGCGTTCAGTTTTGACAGTAAATTTCAGTTTCAATAGCAAAATTCACTTTCTACAGTTAAGTTCAGCTTCGATAGTTAAATTCACTTCCGACAGTTAAGTTCAGAGATGAGCGGCTGATGTATACATCTAGCACTTTATGGTTATGTATTTTACTTCATCTATTGGAGATGCTATTAGAATTCCACTCAGGTTAACGTTGTATCTCTTGTCCTGCTTCAGCCTCGGCGTCGTACAACTCATCGGAGCTGCTCCAAGGATGAAACCCTCCATCACAGCGGAGCAGTACCTCGGGCTCCATCTCTAGACGCCTAAGATCTTCTTCCCCTGCTCCGACAGCCAAGTTAGCCGGAGCATCCTCACCGGCCAACCCAATCACGCTGAGATCGACATGGCTTCGCCAAAGAGGTTGTACACTTCTTATGGTTTGACTTGATCTCATCATGCTTCTTTGCATCCTGTGATCTTCCAATTCTTGTGAACCAAACACCCTGATTGGCAGAAATCCTGTGTTTTTAAATTCTCTGTTTTGCACGTGCATTCCTATCCTATTCCTGTCTATTTCCTATCCCTGCATTGTTAGATCCCCAAATTCAAACAAGCCCTTACACAATTACTTCTGTTACAGATACGTGTCAAAGAAAACCTTGTGTGGTTTGTCCTGCTCCTGTAGTGATGTGTTCCACCCCAGCTCAGCTGCTCCAACGATGGAAGGGTTCACCACAGCAGGGATCCGCTCTCCATACTGTCTTTCGCCACCTCAGATTTTCTTCCCCGCCGCCGGCAGCCACAACAACTGCATTACCATCATCAAATGAGCAGATGACCTTGAGGACTACACGGGTCCGCAAGAGAGGTCACACTCTTCCGTGTATGCTTACGTTATGCATCGCTTAATATGATGACATGCTACTTTATCATCGTGTTCACCTATTAGACCCCGACTCAGGTCCAAACTTATACTAAAACTTGAGTTCTTAAATGGTTGTGGGGTACATATTGGGGCAGCAATCAGTACTATCTGTCTACTATCTGGTTGATCTCAGGTGTCTACTATGAATTTCATGTTGGGTGCAAACAAACATTAAAGGAACCACTATCTGTATTTTTTAACTAAAGCTATTATCTGCCTGCTATCATTGGTTTTGGGTCTATCCACAGTTTGCTACCATCACTCTGGATTTTTGCATGCACTCCTTACATAATCTCACTATGTTTTATTCCTATGCATGTCAGTTATTGTACATAATGGAACTGAACATGTAGAGCAAAAGAGACGAGCCCTGCGTGGCAATAAAATTTCATGCAGACGTCGCTCCATGGTGGGCGCAAAGGCAACCCCCCTCCACCCATTTTGGATCATAATCAAGAGGAAGATAACTGTTCTGAGGGGGATTTAGAAGCAGAAACCACTCCTATTTACCCCATGAGGTCTTCGTTGTAACTTGGCATGATGATGTTGGTAATATCATGCATATGGTGCCTTGCATTGCTTACTGTATACATCAAAGATGTCATTTGTTTAGTTTAGACATTCTTTGTGTCAATCCCATCTATTTAGTTTCTTTATCGTATATGTGAATCATGCAATGCCATCTTGTTTAGCCAGGCATCATATATGTGAATTTTGCAATGCCACCTTGGTTAGCCAGTCATCTTATATGTGAATTATATCATGACATCATTTTTTATTACGTGTTAAATTTGTCAACAATTTTAGTACATTCAATTACTCTTCCTGTGCATCAGCCATTCGGCATGGTCATGGAAAAATCTGGAGTGGAAACAAGGTCTTCAGAGCAGACAATGCTATCTGAAGAAGCATGTGTCTTGCTGGTTACAAATAGCTCCTCAGAGGAGGATTCAGAGACAGATGAACAGTCCTATTCCCCCCCCCCCGAGGTGCATGCTGTAACTTGGCAGGGTTATGATGCACATATCGTGCGTATGGTATCTTGCATTGCTATGTCATTTGCTTAGTTTAGACATGCTTTGTGTGAATGCCACCTGTTTAGTGTCTAATTACCATATATGTGAATTATGCAATGTCATCTTGTTGCAAGACATTATATATGTGAATTATGCAATGCTATCTTGTTGCAAGGCATTATATATTTGAATTATGCAATGCCATGCTGTTTAGCCAAGCGTCATATATGTGAATTGTATCATGCCGTCCTTTTTTGTATTTCTCATTGCTTTTGTCAACAATGTTTGTATATTCAACTGCTCTTCCTGTGCATCATCCATTTGAATTGGTGATGGAGAAATCTGGATTGAAAACAAGGTCTTCAGAGCAGACAATGCTACCTGGTGAAGCAACTATCTTGCTGGTTACAGATAGCTCTTCAGAGGAGGATTCAGAGGCAGATGACCAGTCCTATTATACCCCTGAGGTGTATGCTCAAACTTGGCAGGGTTATATTACTCATATCATGCATATGTTGTAAGGCAATGCTTAGTTTTTACATCATATACACGATATTGAATGCCATCTCCTTAGTTGACACATCATATATGCGATTGCCCTCTGCTCACTTCCTTAGTATATAAATCATATATTTGAATTATATCATGCCATGATGTTTACATAGACAGCATGTATCTGAATTATGGCATGCCAAACCATTTTCTAAAGACATAATATAGTTATATCATCTCATCCTGTTCACATAGTCATCATATTTTGAATTATGTCATTCTATTTGTGAATTATATCATGCCATCATGTTTCCATCGACGGCATGGTTGTGATTTATGGCATGCCAACCACTTTAATAGACACATCGTATAGTTATATCATGTCATCCTGTTTACATAGTCATCATATTTTGAAGTATGTCATTCTATCATGTTTAGTTAGCCATCATACATGCGAAATTGTGTCATGCTATCCTGTTTAATTAGCCATCATTTATTTGAAATTATGTCCTGCTATTCTGTTTGGTTAGACAACATAAATGTGAATTATTTCATGCCCTGTTTTCTTCCCTACTATCCATTGCACCTATCTATCTTACAATGTCTGTACATTCAATTAGTTTTCTTGTTTATCAGCCATTTCAATTGGAGGGGGTGATGGCAGTATCTGTGGGAGTAAAACACAGTCTTCAGAAAAGATCGTGCTACCTATCGATGGAGATAGAACCACGGTTGTACTTGCCCAAGAACCAGCCCCACCACACATAACCCAGACTCACGCAGATTGTACCCCTACCCAGTTGGACAGAGAACCAGCTACACCCCTTCTAACCCCAACCCCAGCAAATAGTAACCCAGTTCCTGTTGACACATCACCGTCTCCACCACAGAGCACCCAAACATGAGCAGTTAGTAAGGCAACTACACTGTCAAAAGCACGAGGACCACCACTCTGAACCCCAAGTCAATGCTTAAGCAGAAGAAGAATTGTTCTCAGGTCAGGTTCCATAGCTATGGTTCATACTACTTTGCTCTTGCATCACTGTATTTACTCATACCAACTAATTTCAAATTTGAAGGATGCAATTGAAACTCCAGTGGCGCAATAGGTATGTTTTAAACCTGTTTCTTTAACGTGTTTGCTATTGTAACTTGCTCTATGTTGATTTTAGTTTCAATTGAATAAACAACTATGTTCTCATGCCATGCACATTACAAATGTTGTTATTGTTGTGTAGTTTCCCACACTTATATTTTGTCTATGCTACTTTGTCTTAAATAGATATGATTCAAACTGTATCTATCTTGATTTGGAAACATAAACTAGAATGCTATAGACCATACATTGACCATACTACATAGATGTATGTTTATTTCATGCTGTTATCCTGTCCACCTTACTACTGAACTGGTTTACCAAAACGAGTTTCATATACTACATTGTAAACATGTGATGTGTTTGTTTGTTTCTCCTTTAGAACGCGGATAAAATATTGGAGAAGAGTACCCCGTTATGCAATGGTAAAGGAAGTAATGCAGATCAGGTTCAAGATAGTGAGACATCCCTGTTGTTCTCCAAGAAAGCTGATAAAAACTATATTGAAGACGTTGAGACAACCCCAAAGTCATGTCTTGATGTAGTGTTTGAGTTACTGGCTACTACTGCTGGCACCAGCTCTTCGAACTCGCTGCCTGAATAAGTTCGGCTTCTTGAGTCTCAACTTCAAGTTGAAAGACATCGATAAGATGTTATGCGACAGGAAGCCAAAGGACTGAGGAAGTCCCTACAGAATTCAGATGCATACTTTCTGGTGCAACAGCAAGTGCTGGAGGATTTAAGCGCCAAACAAGAGAAAGTTAATAAGGTTGCTAAGCATCTTGCCAGCATTATGGGTACCCATGATATTGTTTCTTGAGCGCTTCTTAAGTGGTTTCAGTTCTGGACTTGTTTTGCTGCGGCGTTTATATGCTGCTTTGTTCCCTATATTTGCACTTTTGGCGAACTTTGATGCCCAGTGGATGTAATATGTGTAATAGCCATGATAGCCTAGCGTAAGTTGCTTGCTAATTTATTTTTGTTGTCTTGTTTATTTGTTTTCTTGTAGTCAGTGCAGTTCTTTTTCCGCGGTTTGCTAGTGACCACAATAACCTATTTTTTAAAACTAGGCCACATTAACAATGGGCTACATATTTACTGTAGTTAACATGGGCCTCCTACGGGCCGTAGAAACAATGGGCCTTCTAAGGGCCGTAGAAACAATGGTCCTTCTATGGGGCATAGACACAATGGGCCTTCTACGGGCCATATCATCACTGGGCCTTCTACGAGCCGTATGATCAGTTGGCTAAACATGGGCCAATAACAGACCATATTATGGCCGTAAATGGGCTAGAGTTGAAATCGTCCGTTCATGGGCCGACCATAACAGACCGTCGTTAAATAGGTCGTATTTGATGACGCTGTGAAAACAAACCAACATATTAATGGGCAACAAACGGGCCGACTGTAACCATGGGCTGTATTTGGCCCACGAGCAGAAAATGACAGTAACGGGCCGAAAGTAAACGAATGTTGTAAATGAGCCCAAGAATAAATGGGCCCTGAGAAGGCCGAAATATAACATGGTCTGGAAATGGCCCAACAGAATAATGGGCCGTTAATGGGTATAAAGTGATACACTGTTCATTACGGGCCAGTTTTACCACGGGCCGTTAATGGGCCGAGGGTTACTACGGGCCTCATATGGGCCAAAAGACGTCATGGGCCATACATGGGCCGGAAGTTAAAACGGACTGGAATTATATTGGACGGCCCAGATGACGCTACTCAGCCTAATACGGATAGGCCGTAAACGGGCCCTGGGTTAGCGGGCTGTAAATCGGCTATATGCGAACAGGCCGTTAACAGGCTTGTTGTGGGCCGGCCCGCCACCTTTTGACCAAGTCAAACGGGTCGGCCTTTTCACAGGAATGGGCCTCTGTTGGGCCGTGCCACATGTCGACGTATCATAGGCGCTTTGGGTCCAATGAGTGGATGACATTTGTCCCAACGGTGAGCCGACACATGTTTCCTCCAGCCAATGATGATTCTACACATGGAAAATCCCCGTTGGTCGGGGTTGTTAACGGGTTATCGGATCCAAAACCGGACCCGATAGCTTAACGGCGTTCCGTTATGGTGGATGCCACGTGTCGGTCACCCTTGACGAAAGCACTTCTGTGACATGCGATTTATCGTCATGGAAGTGGACACTTCTGTGATGATAATTTTGGTAATGTCATGGAACACTCCTACAACAACACAAGTATGACTATATTGATTCTATCATAAATTTGTCATGGATGTACATGCATGACAGAAAACGTGACCTACTGTGACAAACACGTATCATCACGAAAGTGTATTTTTTTGTAGTGTCCCTTTGTCACCGGTATGTTACTTGCCCGAGATACGATCACCGGTATCCTCATACCTAGTTCAATCTAGTTACCCGCAAGTCTCTTTACTTGTTCCGTAATGCATCATCATGCAACTAACTCATTAGTCACATTGCTTGCAAGGCTTATAGTGATGTGCATTACCGAGAGGGCCTAGAGATACCTCTCCGACAATCGGAGTGACAAATCCTAATCTCGATCTTTGCCAACTCAACAAACACCATTGGAGACACCTGTTGAGCATCTTTAAAATCACCCAGTTACTTTGTGATGCTTGATAGGACACTAAGTGTTCCTACGGTATTCAGGACTTGCATAATCTCATAGTCATAGGAACATGTATAAGTCGTGTAAGCAATAGCAATAAACTAAACGATCATACTGCTAAGCTAACAGATGGGTCTAGTCCATCACATCATTCTCTAATGATGTGATCCCGTTCATCAAATGACAACACATGTCCATGGCTAGGAAACTTAACCGTCTTTGATTAACAACCTAGTCAAGTAGAGGCATACTAGGGACACTCTATTTGTCTATGTATTCACACATGTTCTAAGTTTCCGGTTAATACAATTCTAGCATGAATAATAAACATTTATCATGATATAAGGAAATAAATAATAAATTTATTATTGCCTCTAGGGCATATTTCCTTCACTGTATGCTGCCATTCCCGCAACCCCTCATATGCAGCCTCAACGCTCGTGGTTGTTGAGCTCCATCACCCTTGCAAATGGAGTAGGGAGGCGGAGGTGGACGTGCGGAGGCTTATATAGCCTAATGATGAACTCCAAAGGCTGGTCTCCAACGTGGCCCTCCAACAGAGGAGGTGCGTCTGAAGGGGGGTGGTCAGGGCACCTCCCCGTCCTCCTCCCCCTCGGGCGCCACGATGACCGCGACCTTGTCCTCTCCCTCCCCCTCTTGCGGCGGGTTCCGCCTCCGTGTTGTCAGGAGGAGGATGGATATGTTGTCGAGCAGAAGCTCTCATTGCCGCCACCGGAGCATCATCGTGTTCTCGTCCTCTCGCCATGGCGAGCAGAGAAAGTTTGAGGAAAGGGAGAAGGAGAGTGTGCGAACAAACACACCGCTCCTGCCCCCTTTTATAGAGGGAGATGGAGGGGGCTGGCTTCTCATTCAAGAAGCAACCGCCCCGCTCCCCTAATACGGCATCCCTGCGCCTTCAATAGCTCAGGGAATCAGAGCCGACCTTCGAAGCCAACCAACGACGCCTAGTTTTCGGCCATGGCACCCGTTCCCGTGCCCTCCGCATCCACCACCTACCCTATGCAATGCATGCGGTGCACGTGGCGGATGCACCCAGGTTGGGAGGCAAGTGGGATGGCAGTTTCTGCCCTATGATCATGGGGCGTGGGCGATCCACGAGTCATGATCTGGATTTTCCCATAACGTTCAGCACAACGTGCGGGAAAACTGGAAACTGACCCAGGCGCATGTTAATGAAGAAGCAAGGAAGATCTCAAGGGGCCAACCACTTCCATGCCCCTGCCTGTGCACTGGTTAGGGCCTACCAGTCGACGCCCGGCAGCGCACTCGGGCCAGGCCCGGGGGCTCTTGTTGGTGCAACGGAACCTGGGTCCGTTGCCCAGACTGTGCACAGGCCCAAGAACAAGATTACAACACCAAGATCAGACCAAAGCGCGAGGGATCAATTCTTTGTAGGATCAAAGTGCAGATCGAGAAGACCAAGACTAGCCAGAGAGACAAGATACCACTACGAGAAGAACCTCCCTTGTCGGGCAGGCGAGCCTGGCAAGGTTGGGGTTGCCCCGGAAGCGAGCCTCCAAGATCACCCCGGCAGGCCTGTCGGGGCTCACGGAGGCAAACCACTCCACCTCACAGCGATGCACATCGTCGATTAGTGCCTTGTCAAGATCCTAAGTGACTAAGTGGCTGCTCCCTGCCACATGGTAGCCATTTCCTACAGAAAATACCTCCAAGTGACACATGTCCTGAGACGTGTCAAGCAAGCAGGCGTGAAGCTGGCAAAACAGCCCGATAGGGCCTGCTGGGTGAGCTGTGATGTGACATTGAGCGGTGCATTTAATGCGCTCTGTCAGCCTATAGAGTTAAGTATCATAGCAATGTTTTCTATCGAATCAGTATGTAAAGACTAATTTGCCACTGTGGTGACCCCTTGATATATAAAAGGAGGCCCATGGCAACCATAGAAAGGATTCGGACCCCCACACATTCATACACGCGTAGCCACTCTCGCCCCGAGGCAACCCTGTCGGGCAAGAGTGCTGCGTTTCTCCACCATTTTCCACTATCAATCCGCCAAAGGAGGAGTAGGGTTTTACGCCTCACGGCAGCTTGAACCTAGGTAGAACTACTTGTGTGATCTCTGTCGTGCTGCATTACGCTTCTCCTATCTTTGTGCAACATGCCCATCCCCCCGCCAAATCAAAAGGGGCTCATGGCCCCATTGGTGGCCGTGGTTTCCCACGACAATGAGTGCCAAGGACAACGGAGGAACATAATGTCATTGGAACCAAATGGATTTTCAAGAATAAGCAAGATGCAAATGGTGTGGTTGTTCAAAAGAAGGCAAGATTGGTGGCACAAGGCTGCTCCCAAGTCGAGGGTATCGACTATGGTGAAACCTTTGCCCCCATTGCTCTTCTTAAAATATATTCGTAGGTTGCTTGCATATGCATCTCATCATGACTTTAAATTGCAACAAATGGATGTGAAAAGTGCATTTCTCAATGGTCCTTTGAAAGAATTGGTGTATGTCAAACAACCTTTGGGACTCGAGGATCCCAAGTTCCCCACTCATGTATACAAACTCAAAAAGGCGCTCTATGGGCTTAAACAAGCCCCACATGCATGGTATAAGCACCTTACCGAGTTGTTGCAAGATTGTGGGTTTGAAATTGGGAAAACGATCCCACTCTTTTTACTAAGAGGGTCAAAGGGGATTTGTTCATATGCCAACTATATGTTGATGATATTATTTTTGGCTCTCCTAACAAATCTTTCAATGACGAGTTTGCCGCACTAATGACCGAGAAGTTTGAGATGTCTATGATGGGAGAGTTGAAGTTCTTTCTTGGGTTCGAAGTCAAACAAAGAAGAGAAGGAACTTTCATCAACCAAGCCAAGTATACCCAAGACATGCTCAAGAAATTCAAGCTAGATGATGTCAAGCCGGTCAAGTTTCCAATGCCCACCAAATGCAAGCTTGACAGTGATCCCAATGGTAAAGTGGTGGATCAAAAGGTATATCGTTCCATGATTGGATCCTTGCTTTACCTTTGTGCATCTAGACTGGATATCATGTTAAGTGTGGGAATTTGTGCACGGTTTCAAGCCGCACCTAGGGAAAGCCACTTTGTGGCGGTCAAGCAAACCTTTTGATATTTGGCTCATACCCCAAACTTTGGCTTATGGTACCCCAAAGGAGCAAGCATTGATCTCATAGGTTACTCAGACTCGGATTGGGCGGGAGATTGTGTGGATAGGAAGTCAACTTTCGAAGGGTGCCAATTCCTTGGTCGCTCTTTGGTGATTTGGTCTTCAAAGAAGCAAAATTGTATATCTCTCTCATCCACCGAGGCAGAGTATGTAGCTGCTGCAAGTTGTTCAGCACAATTGCTATGGATGAGGCAAACTTTAAAGGATTACGGTGTCACATGTGACAAAGTGCCTCTTCTATGTGACAATGAAAGTGCTATCAAGATCTCTCTCAATCCAGTGCAACATAGCAAGATGAAGCATATTGAGATTCGTCATCATTTCATTAGGGATCACATCAAACGGGGAGATATTGATATCATCTACATCAACACTCAAGAGCAACTAGCAGATATTTTCACCAAGCCCCTAGATGAAGCAAGATTTCGCCAGTCAAGGCATGTGCTTAATATCATTGATTTGAGCAATGTGGCTTGAATCTAAGCACACCCCACCACACTCCTCATCATATCTTGCTCTAGATGTAGGCATGGGCTCAATGAACTCTACCCCCCCATATTATGCATAAATCGATCAGGTCTTTCACATTAGCCATTTTTGATGGTACTTGTGCTTCAAAGATGAGTTTTGGTCATGGGCCCAAGGTTAAAATCTTCGCGGTGCCATACCTAATAACTCAAACATAGGTGGCTTCACCCACCGCCCTCCCTCGTGATCAATGTTGTTTTTGGTGTTGAGGTCTTTGTGTGTGTGTTTGAGACACTTCTTGTGTTGTTCATTTTCCTTGCTTTTGAGCTTGAGGTGTCTCCTCCCGCTGTTGTAGTTCTTCGTCGTGTCTCTCTCTCTCTCGTTGTTCTCTTGGTCGTTTCGTTTGCATGAGCCCTTTTGCCTTTCCTGCTCCTGCCTAGTCTCGCCTGAGCGGTACTACCACCAGGCCAGCATGGTACTACCACTTATTAGTGGTACTACCGCCCTGACAATGCTACTACTGCGCGGGGAGGTGGAAAGAGGGGTTATGAATCGGGGCAGGGGAGATTCCACTCCCCATACCCTTTCGCTCGCCCCTATCTCTCCTCTCTCTCAGGCGACGAATGGGCAGCAGAGGGCTGCCGCCGGGTCGCCGTCTTCGGGCTGTCTTCCGCATTTCTGACCGGTGGGATCGATCCCCACCGCTTCCTCTGCCATGGATGCCCGTATTGCCCCCGATCTTCTTCTTTTTGGTTCTAGCTCTTGGATCTACGCTTATGGCAATATCCGTTGCATTCTTTTATTTTTGGCCAAATCGGGGCTTGAGTAGGATGTGGAAGACTGCTAGAGTAGGTAGATTGAAGATTTGACCGTGAATATTTGAATTTGGCATCTCCGATATTATCGTATCTATCCATGGATGTAGTCAGACTGTTGACTTCCACCTCGTGCGGTACTACCGCTCCCCAAGCGGTACTACTGCTTGTAGGTGGTACTACCGCTGGGTGGTGCGGTACTATCGCCTAGAGGTTCAAACTTCATATGTTCTCCATTTTTTCTTCACTATGGTGTGTTCTTTCTCTCTTAGGTTATGAAATTTGCCCCTTTTGTGCTCTTGTGTGTGTGTGTGTGTGTGTGTGTTTCAGGTGGTAGTAGCTCCGGGCATCAGGCTCGCCACAAGAACCCCTCCCATTCCGGTATCTCCAAGCACAACCATTCTGCCGATGTGTCTGTGGGGATAACCATTCCAGAGGGTGGCTCTGTGCTTGCTCGTGCCTCTGGCGAGCAGCCCTGTCAGAGAGTCAAAGTGACTGCAACCAAGAACAAGGGGCCCAAGGGTGCTCATCAGATGTCTTATTTGGAGTTTGGTATGTAATGGAAGCGCAATCCGTACCGGGAGCCTCAGGATCCTGCTGTGGTTCATCATATGTTCTGGAACAAGTTTCAGCAGTCCATATTCCATGATGTGTTGAAGACCAAGAAGAATCTGTATGTGAAGGTGAAGTCAGTTGATCTCTCTCACATGGATAGGGACTTGCCCTACTTTGGAGAGGCTCTTCAGAGGTGCGAGGAGCTGGATATCAAGAGGACCATATCATTCAACAAGGATTTTCATGCAGAGCTTGTGGCCCAATTCTATACCACGATTCACTTTGGGCATGATGAGGACAGGACCCTCTCCTGGATGACCAATGGATGACACTTGTCTGCTTCTTGGCCGAACTTTATGGCCTTGCAATCGTATGAGGACAAGGGCGCCCAAACCCCAGTTAGGTTTCGCCCTCACAGGGAGGCCGCTGCTACTCACAAGGAGGCTCTGTGGTAGTTTTCCACCAGGAAGGTTTCTAATACTGGACATGTCTCCTATGAGCTTTGGCCATTTCTGGATATCATGCATAGGATCTTCAGGAACACTATGTTCCCTCGGGTTGGCAATCAGGACATGGTGCATTCCTATCTGGTGGATCTTCTTCTCTTTTGCTAGAAGGAGGAGGGCTCTCAGGAACATCTGGATGTGTCTCATGTCATCTGGTTGGAGCTCCGGTGTGTGACCTTGGAGCGCAAGTGCATCATATATGGCCCTTACCTGATGTAGCTCATTGAGGGGACATGGGCACCTACGTTTCCAGATGAGGAGCTTCTCACTGGAGACCTAGTGTCACATGATGTTGTTTAGTTGCGGCAGACAGAGAAGTGGGCAACGACAACTCCTACCCCACAAGTGCAGTATGAGGATGATGAGCCTCACTATGAGCTGTTCGCGGAGCCATCTTGGGCTAAGAAGCTCAAGCAGAATATAAAGAAGCTCCTTTGTCTGTAGACCAAGGGTCAGTACAAGGCCCATGTTGCTGTTAAGAAGGCCCGCTATCGTGACAAGGCCATTATGAGGCAGGTTGGCCTCACCATGTCTGATGGCTCTGAGGAGAGGATCATTGATGAGGAGGCTTGGGTTCGTGTGCACTCCCCGTGGACTGATTCAGATGATGGTATTGGAGGCCCTTCAGCTGCTGCCGCTGAGTCTGACAAGGAGGAGGAGCATGATTGGAGATCTTCCGGAGTATTGCTACCACCGTTGTGTTTAGGTGTCCTGTCTACCTTTTGGTGTCTCGATGCCAAAGGGGGAGAGAGTGTAGGGATTTGCGTGTGTTGTGAGTTGAGTGTGTTTCTCCATTTGCAGTTGGCCTTCACTCGAACTCGTTTGCTTTAGTTTTGCGTGTGATCGAGACCATATGGTGTGAGACATATGAGTTATCCTATCCTTATCTTTCCATGACTAGTACTTTATATCAGTTTTAACTTGTGAGATATTGAAGGAAATATGCCCTAGAGGCAATAATAAAGTCGTTATTTATATTTCCTTATATCATGATAATTGTTTATTATTCATGCTAGAATTGTATTAATCGGAAACTTAGTACATGTGTGAATACATAGACAAACAGAGTGTCACTAGTATGCCTCTACTTGACTAGCTCGTTAATCAAAGATGGTTAAGTTTCCTAACCATAGACATGAGCTGTCATTTGATAAACGGGATCACATTATTAGAGAATGATGTGATTGACATGACCCATCCGTTAGCTTAGCACTATGATCGTTTAGTTTATTGCTATTGCTTTCTCCATAATTTATACATGTTCCTATGACTATGAAATTATGCAACTCTGGAATACCAGAGGAACACTTAGTGTGCTATCAAACGTCACAACATAACTGGGTGATTATAAAGATTCTCTACAGGTGTCTCCGATGGTGTTTGTTGAGTTGGCATAGATCGAGATTAGGATTTGTCACTCCGATTCTCGGAGAGGTATCTCTGGGCCCTCTCGGTAATGCACATCACTATAAGCCTTTGCAAGCAATGTGACTAATGAGTTAGTTACGGAATGTTGCATTATGAAACGTGTAAAGAGACTTGCCGGTAACGAGATTGAACTAGGTATGATGATACCAACGATCGAATCTCGGGCAAGTAACATACTGATGACAAAGGGAACAACGTATGTTGTTATGCGGTTTGACCGATAAAGATATTCGTAGAATATGTAGGAACCAATATGAGCATCCAGGTTCTGCTATTGGTTATTGACCAGAGATGAGTCTCGGTCATGTCTACATAGTTCTCGAACCCGTAGGGTCCACACGCTTAACGTTCGATGATGATATGCATTGTGAGTTATGTGATTTGATGTACTGAAGGTTGTTCAGAATCCCGGATGTGATCACAGACATGACGAGGAGTCTCGAAATGGTAGAGACATGAAGATTGATATATTGGAAGGTTATGTTTGGACACCGGAAAAGTTTCAGATAAGTTTGGGCATTTTCTGGAGTACCGGGGGGTTAATCTGCCTTCATGGGATTTAGTGGAAGAGAGAGGAGGCGGCCAAGAGGAGGGGCGTGCCCCCCCAAGCCCAATCCGAATTGGGGAGGGGGGCCAGCCCCCCTTTCCTTCTTCCCCTCTTCCCTTTCCTTTCCCCTCCTAGTTGAACTAGGAAAGGGGGGAACCTACTCCTAGTAGGAGTAGGATTCCCCCTTGGGGCGCGTCCTACGAGGCCGGCCGGCTCCTGATACGTCTCCAATGTATCTATAATTTTTGATTGTTCCATGCTATTATATTATCAGTTTTGGATGTTTAATGGGCTTTAATATACCTTTTTATATTATTTTTGGGACTAACCTATTAACCAAAGGCCTAGTGCAAATTGCAGTTTTTTTGGAACAAACGCGATCCAGGGAATTGGAGTGAATGTCAAGAAAGAAGCGAGGCGGCCACGAGGCAGGAGGGCACACCCTAGGGGGGTGTGCGCGCCCCCACCCTCATGGGCCCCTCACTGCTCCACCGACCTACTTCTTCCTCCTATATATATCCATATACCCTAAAAACATCCAGGAGCACCACGAAACCCTATTTCCACCGCCGCAACCTTCTGTACCTGTGAGATCCCATCTTGGGGCCTTTTCCGGCGCTCCGCCAGAGGGGGAATCTATCACGGAGGGCTACTACATCAACACCATAGCCTCTCCGATGATGTGTGAGTAGTTTACCATAGACCTTCGGGTCCATAGTTACTAGCTAGATGGCTTCTTCTCTCTCTTTGGACTCAATACAAAGTTCTCCTCGATTCTCTTGGAGATCTATTAAATGTAATTCTTTTTGCGGTGTGGTTGCCGAGATCCGATGAATTGTGGGTTTATGATCAAGATTATCTATGAACAATATTTGATTCTTCTCTGAATTCTTTTATGCATGATTTAATATCTTTGCAAGTCTCTTCGAATTATTAGTTTGGTTTGGCCTACTAGATTGATCTTTCTTGCAATGGGAGAAGTGCTTAGCTTTGGGTTCAATCTTGGGGTGTCCTTTAACAGTGACAGTAGGGGCAGCAAGGCACGTATTGTATTGTTGCCATCGAGGATAAAAAGATGGGGTTTATATCATATTGCTTGAGTTTATCCCTCTACATCATGTCATCTTGCCTAATGCGTTACTCTGTTCTTATGAACTTAATACTCTAGATGCATGCTGGATAGCGGTCGATGTGTGGAGCAACAGTAATAGATGCAGAATCATTTCGGTCTACTTGTCGCGGACGTGATGCCTATATACATGACCATGCCTAGATATTCTCGTAATTATTCGCTTTTCTATCAATTGCTCTATAGTAATTTGTTCACCCATCGTAGAATTTGCTACCTTAAGAGAAGCCACTAGTGAAACCTATGGCCCCCGGATCTATTCTCCATTATTAATCTCCTGTCAACTAGCCATATATGTCGCTGTTTATTTTGCAATCTTTACTTTCCAATCTATATCAGAAAAATACCAAAAATATTTATCTTATTATCTCTATCAGATCTCACTTTCGTAAGTGACCGTGAAGGGATTGACAACCCCTTTATCGGGTTGGTTGCGAGGTTCTTGTTTGTTTGTGCAGGTACGAGGGACTTGCGTGTAATCTCCTATTGGATTGATACCTTGGTTCTCAAAAACTGAGCGAAATACTTACGCTAGTTTGCTGCATCACCCTTTCCTCTTCAAGGGAAAACCAGCAGATGCTCAAGAGGTAGCGAGTAGGATTTCTGGCGCCGTTGCCGGGGAGATCTACGCTGAAGTCAAGACATACCAAGTACCCATCACAAACTCTTATCCCTCGCATTACATTATTTGCCATTTTCCTCTCATTTTCCTCTCCCCCACTTCACCCATGTCGTTTGATTCGCCCTCTTTTCTGCTCGCCTCTTTTTCATTCGTCTCTTTTCGCTTGCCTCTTGTGTGCTTGTGTGTTGGATTGTTTGTCACGATGGCTCAAGATAATACTAAATTATGTGACTTTTCCAATACCAACAATAATGATTTTATTAGCACTCCAATTGCTCCTCTTACCGATGCTGAATCTTTTGAAATTAATACTTCTTTACTGAACCTTGTTATGAAAGATCCGTTTTCTGGCCTTCCTAGTGAAGATGTCACTACCCATCTAAACAACTTTGTTAATTTATGTGATATGCAAAAGAAGAAAGATGTGGATAATGATATTGTTAAACTGAAATTGTTTCCGTTTTCTCTTAGAGATTGTGCTAAAACTTGGTTCTCGTCTTTGCCTAAAAATAGTATTGATTCATGGAATAAGTGCAAAGATGCATTTATCTCTAAGTATTTTCCTCCCGCTAAGATCATCTCTCTTAGAAACAATATTATGTATTTTAAGCAACTTGATCATGAGCATGTTGCACCAGCTTGGGAGAGGATGAAATTAATGATACGTAATTGCCCTACTCATGGATTAAATTTATGGATGATCATACAATTTTTTATGCTGGATTGAATTTTGCTTCTAGAAATCTTTTAGATTCGGCCACGGGAGGCACTTTTATGGAAATCACTTTAGGAGAAGCAACTAAACTCCTAGATAATATTATGGTTAATTATTCTCAATGGCACACCGAAAGATCTACTAGTAAAAAGGTTAATGCTATAGAAGAAATTAATGTTTTGAGTGGAAAGATGGATGAACTTATGAAATTGTTTGCTAATAAGAGTCTTTTTCTTCTGATCCTAATGATATGCCTTTGTCTACTTTGATTGAGAATAATAATAAATCTATGGTTGTGAATTTTGGTAGTAGGAACAATTTTGGTAACAACGCGTATGGAGGAAACTTTAATCCTAGGCCGTTTCCTAGTAATTCCTCTAATAATTATGGTAATTCCTACAACAACTCTTATGCAAATTTTAATAAGATACCCTCTAATTTTGAGACGAGTGTTAAAGAATTTATGATTTTGCAAAAGAATTTTAATGCTTTGCTTGAAGAAGAATTGCCTAAGATTGATGAGTTGGCTAGGAACGTGGATAGAATTTCTCTTGATGTTGATTCTTTGAAACTTAGATCTATTCCACATAAGCATGATATTAATGGGTCTCTCAAAGCCATGTGAATTTTCATTGATGGGTGCAAAGAAAGAACCGCTAGGATGCGTGCTAAAAAAGATTGCTTTATAAAAGCATGTTCTTCTAGTTTTCACGATAATAAGGATGAAGATCTAAAAGTGATTGATGTGTCTCCTATTAAATCTTTGTTTTGCAATATGAATCTTGATAATGATGGTACTGGAGATGAGTCAAATTTAGTTAAAAGGCGTCCCAATGATTCGGAGTTTTTAGATCTTGATGAAAAAATTGGTAAAAAGTGGGATTGAAGAGGTCAAAACTTTACATAGCAATGAACCCACTATTTTGGATTTAAAGGAATTTAATTATGATAATTGCTCTTTGATAGATTGTATTTCCTCATTGCAATCCTTGCTAAATTCTCCTCATGCTTATAATCAAAATAAAGCTTTTACCAAACATATCGTTGATGCTTTAATGCAATCTTATGAAGAAAAGCTTGAATTAGAAGTTTCTATCCCTAGAAAACTTTATGACGAGTGGGAACCTACTATTAAATTTAAGATTAAAGATCATGAATGCTTTGCTTCATGTGATTTGTTCTAGTGTTTCCACGATTCCAAAAACTTTGTGTGATGTGTTAGGTTTTCGTGAATTTGATGATTGTTCTTTAAATTTGCATCTTGCGGATTCCACCATTAAGAAATCTATGGGAAGGATTAATTATGTTCTTATTGTTGCAAATAGGAATTATGTGCCCGTAGATTTCATTGTTCTTGATATAGATTGCAATCCTACATGTCCTATTATTCTTGGTAGACCTTTCCTTAGAACGATTGGTGCAATTATTGATATGAAAGAAGTAAATGTTATATTCCAATTTCCGTTAAGGAAATGCATGGAACACTTTCCTAGGAAGAAAATTAAATTACCTTATGAATCTATTATGAGAGCCACTTATGGATTGCATACCAAAGATAACAATACCTAGATCTATTCTTGTTTTTATGCCTAGCTAGGGGCGTTAAACGATAGCGCTTGTTGGGAGGCAACCCAATTTTATTTTTGTTCCTGTTTAGTAATAAATAATTCATATAGCTTATATTTATATGTGGTTTTGTGATTTTAATTAGTGTTTGTGCCAAATAGAACCTTTGGGAAGAGTTGGGGGAAGTCTTTGCGATCTTGCTATAAAAAACAGAAACTTTAACGCTCACGAGATTTGCTGCCATTTTTTTACTGAAGAGTGAGATTAGGTTGATTCTTCTTGCAGATGATTAATAGACAAATTACTCACGTCCACCAATTTATTTCAGAATTTTTGGGGTTACAGAAGTATTCGAAACATACAGATTACTACAGACTATTCT
>NC_041380.1:401410243-401652522 GCF_002162155.2 Triticum dicoccoides
ATACAGTATGTTTAACACCAATATAAATAAATAATAAGTTCATTACAGTACCTTGAAGTGGTGGTTCGTTTTCTTATACTAACGGAGCTCATGAGATTTTCTGTTGAGTTTTGTGTTGTGAAGTTTTCAAGTTTTGGGTAAAGATTTGATGGATTTTGGAATAAAGAGTGTCAAGAGCCTAATCTTGGGGATGCCCCAGAAGGCATCCCCTCTTTCATCTTCATCTATCGGTAACTTTACTTGAGGCTATATTTTTATTCACCACATGATATGTGTTTTGCTTGGAGCGTCTTGTTTGATTTGAGTCTTTGCTCTTTAGTTTACCACAATCATCCTTGCTGTACACATATTTTGGAGAGACACACATGATTCTAAATTTACTATAATAATCTATGTGCTTCACTTATATCTTTTGAGCTAGATAATTTTGCTCTAGTGCTTCACTTATACCTTTTTAAGAGCATGGTGGTGGTTTTATTTTATAGAAATTATTGATCTCTCATGCTTCACTTATATTATTTTGAGAGTTTTTTAGAACAACATGGTAATTTGCTTTGGCTATAAAATTAGTCCTAATAAGACAGGCATCCAAGATGGGTATAATAAAAACTATCATAAAAAATGCATTGAATACTATGAGAAGTTTGATACTTGTGTCGGGACCCCGATTCCAAGTCACACTGATCTAGCATGTAACACCTCATATCACTTTGCGGCCTCACGCACGGTATTCCCACGGGTGTCGCCTTACCATGGCCCGGGACCGTTTGCGCCTTTTGGCTCACGTATATGATAGTATCACTAGCATCCATATGATAGAGAACCCAGGCCGACATGGCTAGTCGTGAACCCAAAGCGGCACTAACCTCTGGGGACAGGCATACATGATTCACATCGGGCGTGTCGGTCAGCAGCGTGTGAATCCGGGCTGTAGCATTGGGCTAACAAGACTCCGGATGTCACCGCGTGACATTTCCCCGAAGGGACAGACACAGGAACAAAGTGAAATACATGCCGGCCAGTCAAGTGTCCAGAGCAGTAGTGCTGGGCTAGCAGGACTCCGGTGAACCGGGCTGTAGCGGACTACTATGGCTCGAGGAAGCACTAGACTACATTTCCCCATAAGAGAGGCTGCCAAGGATAAACAACTAGATTGTCGGATCCCACACATAGCAATACACGTCACATGTACGCATGACATGCAAGTATGTAATGTACAACATGGCATCACAACATAACGCAAACTCATATAGATAAAGGCTCAGAAGAGCCGCATGGCATTAGAACAAACAGGGGTCACATGACCCATCATTCAGAGCATACAAGCAACCGAAGCATTACATGTCTGAGTACAGACAACTACAAAAGAAAAAGGCCGAGAAGCCTGACTATCTACAAGTCCCTCCAAGGTACAAGATCGTAGCTGAGGTAACAAGCTACTCGTCGAAGTCCAAGCGGTACTACTAGTGAGACATATGTCTCACCTGCAAAACATAAATAAGAAAACGTGAGAACAAAGATACTTAGCAAGACTTACAACAGATCCTATCATACATGCATTGTATCAAGAAGGTAATGTGGGGTTTAGTTGCAGCAAGCCAGCTTTGACTCAGTGGCTATCCTGTTCTATGACAACGAGAAACTTCTTTGAGATGAGGCAGCGCACACGAGTCCACTAATCACCACATCAATACACTACTATGGATTCATCCTCGTCTCCTTACGAGAAGGCCATCCATATCACTCACACTTGTCTTGAGCATTTTAGAGTATCCACTTTAAGTTGTGTATGTACCACGTAAGCATCCAAGAAGTCCATAACCGAGGACACGGCTATTCGAATAGATCATGATAACCCTGCAGGGGTGTACTTCTTCACACACGCTCTCACCACTTATCACCATGTGCGCATCATGTATCTCGGCAACCTTCAAGCGGAAGCCTGGCGAGGATGTCGGCCACGACCTGACTAACCAAACAAGACTCTAGTCTAGGTTTATCGCCTATTCGGGTTCCATCCGCAAGGAGATCCGGCCGGGGTTTCGCTCACGGCCCCAAATGATGTGTACAGGGTTCCCGAGCCCACCATCCGGGTGCCACTTGGTACACCGGGCCACATGTGCCTAGTATGTCCCAAGTCCACCCTGACGGGTGCCACTCGGTAGAAAAATAGCACTACCTATAAACACCAGAAACTATTTGCAACCCCTGGACAGATATCAAGTTGGCTAATAAGTCGAGAGGGGTCGAGTTACCGGAACCCAACGTGTGGTAGTAGCTAGTCCTTGCACAACATACACATAACTCAGTTCTTAGGGACGGTTCCAGTGAGACAACCCACCATGTACTCCTACATGGCCTCTCACCGCTACCTTTACCAAATCGTGTTCACACGCTTAACTCTCAACATCAGAACATAGCACTGTACTCTAATTCATTCCCAATGAATCAGACATGACATATTCTAAGCAATAGCAGGCATGTCATGGCAAGAACACAACATGGCTCAAGCAACTCCTACACATGCTAGTGGGTTTTAACTATTTACTGTGGCAATGACAGGTCATGCAGAGGAATGGGTTCAAGTACCGCAGCATAAAGTAGCAGTTGTATCTCTATTGTCCTAATGCAATAAATGAGAGCAGGAGCGAGAGAGTAGGATTGTATCGGAATGAACAAGGGGGGGTTGCTTGCCTGGTAGATCAACAGGGGGCACTGCTCCTCAGACAGGTACTCTCGAACACTCTCCGGAGCAGGACCTATCGAGAAGGAACGGTGTCGGAAATCAAAACACAAGCATATGCAACATTATGATGCATGAACATGGTAATGATGTTATGATTGCAATAATGCATCTAGCAACCATTTAAATGAAGTCCATATGGACCAAGGGTTCATATACAAACTCCATATTTAGCATTTAAAATGCCATTATCATGTTTTCACTTATACAGTGGTATAAGTTGGTTGAACATGCATGAAAGTGGTACAGATGGATGGATTGAATTTTTCTGATAATTTTTCATATATAAATTATTTCAATATGAGCTACGGTTGAATTTCTATGAATTTTTCAAGTTTTGAATATATTCTGGAATTTCCTGATTAATTTAAACCAGAAAATGAAATATTGCGCCAGCATTGCATCATGCCTGCGTCAGCAGGTCAATGGAGCTGACCAGGTCAAACCTGACGTGTGGGGTCCACACGTCAGTGACTTAGTTAGTTAACAGAGGAGTTATTCCTAATCTAATTTAGATTAGTGGCTCTGGGGCCCATTGTCAGTGTCAGGGGGTTAGCAAAAATGGTGATTAGCCTTAAGCTAATCACCTGGCAGGTCGGGCCCGCACGTCAGGCCGACGAGGTCGTCGCCGACGAACTCTGGACGCGGCGGCATCCACGCTGCAGTGCATGGGGGCGGCGGCTGGGAGCACCGGGGCGTAGCCCATGCTCTCGCGCATCCAGTGGGGTAGGTAGGAGGAGGAGGGGTGGCCGGAGCTCGCCGGAGCGAAGCTCGGGGCGGCAGCCGGAGCACGGCCAAGTGCGGGCGAGGGCTGCGGTCCATGGGGAAGCGAGCAGAGAGGCTCTACGGCCTCCTGGCGTCCCCAGGAGCAGGGTGACGCGCTCGGCTGCGGGCTGCGGTGGCCAGGGCGACGACAGCGACATGGACGGCGGCGGGGCGCTTCGGCCGTGGTGGGGAATGAAGCTATGACGCGGGAATGAGGGGGAGAAGAGAGGGGAAACAGGGAGATGCTCATGGCGATCACGTGGAGCAGCACAGCGGGCTCGGGGAAGACCTGGTGACGGCGAATCGACGGCGGCGGACGACGGAGCCCGGGAGGAAGACGATGTCGAGGGCAGCTTTGCAGGGTGTCCCGGCTTGCGTGAGTCATCGGAGAGGTCGGGGAGGACGGCGCGGAGCGTCTGGGCACGGAACGAGGGCGAGGCCGTGACGGTGGGCGCGGCAACGGCGAGCCGTGGCGACGGAGCCGTTCGGGGGGGGGGTGAGAGAGAGGGACCCAGGGGAGGAGGGAGAGCGAGAGGGAGTGAGAGAGGCCGAGGGGAGTGCGTGGCGTCGTCGGGGGCCTCCAGCAGCGAGCAGGGAAGCAGGAGTTGGCCGGCGCGTGCTCGCGCGTGCCCCTGTCCTCCTGGCGCGAGGAAGGGGACTACTAGCAGTGCCAGTCGGCTGGGCCGGCCTGCTGGGCCAGGCCGGCTGCACAGTGCCAGCCCGAAGGTAAGCACAGGTAGGCTTTCCCTTTTTGTTTTCTTTTCTAATTTTCTGACATTAGTTTGGTTTAAATAAAATACTAAACCATTTTATTTTTCTTATGCCAATTTTTGCAGGGGCTAATGGTATTATTTCAGAGCTCCTCAACAACTAGCATAATTTTTGGACAATATCTTATATATATAAAAATATTTATCCAACGCATATAAATACTGGATTAATTCCAAATGCCCAAAATAAATATTTATGAGCTCCTAAAAATATTGGTTTGATTTTTACCTCTGACCAATATTTTCAGAGAGTAACATGAACATTTTCTTGGACCTTTTTGGATAAATTTTTATCTGGATTATTTCCAAAAATGATTTCTGAGGGTTTCACAAATCCCCATTTCAAATTTATATGGAATTTAAACATGATGCAAACATGAAGGGCTAGCCTAGGTCATACCAGAACTAGGGATGTGATAACTTGATAATTGTTTTGAGATATGAAGATGGTGATATTAGAGTCATGCTAGTTGAGTAGTTGTGAATTTGATAAATACTTGTTCTAAAGCTTGTGATTCCCATAGCATGCACGTATGGTGAACCGTTATGTGATGAAGTCGGAGCATGATTTATTTATTGATTGTCTTCCTTATGAGTGGCGGTCGGGGACGAGCGATGGTCTTTTCCAACCAATCTATCCCCCTAGGAGCATGCGCGTAGTACTTTGTTTAGATAACTAATAGATTTTTGCAATAAGTATGTGAGTTCTTTATGACTAATGTTGAGTCCATGGATTATACGCACTCTCACCCTTCCACCATTGCTAGCCTCTCTCGTACCGCGCAACTTTCGCCGGTACCATACACCCACCATATACCTTCCTCAAAACAGCCACCATACCTATTATGGCATTTCCGTAGCCATTCCGAGATATATTGCCATGCAACTTACCACCGTTCCGTTTGTTATGACATGTTTCATCATTGCCATATTGCTTTGCATGATCATGTAGTTGACATCGTATTTGTGGTAAAGCCACCATTATTATTCTTTCATACATGTCACTGTTGATTCATTGCACATCCGGTACACCGTCGGAGGCATTCACATAGAGTCATATTTCGTTATAAGTATCAAGTTGTAATTTTTGAGTTGTAAGTAAATAAAAGTGTGATGATCATCATTACTAGAACATTGTCCCATGTGAAGAAAGGATGATGTCTCCATACTTATTGGGATGAGACTCCAGACGAAAAAAGGGGGGCATAAAACAAGAGAAAAGGCCCAAATAAAAAAACTAAGAGAAAAAGAGAGAAGGGACAATGTTACTATCCTTTTACCACACTTGTGCTTCAAAGTAGCACCATGATCTTCATGATAGAGAGTCTCCTATGTTGTCACTTTCATATATACTAGTGGGAATTTTACATTATATAACTTGGCTTGTATATTCCAATGATGGGCTTCTTCAAAATGCCCTAGGTCTTCGTGAGCAAGCAAGTTGGATGCACACCCACTTAGTTTCTTTTTGAGCTTTGATACACTTATAGCTCTAGTGCATCCGTTGCATGGCAAACTCACTCACATTGATATCTATTGATGGGCATCTCCATAGCCCGTTGACACGTCTAGTTGATGTGAGACTATCTTCTCCTTTTTGTCTTCTCCACAACCACCATTCTATTCCACATATAGTGCTATGTCCATGGCTCACTCTCATATATTGCGTGAAGATTGAAAAAGTTTGAGAACATCAAAAGTATGAAACAATTGCTTGGCTTGTCATCGGGGTTGTGCATTATTTAAATACTTTGTGTGATGAAGATAGAGCATATCCAGACTATATGATTTTGTAGGGATAACTTTCTTTGGCCATCTTATTTTGAGAAGACATAATTGCTTTGTTAGTATGCTTGAAGTATTATTATTTTTATGGCCATATCAAACTTTTGTCTTGAATCTTTCGGATCTGAACATTCATGCCACAATAAAGAAAATTACATTGGAATTATGCTAGGTAGCATTCCACATCAAAAATTCTGTTTTTATCATTTACCTACTCGAGGACGAGCAGGAATTAAGCTTGGGGATGCTTGATACGTCTCCAATGTATCTATAATTTTTTATTGTTCCATGCTATTATATTATATGTTTTGGATGTTTAATGGGCTTTAATATACCTTTTTATATTATTTTTGGGACTAACCTATTAACCAAAGGCCCAGTACAAATTGCTATTTTTTTGCCTATTTCAGTGTTTCGCAGAAAGGAATATCAAATGGAATCCAAATGGAATGAAACCTTGGGAGAGTTATTTTTGGTACAAACGTGATCCAGGGGACTTGGAGTGGACGTCACGAGGCAAGAGGGCACGCCCCAGGGGGGTGGGCGCCCCCCACCCTCGTGGGCCCCTTGCAGCTCCACCGACCTACTTCTTCCTCCTATATATATATCCATATACCCTGAAAACATCTACGGGCACCACGAAACCCTATTTCCACCGCCGCAACCTTCTGTACCCGTGAGATCCCATCTTGGGGCCTTCTCCAGTGCTTCGTTGGAGGGGGAATCGATCACGAAGGGCTTCTACATCAACACCATAGCCTCTCTGATGATGTGTGAGTAGTTTACCACAGACCTTCGGGTCCATAGTTACTAGCTAGATGGCTTCTTCTCTCTCTTTGAATCTCAATACAAAGTTCTCCTTGATTCTCTTGGAGATCTATTCGATGTAATTCTTTTTGCGGTGTGTTTGTCGAGATCCGATGAATTGTGGGTTTATGATCAAGATTATCTATGAACAATATTTGATTCTTCTCTGAATTCTTTTATGCATGATTTAATATCTTTGCAAGTCTCTTCGAATTATCAGTTTGGTTTGGCCTACTAGATTGATCTTTCTTACAATGGGAGAAGTGCTTAGCTTTGGGTTCAATCTTGCGGTGTCCTTTCCCAGTGCCAGTAGGGGTAGCAAGGCACGCGTTGTATTGTTGCCATCAAGGATAAAAAGATGCGGTTTATATCATGTTGCTTGAGTTTATCCCTCTACATCATGTCATCTTGCCTAATGTGTTACTCTGTTCTTATGAACTTAATACTCTAGATGCATGTTGGATAGCGGTCGATGTGTGGAGTAATAGTAGTAGATGTAGAATCATTTTAGTCTACTTGTCGCGGACGTGATGCCTATATACATGATCATGCCTAGATATTCTAATAATTATTCGCTTTTCTATCAATTGCTCGACAGTAATTTGTTCACCCACCGTAGAATTTGCTATCTTGAGAGAAGCCACTAGTGAAACCTATGGCCCCCTGGTCTATTCTCCATTATTAATCTCCCGTCAACTAGCCATATCTGTCGATGTTTATTTTGCAATCTTTACTTTCCAATCTATATCATAAAAATACCAAAAATATTTATCTTATTATCTCTATCGGATCTCACTTTTTGTAAGTGACCCATGAAGGGATTGACAACCCCTTTATCGCGTTGGTTGTGAAGTTCTTTTTTGTTTGTGCAGGTACGAGGGACTTGCGTGTAATCTCTTACTGGATTGATACCTTGGTTCTAAAAAACAGAGGCAAATACTTACGCTACTTTGCTACATCACCCTTTCCTCTTCAAGGGAAAACCAACGCATGCTCTAGAGGTAGCAGCCCCCTCCTCCACTCCTTTATATATGGGGGAGGGGGCACCCCATAGACACACAAGTTGGTTTCTTAACCGTGTGCGGTTCCCCCCTCACAGATTTCCACCTCAGTCTTATTGTCGTAGTGCTTAGGTGAAGCCCTACGTCGGTAACTTCATCATCACCGTCAACACACCGTCGTGCTGACAAAACTCTCCCTCGGCCTAGATGGATTTAGAGTTCGAGGGACGTCACCGAGCTGAATGTGCGCAGATCGCGGAGGTGTCGTGCGTTCGGTACTTGATTGGTTGGATTGCGAAGACGCTGGACTACATCAACGACGTTACTCAAAGCTTCTGCTTTCGGTCTACGAGGGTATGTAGACACACTCTCCCCTCTTGTTGCTATGCATACCTAGATAGATCTTGCATGATCGTAGGATACTGCGTTCCCCAACAGTGGCATCTGAGCCAGGTCTATGCGTAGATGTTATATGCACGAATAGAACACAAAGGAGTTGTGGGCGTGGGTATATACATATTGCTTGTCGTCACTAGACGTTTCTCGATTCGGCGGTATTGTTGGTTGAAGCGGCCCGGACCGACATTACATGACCGCGTTCATGAGACTGGTTCTATCGATGTGCTTTGCACATTGGTGGCTGGCGGGTGTCAGTTTCTCGAACTTTAGTTGAATTGGATTCAATGAACAAGGTTTTTTCTGAAGATCAAAAAGCAATCAATATACCGCGTTGTGGTTTTTGATGCGTAGGTAAGAGCAGTTCTTGCTAAGCCCTTAGCAGCCACCTAAAACTTGCAACAACAAAGTAGAGGACGTCTAACTTGTTTTTGCAGGGCATGTTGTGATGTGATATGGTCAAGACGTGATGATATATAATTTGTTGTATGAGATGATCATGTTTTGTAACACAGTTATCGACAACTGACAGGAGCCATATGGTTGTTGCTTTATTGTATGAATTACAATCGCCATGTAATTGCTTTACTTTATCACTAAGCGGTAGCGATAGTCATAGAAGCAGTAGTTGGCAAGACGACAACGATGCTACGATGGAGATCAGGGTGTCAAGCCGGTGAAGATGGTGATCATGATGGTGCTTTGGAGATGGAGATCAAAGGCACAAGATGATGATGGCCATATCATATCACTTATATTGATTGCATGTGATGTTTATCCTTTATGCATCTTATTTTGCTTAGTATGGTGGTAGCATTATAAGATGATCTCTCACTAAATTTCAAGGTATAAGTGTTTTTCCTAAGTATGCACCGTTGCTACAGTTCGTCATGCCGAGACACCTTGGGTGTGATAAGCTCTGCGTTCACATACAATGGTTTCAAGCTAGTTTTTCACAAGCAGAATACTCGGGTTAAACTTGACGAGCCTAGCATATGCAGATATGGCCTCGGAACATTGAGACCGAAAGGTCGAGCGTGAATCATATAGTAGATATGATCAACATAGTGATGTTCACCACTAAAAACTACTCCATCTCACGTGATGATCGGACATGGTTTAGTTGATATGGATCACGTAATCACTTAGATGATTAGAGGGATATCTATCTAAGTGGGAGTTCTTAAGTAATATGATTAATTGACTTTAATTTATCATGAAATTAGTACCTAATAGTTTTTTTCATGTCTATGTTGTTGTAGATAAATGGCCTGTGCTGTTGTTCCGTTGAATTTTAATGCGTTCCTAGAGAAAGCTAAGTTGAAAGATGATGGTGGCAACTACACGTACTGGGTCTGTAACTTGAGGATTATCCTCATTGCTGCACAGAAGAATTACGTCCTGGAAGCACCGCTAGGTGCCTAACCCACTGTAGGAGCAACTCCAGATGTTATGAACACCTTGCACAGCCAAGCTAATGACTACATGATAGTTCAGTGTGGCATGCTTTATGGCTTAGAACCGGGACTTCAACGACGTTTTGAACATCATGGAGCATATGAGATGTTCCAGGAGTTGAAGTTAATAATTCAAGAAAATGCCCGGATTGAGAGATATGAAGTCTCCAATAAGTTCTATAGCTGCAAAATGGAGGAGAACCGTTCTGTCGGTGAGCACATACTCAGAATGTCTGGGTACCACAATCACTTGACTAAGCTGGGAGTTAATCTTCCGGTTGATAGTGTCATTGACAGAGTTCTTCAATCACTGCCACCAAGCTACAAAAGCTTTGTGATGAACTATAATATGCAAGGGATGGATAAGATAATCCCTGAGCTCTTCGTGATGCTAAAGGCTGCGGAGGTAGAAATCAAGAAGGAGCATCAAGTGTTGATGGTCAATAAGACCACCAGTTTCAAGAAGAAGGGCAAAGGGAAGAAGGGGAACTTCAAGAAGAACGGCAAGCAAGTTGCTGCTCAAGTGAAGAAGCCCAAGTCTGGACCTGAATCTGGCAGCGCTGATCCAATATCTTATCGAGGTTGGATGGTCCATCTCTATTTGCCTTGGATGGCTTTTTCCGCTGACCGGGCTTGGAGCCATTGAATCCGGCGTTAACTGCTGTGTCTTGCGTTATTTCGTCATTATTATGATGCTTGTGTTTATTGCGTCGTGGCTTTCCGTTGCCGTCTCAAACTTCGGAAGTGCCTGGGTTGCTGGCGTCGTTGCTCCTACGAGCGAGCCAACTGTATTCTCCCGCGCAAAAGCAGGTCATTAGAGCGGTAAGGGCTGTCATGGATTTTGGTTTTTATTGACCGAGGTGGCGAGCGAGCCATTCATCCCGGACACTGTTCTTGAAGGCCGCGAGGGCTTCGGCATCCAGACAATCGACAATTTGGTTCTTTTTAATTAAGAACCTAGTCCAGAGCTTTCTGGCTGACTCTCCAAGCCGTTGGATGATGTGACTTAAGTCATTGGCATCTGGTGGCCGGACGTATGTACCTTGGAATTTATCCCGAAAGGCGTCTTCCAGGTCTTCCCAGCTGCCAATGGAGTTCTCCGGAAGGCTTTTTAACCAGTGCCAAGCTGGTCCCTTTAGTTTTAGTGGTAGATATTTAATGGCATGGAGATCATCACTGCGGGCCATGTGGATATGGAGAAGAAAGTCCTCAATCCATACCGCGGGATCTGTTGTTCCATCGTATGATTCGATGCTTATGGGTTTAAACCCCACTGGGAATTCATGGTCCCTTACTTCGTCAGTGAAGCAAAGTGGGTGAGCGGCGCCTCTGTATCAGGCTGCATCGCGACGTAGCTCGGACAGAGTTTGTCTACGGTTCTTGGCCAGGGCATGAGTATGGCTATTGCGTTCGGCTAGATAGCCGTTATCGCGTGTCGGGGCACATCCCCATGATCCATAGATTGATCTGTTCTGACCTGGTCTACCATCCGAGTCCTGCCATAGGTCATATGTGTGTCCCCGAGCTGTTTTATGTTCGGCTTGAGTTGGCGCTTTATCCTGACAGTGTGCTGGTCGGTCAGCCGTATTGCACAATGATGGTACATGCTCCCACGCCTCCTCATCGAACTGAGGTAGCAGTTTGCGCTTCGGGTAACTTTGGGCTGGGTGCTTGAGGCCGTATTCTTCGGCTGCCAGGAGATCAGTCCATCTATCATTGAGCAGATCTTGATTAGCTTGAAGCTACTGCTGTTTCTTTTTCAGGATCCTTGCAGTGGCTATTAGCTGGCGTTTGAAGCGCTCCTGCTCGAGAGGTTCCTCAAGCACGATAAATCCTCGGTTCCGAGGCTCGCCTCATCCTCGGGGAATGGAAGATGATTACAGTTCTCCGAGTCTTCATGCGTGGCTTGTTCATCAGGGCTAACTTGCCCGTCTTCCCATTCATTTTGTTCGGCAGTTGCCTCAATGGGGTCTTCATTGTCTTCGGCATCGTCCAGAGTGTTATCTTCTCATGTGCCGGTGTTGCTGTCTTTGCTGCGGTGTGACTTGGAGTGGCGCCGCTGACGCTGGTGCTTTGGTTGTATCTCGGAGGTTTATCCTCAACTGGATCTTCCTTATCATCGCCGCCAATCTCTTTTGGTGCATCCACCATGTATACATCATGTGAGGAAGTGGCCGTCCAGCTTCCGGTAAACGGCGGGTTTTGGGCCTCTTCTTCTCCGGCATCGTCGTCCATACCGTCGATATCGTCGGAGCCATAATCGAGCATGTGAGTTAGGTCTTCGACAGTGGCTATTAAGTGGGCGGGGGGTGTGAAGCGAAATTCGTCATCAACCTCCAGTTCGAACCAGATATAATTCGGTCATGAGTCCCCCGCTAAGGAGAGTGTTTTTAACGAGTTTAGCACATCGCCTAAAGGCGAGTGCCGGAAGATGTTCGTGGAGCTGAATTCGGCGATCGACGCCCGATCAAGCTCGTCATGCACGGATGCACATGCTTTGGAACCTGTAGCCGGAAACGTGTCTGAGGTTCTGGCATCATAGATCTCACTTGTGGTTGGGTCTGTGTGCGGCTCCAACGCCGCTGAGTCTGCGGCCTCCGTGGCGGGGTTGAGCCTCCCGTCCTCGGATGGCGTGACCTGCTTTGGATCTAGAGATGAAGAAGTTGTAGGTTCTATCTCCTAGGTGTAGTTCGATGACAGATTTAGGCCATGTTCATCATCATGACAGGGAGCGGCTACTGCCGCGGTCTCGAATCCCTCGAAGATAAAGTCTCCGCGGATGTCCACAACGTAGTTCAAGCTTCCAAATCTGACCCGATGGCCAGGGGCATAGCTATCGATCTGCTCTAGATGGCCAGGCGAGTTGGCCCGCAGTGCGAAGCCACCGAACACGAAGATCTATCCGGGGAGGAAGGTTTCTCCCTGGACAATGTTGTTGTGGATGATTGACGGGGCCATCGAACCTCTTGGCGACGGCACAACAGAATTCTCAATGAAAGAACCAATGTCGGTGTCAAAAACGGCGGATCTCAGGTAGGGGGTCCCGAACTGTGCGTCTGAGGTTGATGGTAACAGGAGACAGGGAACACAATGTTTACCCAGGTTCGGGCCCTCTTGATGGAGGTAAAACTCTACGTCTTGCTAGATTAATATTGATTAGTATGGGGGTTACAAGAGTTTATCTACCACGAGATCGTAATGGCTAAAACCCTAGAAGTCTAGCCTATCTGATTATGATTGTCCCTACGGACTAAACCCTCCAGTTTATATAGACACTGGAGGGGTCTAGGTTTATACAAAGTCAATTAGATAGAAAGGAAATAGTATATCCGGCCGCCTGGCTTGCCATACACGCAAAGAAGAGTCCTATCCGGACATGGGAGAAAGTCCGTCTTGTATCTTCATGGTCCAATAGTCCTCCATCTAGTATCTTCATGGTCCATAGTCCGGCCCATGTCCAACAGGCCAGACGCCCGAGGACCCCTTAGTCCAAGACTCCCTCGGTCCCTCCATGCACGCTCTGCCAGCGGTTGGGCGTGCACATGATCATGTTGGGGGTCCCATATGCATGCGGTTGCGCCGCGTGCGTTGCCACGCGATGCAGTTACGTGCGGCATGATGGAGTTACGGACTGCAAATTAGAACTGCCATCAGGGCCTGCCGATATTCCTGGCCGCCCGGCTTCCCCTTTAACTCCCGCGGCCATTATAACCTTAGTCTCTTCAACCTTTTGATCGTGCCCCACAACACAACAAGCACATCCACGACGACCCATAGAGAGGGGATGTCCGGCGGTGCTCCAATGGAGTTCAGCGAGCATAGAGTGGAGACCCACGCGAGGGAGACGGATCTCTTGGTGGTATACACCATAGACCCGGCCATGGTGGATGACTACATCAACAACGTTGAGCAATTGCTTGCTGGAGACAAGTACGAGGTGGTTGACATCGACCTCGAGTACACCGCTGGTCGTCCCATCATAGATCAGAAGGTTGCCATTGCCTAGTTGTGCATGCACCATTATCAGTGTCAAAACCGGCGGATCTCGGGTAGGGGGTCCCGAACTGTGTGTCTAAGGCGGATGGTAACAGGAGGCGGGGGACACAATGTTTACCCAGGTTCGGGCCCTCTTGATGGAGGTAATACCCTACCTCCTGCTTGATTGATCTTGATGATATGAGTATTACAAGAGTTGATGTACCACGAGGTCATAGAGGCTAAACCCTAGAAGCTAGCCTATGATTATGTTTGTTGTCGTCCTACGGACTAAACCCTCCGGTGTCTATATAGACACCAAAGGGGGCTAGGGTTACACAGAGTCGGTTACAAGGGAGGAGATCTACATATCTGAATTGCCAAGCTTGCCTTCTACGCAAAGGAGAGTCCCAGCCAGACACAGGGCGAAGTCTTCAATCTTGTATCTTCATAGTCCAACAGTCCGGCCAAAGTATATAGTCCGGTTGTTCGAGGACCCCCTAATCCAGCACTCCCTTAGTAGCCCCTGAACCAGGCTTCAATGACGATGAGTCCGGTGCGCAGATTGTCTTCGGCATTGCAAGGCGGGTTCCTTTTCCGAATACTCCATAGAAGATTTCGAACACAAGGATCATGTCCGGATCTGCAAAACAAATTCCACATACCACCGTAGAGAGTATATTATTCCACAAATCTAATCTGCTGACAACTTTTTATAACGTGGCGTCCTACCATGACCCAGTCATTGAGAACCATTTTTCCCAACCAGCTACTGCACATGTTGCGAGGCGGTTTTCTTGGCATGTCTTGTCGAAGCAGAGATCGTGTTCCCTTATCACGGGATTCTCATCAATACGGGCGTGGGTAACCCAACCGCGCCATCAATCACAGCGCTTGGAGAATAAGCGAGTTTAGCAGGAAAGTGGGGAGGCGCAGAATCCCTGCTGGCTTTATAAGGGGATAAGGACTCCCTTTCGCACCCACGCCTTCTTCTTCCTGATCCATTCCCCTTCGCCCGAGCTCTAGCACCCGAGTGTTCGTCTTCTTCGCCCACAAAGGCCTTCTGAAAATGTCCAAATCCGAAGCATGAGGCAAGTGGATGGCCTCTACCGTCCAGGAAAATATATCAAAAAGCTTCGGGAGGTCGGGTATCTGGCCAAAAAAATCGGCCCCCGTCTCCTGACGGCGGGATAGATCGTTCCTACTCCGGAACCCCAAGAGAGGGTTGTATTCCTAACTCATTTTGTCCACGGGCTAGGGTTTCCCCTCCACCCATTCATTCACGGCATCATGTATTATTACGGGATCGATTTTCATGATCTATCCCCCAATTCCTTCCTCAACATCTCGACATTCATCGTCGTGTGCGAGGCTTTTCTCCGCATCTCGCCACACTTCGGCTTGTGGCTAAAGATCTTTAATGTGAAGCCCAAGGTGGTGAGCGGCGAGCACGCCGAGTGCGGGGGCGCTATGGTGAGCAAGATGCCCAACATTACATGGCCAACTGGTACTTTTAATGATTCCGTCAAAGAGTGTCAACAACAGTGGTTTTACATCACTGAGCCGCGCAACACGAAATGGGCCGCTGCTCCAGAGTTACTATCCGGAGCCCCTCTGCGGCTTATGTCCTGGCCCAAGAAGGGCCTGAACTGGTCTTCGTTTGACGAACTGTCTGTGCTCCAGATGCGCGTTAGAGATATGGAAGACAAGAACATCGAACTTGTCGATGTAGTCCAGGTGATGTTAGTTTGCCGAATCCTACCTTGTCAGCACCGGACTTGCAATCTATGGGAATTCGATCCGGCCAAGCACCAGACCCTGTGAGAGCTCTTTGGCTCCTCGCACAAAGACATCTGGAAGGTGCTTTTAAAGTCCAGCAAATAATGGCCGGACTCGGCCAAGGACCGTGGGTACCAACTGTCCCGCCCTGCAAGCTCGGTAAGTTTTTACGCGTTTTATCCGCATAACCCAAGGGAAATTCTCAATGTGTTTTCCTCGACTCCCCTAGGGCTGGGTGAAGAAGGCGGGGCAGATCCACTGTCCGGCCCCGTTGCCCAAAGAACCGGCCGGCCCACTTCTAACAAAGATGCTGGTCCCGGCGCCGTACAAGGCACCGAAGAAGAAGGCCGAGAAGGAGGCCAAAAAGACCCAGGGCGGTCTTCGTCGCCGCGACACTTCAGACACAATATTCGAAGGCTCCAACGTCTGTTCTGCCTCCGAAGAGGAGGAGGAGGAGGAGGAAGACGAATCCCCAGCGGGGGAAGAAAGAAAAGGGCGGCCTCCATACACTTGGAAGCCGAGTCGCCTAAAAGGGGAAAAGCTCCTCTTCCGGAAGAGTCCACTGCCGACGCCGACAGCAGCCCGGCATAGGACCCCAGGGCCCAGCCCCTGGTGAACTTGTGAGTATAAAATCCGAACACATTTATGCGTCCAGACTCATCATGGCATAATATTTTAACCTGAGCTATATTTTTTGTAGTCCAGCGAGGTCCCACACCGAACAATCCTCATCCGAGGATTTGCTGAGTTCGGATGCTATGGAGAGCGGGACGCCCCCGAAGGCCCCTTCCCCCAAATATGTGAATAACACCGAGGCTTCGTCCCAGAAGGACCCCGACCAAGGAGGGGGGGAGAGATCGTGAAAACGGCGCCTGGAGGTCAAACTTCGGGGGCCGGAGACGTGGGGGAGAAGATTCCCATGGGTGTCGACGGCGGGAGCCATCTTGAATTCGGCTCCCAGCCGGACGCAATTCCGGAGACCAATACGGCTCCAGAATCAAGCAGGTGGCCTCCCTCGGCTGGAGGGGGCGTGCCTGTTCCACCGGCAATCTCTGTCCAACCAGAGGTGCTGGATGTTTTGTTGGCGGCGCTGAAGAGCGCCTCCATCATGGACGAGCACCGTGCCTGATGGGTGCGGTGATTAAGGAGATTCAGTCTGCTGAGAGTGGACTGAATGAAGCCTGTATCAGCCTTATAAAAGGCTTTGAGGTATGTTTTATGAGGTTTTGAAGAGTGTCATTGCTACCTCTTGAGAACTTGCGTTGGTTTTCCCTTGAAGAGGAAAGGGTGGTGCAGCAAAGTAGCGTAAGTATTTCCCTCAGTTTTTGAGAACCAAGGTATCAATCCAGTAGGAGGCTACGTGCGAGTCCCTCGCACCTACACAAACCAAATAAATCCTCGCAACCAACGCGATAAGGGGTTGTCAATCCCTTCATGGTAACTTACGATAGTGAGATCTGATAGATATGATAAGATAAATTTTTTGGTATTTTTATGATAAATATGCAAAGTAAAATAAAAGAAATGAAAATAACTAAGTATTGGAAGATTAATATGATGAAGATAGACCCCGGGGCCATAGGTTTCACTAGTGTCTTCTCTCAAGAGCATAAGTATTTTACGGTGGGTGAATAAATTACTGTTGAGCAATTGACAGAATTGAGCATAGTTATGAGAATATCTAGGTATGATCATGTATATATGCATCACGTCTGAGACAAGTAAACCGACTCCTGCCTGCATCTACTACTATTACTCCACACATCGACTACTATCCAGCATGCATCTAGAGTATTAAGTTCAAGAGAACAGAGTAACGCTTTATGCAAGATGACATGATGTAGAGGGATAAATTCATGCAATATGATAAAAACCCCATCTTGTTATCCTCGATGGAAACAATACAATACGTGCCTTGCTGCCCCTACTGTCAGTGGGAAAGGACACCGCAATATTGAACCCAAAGCTAAGCACTTCTCCCATTGCAAGAAATTAAGATCAATCTAGTAGGCCAAACCAAACTGATAAGAGACTTGCAAAGATAACCAATCATACATAAAAGAATTCAGAAGATCCAAATATTGTTCATAGATAAACTTGATCATAAACCCACAATTCATCGGTCTCAACAAACACACCGCAAAATAAGATTACATCGAATAGATCTCCACAAGAGAGGGGGAGAACTTTGTATTGAGATCCAAAAAGAGAGAAGAAGCCATCTAGCTAATAACTATGGACTCGTAGGTCTGCGGTAAACTACTCACACTTCATCGGAGAGGCTATGGTGTTGATGTAGAAGCCCTCCGTGATCGATGCCCCCTCCGGCGGAGCTCCGGAATAGGCCCCAAGATGGGATCTCGTGGATACAGAAAGGTACGACGGTGGAATTAGGGTTTTGGCTCCGTATTTGATCGTTTGGGGGTACGTAGGTATATATAGGAGGAAGAAGTACGTCGGTGGAGCAAAAGGGGGCCCACGAGGGTGGAGGGCGCGCTTGGGGGGAGGCGCGCCCCCTACCTCGTGGCCTCCCGGTTGGTTGCTTGACGTAGGGTCCAAGTCTCCTGGGTCTTCTTCGTTCCAAAAATCACGTTCCCGAAGGTTTCATTCCGTTTGGACTCCGTTTGATATTCCTTTTCTTCGAAACCCTAAAACAGGCAAAAAACAACAACAATTCTGGGCTGGGCCTCTAGTTAGTAGGTTAGTCCCAAAAATAATATAAAAGTGTATAATAAAGCCCAATAATGTCCAAAATAGTAGATAATATAGCATGGAGCAATCAAAAATTATAGATACGTTGGAGACGTATCAAGCATGTTCAGCTTAATTTCTGCTCGTCCTCGAGTAGGTAAATCATAAAAACAGAATTTTTGATGTGGAATGCTACTTGGCATATTTTCAATGTAATTCTTCATAATTGTGGTATGACTATTCAGATTCGAAAGATTCAAGACAAAAGTTCAATATTGACATAGAAATAATAATACTTCAAGCATACTAACTAAGCAATTATGTCTCTTCAAAATAACATGGCCAAAGAAAGTTATCCCTACAAAATCATATAGTCTGGCTATGCTCTATCTTCATCACACAAAGTATTTAAATCATGCACAACCCCTATGACAAGCCAAGCAATTATTTCATACTTTTGACATTCTCAAAACTTTTTCAATCTTCACACAATACATGAGTGTGAGCCATGGACATAACACTTTAGGTGGAATAGAATGGTGGTTGTGGAGGAGACAAAAAGGAGAAGATAGTCTCACATCGACTAGGCGTATCAACGGGCTATGGAGATGCCCATCAATAGATATCAATGTGAGTGAGTAGGGATTGCCATGCAACGGATGCACTAGAGCTATAAATGTATGAAAGCTCAAAAAGACAAACTAATTGGGTGTGCATCCAACTTGCTTGCTCACGAAGACCTAGGGCATTTTGAGGAAGCCCATCATTGGAATATGCAAGCCAAGTTCTATAATGAAAAATCCCCACTAGTATATGAAAGTGATAATAAAGGAGACTCTCTATCATGAAGATCATGGTGCTATTTTGAAGCACAAGTGTGGTAAAAGGATAGTAGCATTGTCCATTCTCTCTTTTTCTCTCATTTTTTTTGTTTGGGCCATCTCTTTTTTTATGGCCTCTTTTTTTCGTCCAGAGTCTCATCCCGACTTGTGGACGAATCAAAGTCTCTATCATCCTTTTGTAACATCCCAAAATTCTAAATTTTGGAATGTTATAATAAATAGATAGATTTGATTGATTGTTTGATTGATTGACTGAAAGTGAGTGAATTTGAATTTTTTTTGAAAGTTAAATGAGAGGGAATAAAAGGAATTTCCCAAACTTTCATTTTGCATTTTGATCTCCATGAATTCAAATGATTTTCATCACAAAACCCTCGAGTGAAGATAATATGACTTCTTCCATTTCAATAAATGATAAAGGGTTTTGAAAAGATTTTGAATTTCATTAGAAAATATTTCAAATTCAGAACTTTAAGCAACTCAATGATTTTCATGAGAGAAGATAAAATGACTTCTTCAAAACATATGAAATATGAGTTGGAAGTTTAAAAGGATCGAATTCAAAGTCCTTTGGAAATTATTTTCAATTTGGAGTTATTTCGGTTTGATTCAAATTATTTTTCTCCAAAAATAAAATATACGGAAAATAGCGTAACATGATTCCCTACAATAGAAAATTGGAGAAAAATTAATTTGAAATCATTTTGGTATTTTTAAAATGATTTTTAGTGGGTTTTATTGTATTAGTAGCATTGTTTGATTTATTTCAATTTTTGTAGATTTTATTTAAAGTTATAAAAAATGTTCAGCTGGTAGGAAATCTTTTTCTGAAAATTTTGATATATTATATGCCTATATAATATTTTTATTTTCTTTGGTTTTATTATTTTGTTTGCCTGGAAAATGTTTTTTTTAAACATGTCCCCGCTGCCGACTGTGCCGGCTCAAGGCCTACCGCAGCTGCGGCCCAGCAGCCCAGCGCATCGTCCCCGAGCTCGGGACGGTTTCCCGAGCGAGCACGCACCGCCTCCGCCGTGCCCGACCTCGCCACCTCGCGCCTTGCCCCCTCCTCCACGCCTTGGAGGCGCCTCCTCCCTCCTATCAAGCCGCGCCCGCCGCCCTCTCTCTCTACCTCTCGTCTCGCGCCGCTGCCGCACTTTGCAGCTCGCCAGAACTACGCCGCCGCCTCATCACTGCATCGCCGCCTCGCCGCTGCACCACCACTGCTCGCCTACGCCGCCACCCGCGCCTTGCCCCACGCCCGAAGCCGAGCCGCCGCGCCAGAGCCACCTCGCCTCGCCCCGCCCGATCTGCAGCCCTCGCCGGACTCCAACCACCGCGGTAGACCGCTGCTGGCGTCGAAACTTTCGTGAACCGGTAATAAACCCACCCGGTTCGCCGTTTTTTTAGGGTTTCGGTTTATGTTTAAAACCCGTTTTTTATTTAGTTAGTTTATTTAGCGAGCGTTCACTCGTTAGCTTTTAGTAACGAACATTTTTCGTTCTGTAGCGTTCGGCAGTGAACGTTCGTTGTTTAGTACTTTTCTTTTTCTTTTTAGTTTGCGGCCAGGGACCTATCTGTGATTAATTTATTTACAGATTAGTCCCTGATTTTCAAATGATCACTACTTTTTACTCGTTTGTCCAAATCCAACGAAACCAACGACCACTTCTTCGTTATGATCTCCTCTATCCAGTAATCCAAGTTAAACATGTTTTTGAAAGTTTAAAATTTGAATTAAACGAGATTTGAATTCAAACTTCGTTTGTTCCTAACTTGAGTTTCGTAACTCCTTTTGGGTTGATTCTTTTTGCAAATTGAAGCTCTTGACCTAAACTTTCTGATAAGGCCAAATTCACATAATTTTGGTACTGTTAGAAATTGTTTTGTGTTGCAAGAGTTATTTGCTTGGTTTTGATGTTTTCCGAATTGTTCTTCGTTCTTTCCGACCTTTTGAGTGATTGCTTATGTGTGGTTACTATTGCTTGCTTGCGAAAGATTGACCGGAGTGTGACGAGTAGAACTATCAGGAGTTTTGAGTGTGAATCGTCTTCATCAATAGTACAGGCAAGTTCAAACTTTGATCATATCCCTTTCATACCCAGTTTTTATGCATTAGTTGCACCCTCAAACATTGCATGGTTAGGATTTGACAAAATGTGGGTATTGGGAAGTAGTTGATGAGGTAGGAACCTATTGTCCTGCATTCAAACCTTTGGAGTTACTTCTACGTTATGCTTATACTGCTATGCTATGCTCGTAGACGTGGATTGGTTGAGTGTACTCATGACAGATGTGAGAGTTATAATTAATTGTTAACTTAAGGTGGCTACTTTAATACACATCTGGGTGGATTGGTTGGGGCTCCCTGGAGCACCCAGTGGTTTGCCCGGGCAGCTGGAGAACCCAGTGCTTGCCCAAGGGGATCCCGGAGGACCCATGTGATCACCCTATGGAATGCCACCCAGGCTCAAAGGGATCATAAGATTATTCATGGTAGAAACTTCCGTGTGCAACCACAAGCTATTATGGGCTCTAGCATAGTTGAGTAAGTTGCGTGAAGCTCTTGAAGAGGTAGACTAGCAGATGTAGTGGGTTGTAGGTGGTATAGTCTATCCGGAGTAGAGAGTTAATGCTTGTAAAAGACTGTGTCTCGGTCATCCGTTTCTCAAACACCATGTAGTGCAAGAAATCCAACGGAGGAGGTCGAGTCTTGTGGGGAAAAGTGCGCAAACCTCTGTAGAGTGTACAAACTAATCATGGTTAGCCGTGTCCCCGGTTATGGACATCTTGAGTATCTGGTTCTTGGATTATCATATTGATCTCATCATGTTACTTAAATAATTTGTTGGATTATTGATGTTAATTTGGGATTGAGTTGGAGGAACCTTCTCAATATTTATCAAACCAACTTTGTAGTTAAATAAAATATATTCCTTTGCAGTAGGGAAAAATTGGCTTTTCGCAAAAACATTATAACCATTGAGCCTCCACCAGCCATATATGCATGTAGTGATAGTTATTATCCATCATTATCCTATGGTGTGAATTTGCCAGTACATTCAATGTACTGACCCTTTGTGGCTGCAACGTCTCATGTTGCAGGATTCTTACGATGACTAAGTGATATGTTAGGGTTACGCTTTCTACACTCAACTTTGTCGTTGGTGTTGATGGGAATCCACAACCTTGTTACTTCCGCTATGTCTGGATTGAGGTAATATTTTATGTTACATTATACATGTGATTTACCTCTGTTATAAATCCTCGAGTACTGTGTGTGTCAGCATATCGATCCAAGGATGACACTTAAGCACAGAGACTTGATCCATTCAGGTCGGGTCGCTACAAGATGGTATCAGAGCACATGTTGACTATAGGACGTGACCCCTAGAAACTGGCAAGCCCATAGGATAGGAAAGATTTTCTCTAAAACTTTCTTTTCAAAAGGATCTTTTACCTCTCTTCTCTTCTGAGCATATTCAAAAAATTTCTTTTAGTGAGACTATACCCCTTTCCCCTTTTGACCACACAAAGATTCGGCTCATGACACCTCTCCAAGAAGTACAAGATATCCAATGACTAAGACCACTTCGAAATGGAGACGATTTTACCATGTATTATAATAATGGAAACTACAACGGTTGAAGACTCCGAAGACTAGGATAATTTGGAGGCTATGAAGAATTTCCAGATTTAGTATGGCCTAGTAAGGCTACCCTTATGGAACATGACAAACTATGGAAGCTATCAATACCCGAGATCAAGGTGTGTCAGAGAAATACCAGAACATGGAGCGTTAAAAGTCAAAAGTTTTGTCAAGAAACCCCTAAGGCAGGAGATATCAACTATGGAAGGCAATGACAAGGGCAGAAACACGGTTATCTGTGATGTCATCACCACTGATACTATGGTCACTGAGCTGAGCTAAGCATGCATTTCTTCGGAAGGTTGGATGGTAGAAGGTTGATGAAGCACCTACCAGCGAGACAAAGTTTTAACCTTAGCTGGTGTATCGCTAGGATCTAGAGTAGTACACCAAGAATTTTAAGATGGAGCATTTCATGAAGAACTCAGGGACCAGAAGCTGAAAGTAGCCAAGCTGGAGGAGCTACAACCTCGAGATACCGGAGATTTGTCAGGAACTGAAGGGTAGTAGGACCATGACTCATGTCAAGGATGTTGAAACCTAGAAGTTTGGAACGCAACTCTAGAATATTAAAGGATGTCACGAGAGACTTCGCGTTAATAGAGATGATCTGGCAAAAGAACTTGAGAAAGATAAGCACGGTTGGAAGAAGCCATCGGAGACATGAACAAAACTTGAAGAGTTTGGCAACATTGATTTATTGACCTTAGAAGACCAAACTCCTGTTATATACTTACGTTAGATGCGACGTTTGTGGGCTGTCATTCGTTTGTTATTTTTCTGACAGCCACAAATGAAATATGTCTTTTCAAAACTATTGTTTGCATTGTGTGTATCCCTCCCTATCTCTCTTATCTCACCCCAAACCCACGTGGACCCAATAGAGGATGAATGGAGATGAGCTTGCATTTTCTGGACCTATGATTCAATTGGAGACAGACCGATGGATTCAGAACAGGGAAGATCGCATGAAAATAACCCTATAGCTAGAAAGGATATGACCCAGCATGCTCTTTAGTTCTTTCAAAGATGTGCTGCTACTTGGTGGAGGATGTACCAAACCATCAATGGATGGCAAGGAGTAACCGCTTGGGAAGAATTTAAGTTGACTCTGCTAAAGTCTCGTCTTGTGTCCCATAAGTTGAAGCCTTATGGAAATGATGTGAAGAAACCTTGTGCATTCAAGCTTTGTGGAGAAATAGGACACACCCATAAAAACACAAGGATGATGCCCAACTAGGCAGATTACTTGTTTCTTGTGTGAAGGGACTATCCACTATCCTACTTAGTGTCACATTTACCCCATGGTATGAAGAACCGTACATCAGAAGAAAGAAGTAAAGAAAGAAGCCCTTATGGAAATTTTAGAAGAACTCGTGATGAAGGAAGATGTCGGGGACACACCCAAAGAAGATCCAATTAAACCCTGCACCAAGTCATGTTATTCATGTGGAGAAGAAGGATACATCTCCAGAATTGTCTGAATGGGGATCTACTAGAATTCCCGACAGAGGAAGTAGAGTATGACCCACAGGAAATAGAAGCCCTGATTGGAACGTAAAAGTCCTGGAAGAGAAGTAGATTGGATTCCAGGAAGGACCTGAGTCATATCACTTGTTACAGGTGCAAGGAGTCAGGGAACTACCTTAGCAGTTGCCCAAAAAGGAAACCTCTAGACTTGTTAGAAGTAATATGTTTTCGTTGTAATGAAGCAGGGCATTTTGCCAGAAATTGCCCCAAGGAGAAGAAGACTTGTCATAATTAGTTGTGTTTGTGAGAAGTATAGTAGTAGTAATGAGAACATTTTTCCTTTATATTGAGGCATTGAGTTAAGGCATGTAATGGAAATGCAAGAGATTGTAGTCATTGGAGAATCAATAAAGTTAGCTTTGTTGGTACTGAATTGGATTTTATGAGTAGTTACTCTATGAAGAAAGATTTTAACCATTTTTGAGGATATGAGAAATATGGTCTATGGAAGAATTGGAGCATTTTAAGGGTGGTAGTACCCTGTGAGGAGATTTGACCCTTAGAAAGGATAATGATATTCCACATAGTGGATTTCAAACAAAATAAGTATGAGTTTTATCTCGATATATGGGATACCCCAATTTTATGAAGGGATGAAGTACTATTGGATATAAAGGAGGTATAATGTTGGTAATAAGGAGCAATTGTAACTCCATGATGAGTTTGAGTAATCACGTCTTAGTCTTATACAAATAGAAGGAAGAAAGACAGTACAAGTGGATAGCTTTAAGAATGCGAGGAAGCTAGATGTTGGAATAGTGATCAGTTGCCCCTAGGATGAGTTCAAGGTTCACAAGTGATGAGATGGGCCATAACCCACAGGCCCCAGGACCTGCTAAGAATCAAGCACATTCTTGCTGAAGGAAAAACCCTGGAAGAGGATATTCCTTTATCAACAAGACGATCTTATAGGAGTAACGCAAAACCTGAGAGTTGTGAAGAAACGATAGATGTTTGTTTGGCTTGCAGAATCAATGGATTTATCCGAACTTGGTTCATCAACATGAGAATTCTGCAATGCTTGTGAGGATGACCGAGCATTAGAATGCGAGATTTTCTAAACCGTATACAAGGTAATAATTTGGGTGCGGGATGGATTGATCACCATACCGACTTACTCTTATTGTTCGCTGCTATATGGGATGGTAAATCCGAGTGACTTGCCTATAGTAGAGAGACGACGATATTAAACCATGTTTGAACCTTAGAATGGTATAAGTATTTTATTCCCTTGTACAAGGCAGCTGTTGCCAACCGTAGGATATACGGTGAGGTTCAACCCATGCCCGTTTTCTGCAGGAGAAACCATAAATTGTTTGATGACCACCATGAGATATCAATAGTTGTTTAGTATTGGCGCCAGACCCGTCAGCTAAGAAGACCCAGTCTCGGAATAACTTTACCAAGATGAAAGGACAGAAGAATTGCGGCAAAGGTTATGCCGCCACCGGAAGAGCCAAAGAAGGAATTATACTAAAGATCTGAGAAGACCGACCCTGTCAACAATAAGGATGGAGTATATGAGTATTGATGGGACCGTAACAATGTTTCTAAGGGTGGTAGCACCCCAGACCCCAAAGACGATCGATGGATTTTGAGAAGACTCCCAAGCCTAACCTATTTCTTTCTAGCCTCTCCGAATCTCGAGGACGAGATTCATTTTAAGGGTGGTAGGTTTGTAACATCCCAAAATTCTAAATTTTGGAATGTTATAATAAATCGATAGATTTGATTGATTGTTCATTTGATTGACTAAAAGTGAGTGAATTTGAAACTTTTTTTGAAAGTTAAATGAGAGGGAATAAAAGGACTTTCCCAAACTTTCATTTTGCATTTTGATCTCCATGAATTCAAATTCTTGTCATCACAAAATCCTGGAGTGAAGATAATATGACTTCTTCTATTTAAATAAATAAATGGGTTTTGAAAAGATTTGAATTTCATTTGAAAATATTTCAAATTCAGAACTTTATGCAACTCAATGATTTTCATGAGAGAAGATAAAATGACTTCTTCAAAACATATGAAATATGATTTGGAAGTTTAAAAGGATCGAATTCAAAGTCCTTTGGAAATTATTTTCAATTTGGACTTATTTGGGTTTTATTCAATTTATTTTTCTCCAAAAATAAAATATACAGAAAATAGAGTAACATGATTCCCTACAATAGAAAATTGGAGAAAAATTAATTTGAAATCATTTTGGTATTTTTAAAATGATTTTTAGTGGGTTTTATTGTATCACTAGCATTGTTTGATTTATTCGAATTTTTGTAGACTTTATTTAAAGTTATAAAAAATGTCCAGCTGGTAGGAAATCTTTTTCTAATTTTTTTGATATATTATATGCCTATATAATATTTTTATTTTCTTTGGTTTTATTATTTTGTTTGCCTGCAAAATATTTTTTTAACATGTCCCCGCTGCCGACTGTGCCGGCTCATGGCCTACCGCAGCTGCGGCCCAGCAGCCCAGCACATCGTCCCCAAGCTCGGGACGGTTTCCCAAGCGAGCACGCACCGCCGCCGCCGTGCCCGACCTCGCCACCTCGTGCCTTGCCCCCTCCTCTGCGCCTCGGAGGCGCCTCCTCCCTCCTATAAAGCTGCGCTCGCCGCCCTCTCTCTCTCTCTCTACCTCGCGTCTCGCACCGCCGCCGCACATTGCAGCTCACCGGAACTGCGCAGCCGCCTCGTCGTTGCATCGCCGCCTCGGCGCTGCACCACCACCGCTCGCCTGCGCCGCCACCCGCGCCTTGCCCCATGCCCGAAGCCGAGCCGCCGCGCCAGAGCCACCTCACCTCGCCCCGCCCGATCCGCAGCCCTCGCCGAACTCCAACCACCGCGGTAGACCACCGCCGGCGTCGAAACTTTCGTGAACTGGTAATAAACCCGCCCGGTTCGCCTTTTTTTAGGGTTTCAGTTTATGTTTAAAACCCGTTTTTTTAGTTAGTTTATTTAGCGAGCGTTTGCTCGTTAGCTTTTAGTAATGAACATTTTTCATTTTGTAGCGTTCGGCAGCGAACGTTCGTTGTTTAGTACTTTTCTTTTTCTTTTTAGTTTGCGGCCAAGGACCTATCTGTGATGATTTTATTTACAGATTAGTCCCTGATTTTCAAACGATCACTACTTTTTACTCGTTTGTCCAAATCCAACAAAACCAATGCCCACTTCTTCGTTATGATCTCCTCTATCCAGTAATACAACTTAAACATGTTTTTGAAAGTTTAAAATTTGAATTAGACCAATTTTGAATTCAAACTTCGTTTGTCCGTAACTTGAGTTTCGTAACTGCGTTTGAGTTGATTCTTTTTGCAAATTGAAGCTCTTGACCTAAACTTTCTGATAAGGCCAAATTCAAATAATTTTGGTACTGTTAGAAATTGTTTTATGTTGCAAGAGTTATATGCTTGGTTTTGATGCTTTCCGAATTGTTCTTCGTCCTTTCTGACCTTTTGAGTGATTGCTTATGTGTGGTTACTATTGCTTGCCTACGATAGATTGACCGGAGTGTGACGAGTAGAACTATCAGGAGTTTTGAGTGTTAATCATATTCATCAACAATACATGCAAGTTCACACTTTGATCATATCCCTTTCATACCCAGTTTTTATGCATTAGTTGCACCCTCAAACATTGCATGGTTAGAATTTGACAAAATGTGGGTATTGGGAAGTAGTTGATGTGGTAGGAACCTATTGTCTTGCATTCAATCCTTGGGAGTTACTTCTACATTATGCTTATACTGCTATGTATGCTCGGAGACGTGGATTGGTTGAGTGTACTCATGACAGATGTGAGAGTTATCGTTAATGGTAAACTTAAGGTGGCTACTTTAATACACATCTGGGTGGATTGGTTGGGGCTCCCTGGAGCACCCAGTGGTTTGCTCGGGTACTTGGAGAACACAGTGCTTGCCCAAGGGGATCCCAGAGGACCCGTGTGATCACCATATGGAATGCCACCCAGGCTCAAAGGGATCATAAGATTATTCATGCTAGAAACTTCCGTGTGCAGACACAAGCTATTATGGGCTCTAGCATAGTTTAGTAAGTTGCGTGAAGCTCCTGAAGAGGTAGACTAGTAGATCTAGTGGGTTGTAGGTGGTATAGTCTATCCGAAGTAGAGAGTTAATGCTTCTGAAAGACTGTGTCTCGGTCATCCGTTTCTCAAACACCATGTAGTGCAAGAAATCCAACGGAGGAGGTTGAGTCTTGTGGGGAAAAGTGCGCAAACCTCTGCAGAGTGTACAAACTAATTATGGTTAGCCATGTCCCCGGTTATGGACATCTTGAGTATCTGGTTCTTGGATTATCATATTGATCTCATCACGTTACTTAAATAGTTTGTTGGGTTATTGATGTTAATTTGGGATTGAGTTGGAGGAACCTTCTCAATATTTATCAAACCAACTTTGTAGTTAAATAAAATATATTCCTTTGCAGTAGGGAAAAATTGGCTTTTCGCAAAAACATTATAACCATTGAGCCTCCACCAGCCATATATGCATGTAGTGATAGTTATTATCCATCATTATCCTATGGTGTGAATTTGCCAGTACATTCAATGTACTGACCCTTTGTGGCTGCAACGTCTCATGTTGCAGGATTCTTACGATGTGTATGTGATACGTTAGGGTTACGATTTTTACACTCAACTTTACCGTTGGTGTTGATGGGAATCCACAACCTTGTTACTTCCGCTATGTTTGGATTGAGGTAATATTTTCCGTTACATTATACATGTGATTTACCTCTGTTATAAATCCTCGAGTATTATGTGTGTCAGCATACCGATCCAAAGATGACACTTAAGCACAGAGACTTGATCCATTCGGGTCGGGTCGCTACAAGATGGTATCAGAGCACATGTTGATTGTAGGACGTGACCCCTAGAAACTGGCAAGCCCATAGGAAAGATTTTCTCTAAAACTTTCTTTTCAAAAGGATCTTTTACCTCTCTTCTCTTCTGAGCTTATTCAAAAAATTTCTTTTAGTGAGACTATACCCCTTTCCCCTTTTGACCACATGAAGATTCGGCTGATGAGACCACTCCAAGAAGTACAAGATATCGGACGACTAAGACCACTTCGGAATGGAGAGGATTTTACCGTGTATTATAATAATGGAAACTACAACGGTTGAAGACTCCGAAGACTAGGAGAATTTGGAGGCTATGAAGAATTTCCAGATTTAGTATGGCCTAGTAAGGCTACCCTTATGGAACATGACAAACTATGGAAGCTGTCAATACCCGAGATCACAGTGTGTCGGCGAAATACCAGAACATGGAGTGTTAAAAGTCAAAAGTTTTTTCAAGAAAACCCTAAGGCAGGAGATATCAACTATGGAATATAGCTCATGGCAATGACAAGGGCAGAAACACGGTTATCCGTGATGTCATCGCCACTTTAGGAGAAGCAACTAAACTCCTAGATAATATTATGGTTAATTATTCTCAATGGCACACCGAAAGATCTACTAGTAAAGAGTCTTTTTCTTCTGATCCTAATGATATGCCTTTGTCTACTTTGATTGAGAATAATAATAAATCTATGGATGTGAATTTTGGTAGTAGGAACAATTTTGGTAACAACGCGTATGGAGGAAACTTTAATCCTAGGCCATTTCCTAGTAATTCCTCTAATAATTATGGTAATTCCTACAACAACTCTTATTCAAATTTTAATAAGATACCCTCTGATTTTGAGACGAGTGTTAAAGAATTTATGATTTTGCAAAAGAATTTTAATGCTTTGCTTGAAGAAGAATTGCCTAAGATTGATGAGTTGGCTAGGAACGTGGATAGAATTTCTCTTGATGTTGATTCTTTGAAACTTAGATCTATTCCACATAAGCATGATATCAATGGGTCTCTCAAAGCCATGTGAATTTTCATTGATGGGTGCAAAGAAAGAACCGCTAGGATGCGTGCTAAAAAAGATTGCTTTATAAAAGCATGTTCTTCTAGTTTTCACGATAATAAGGATGAAGATCTAAAAGTGATTGATGTGTCTCCTATTAAATATTTGTTTTGCAATATGAATCTTGATAATGATGGGACTGGAGATGAGTCAAATTTAGTTAAAAGGCGTCCCAATGATTCAGAGTTTTTAGATCTTGATGAAAAAATTGGTAAAAAGTGGGATTGAAGAGGTCAAAACTTTACATAGCAATGAACCCACTATTTTGGATTTAAATGAATTTAATTATGATAATTGCTCTTTGATAGATTGTATTTCCTCATTGCAATCCTTGCTAAATTCTCCTCATGCTTATGATCGAAATAAAGCTTTTACCAAACATATCGTTGATGCTTTAATGCAATCTTATGAAGAAAAGCTTGAATTAGAAGTTTCTATCCCTAGAAAACTTTATGACGAGTGGGAACCTACTATTAAAATTAAGATTAAATATCATGAATGCTTTGCTTTATGTGATTTGGTCTAGTGTTTCCACGATTCCAAAAACTTTGTGTGATGTGTTAGGTTTCCGTGAATTTGATGATTGTTCTTTAAATTTGCATCTTGCGGATTCCACCATTAAGAAATCTATGGGAAAGATTAATTATGTTCTTATTGTTGCAAATAGGAATTATGTGCCCATAGATTTCATTGTTCTTGATATAGATTGCAATCCTACATGTCCTATTATTCTTGGTAGACCTTTCCTTAGAACGATTGGTGCAATTATTGATATGAAAGAAGTAAATGTTATATTCCAATTTCCGTTAAGGAAAGGCATGGAACACTTTCCTAGGAAGAAAATTAAATTACCTTATGAATCTATTATGAGAGCCACTTATGGATTGCATACCAAAGATAACAATACCTAGATCTATTCTTGTTTTTATGCCTAGCTAGGGGCGTTAAATGATAGCGCTTGTTGGGAGGCAATCCAATTTTATTTTTGTTCCTGTTTAGTAATAAATAATTCATATTGCTTCTATTTATATGTGGTTTTGTGATTTTAATTAGTGTTTGTGCCAAATAGAACCTTTGGGAAGAGCTGTGGGAAGTCTTTGCGATCTTGCTGTAAAAAACAGAAACTTTAACGCTCACGAGATTTGCTGCCATTTTTTACTGGAGAGTGAGATTAGGTAGATTCTTTTTGCAGATGATTAATAGACAAATTACTCACGTCCACCAATTTATTTCAGAATTTTGGGGTTACAGAACTATGCGAAACATACAGATAACTACAGACTTTTCTGTTTTTGACAGATTCTGTTTTTCGTGTGTTGTTTGCTTATTTTGATGAATCTATGGCTAGTATCGGGGGGGGGGGGGTATGAACCATAGAGAAGTTGGAATACAGTAGGTTTAACACCAATATAAATAAATAATGAGTTCATTACAGTACCTTGAAGTGATGGTTCGTTTTCTTATACTAACGGAGCTCATGAGATTTTCTGTTGAGTTTTGTGTTGTGAAGTTTTCAAGTTTTGGGTAAAGATTTGATTGATTTTGGAATAAAGAGTGTCAAGAGCCTAAGCTTGGGGATGCCCCGGAAGGCATCCCCTCTTTCATCTTCATCTATCGGTAACTTTACTTGAGGCTATATTTTTATTCACCACATGATATGTGTTTTGCTTGGAGCGTCTTGTTTGATTTGAGTCTTTGCTTTTTAGTTTACCACAATCATCCTTGCTGTACACACATTTTGGAGAGACACACATGATTCTAAATTTATTATAATACTCTATGTGCTTCACTTATATCTTTTGAGCTAGATAATTTTGCTCTAGTGCTTCACTTATACCTTTTTAAGAGCATGGTGGTGGTTTTATTTTATAGAAATTATTGATCTCTCATGCTTCATTTATATTATTTTGAGAGTTTTTTAGAACAACATGGTAATTTGCTTTGGCTATCAAATTAGTCCTAATATGACAGGCATCCAAGATGGGTATAATAAAAACTATCATAAAAAATGCATTGAATACTATGAGAAGTTTGATACTTGTGTCGGGACCCCAATTCCAAGTCACACCGATCTAGCATGTAACACCTCATATCACTTTGCGGCCTCACGCACGGTATTCCCACAGGTGTCGCATTACCATGGCCCGGGACCGTTTGTGCCTTTTGGCTCACGTATATGATAGTATTGCTAGCATCCATATGACAGAGAACTTGGGCCGACATGGCTAGTCGTGAACCCAAAGCGGCACTAACCTCTGGGGACAGGCATACATGATTCACATCGGGCATGTCGGTTAGCAGCGTGTGAATCCGGGCTGTAGCATTGGGCTAACAGGACTCCGGATGTCACCGCGTGACATTTCCCCGAAGGGACAGACATAGGAACGAAGTGAAACACATGTCGGCCAGTCAAGTGTCCTGAGCAGTAGTGCTGGGCTAGCAGGACTCTGGTGAACCGGGCTGTAGCGGACTACTATGGCTCGAGGAAGCACTAGACTACATTTCCCCATAAGAGAGGCTGCCAAGGATAAACAACTTGATTGTCGGATCCCACACATAGCAATACACGTCACACGTACACATGACATGCAAGTATGTGCTGTACAACATGGCATCAGAACATAACGCAAACTCATATAGATAAAGGCTTAGAAGAGCCGCATGGCATTAGAACAAACAGGGGTCACATGACCCATCATTCAGAGCATACAAGCAACGGAAGCATTACATGTCTGAGTACAGACAACTACAAAAGAAAAAGGCCGAGAAGCCTGACTATCTACAAGTCCCTCCAAGGTACAAGATCGTAGCTGAGGTAACAAGCTACTCGTCGAAGTCCAAGCAGTACTACTAGTGAGACAGATGTCTCACCTGCAAAACATAAATAAGAAAACGTGAGTACAAAGATACTCAGCAAGACTTAAAACAGATCCTATCATACATGCATTGTATCAAGAAGGTAATGTGGGGTTTAGTTGCAGCAAGCCAGCTTTGACTCAGTGGCTATCCTGTTCTACGACAACGAGAAACTTCGTTGAGATGAGGCAGCGCACACGAGTCCACTAATCACCACATCAATACACTACTATGGATTCATCCTTGTCTCGTTACGAGAAGGCCATCCATAGCACTCACACTTGTCTTGAGCATTTTAGAGTATCCACTTTAAGTTGTCTATGTGCCACGTAAGCATCCAAGAAGTCCATAACCGAGGACACGTTATTCGAATAGATCATGATAACCCTGCAGGGGTGTACTTCTTCACACACGCTCTCACCACTTATCACCATGTACGCGTCATGTATCTCGGCAACCTTCAAGCAGAAGTCTGGCGAGGGTGTCGGCCACGACCTGACTAACCAAACAAGACTCTAGTCTAGGTTTATCGCCTATTCGGGTTCCATCCGCAAGGAGATCCGGCCGGGGTTTCTCTCACGGCCCCAAATGATGTGTACAGGTTTCCCGAGCCCACTATCCGGGTGCCACTCGGTACACTGGGCCACATGTGCCTAGTCTGTCCCAAGTCCACCCTGACGGGTGCCACTCGGTAGAAAAATAGCACTACCTATAAACACCAGAAACTATTTGCAACTCCTGGACAGATATCAAGTTGGCTAATAAGTCGAGAGGGGCCAAGTTACCGGAATCCAACGTGTGGTAGTAGCTAGTCCTTGGACAACATACACAAAACTCAGTTCTTAGGGACGGTTCCAGTGAGACAACCCACCATGTACTCCTACATGGCCTCTCACCGCTACCTTTACCAAATCGTGTTCACACGCTTAACTCTCAACATCAGAACATAGCACTGTACTCTAATTCATTCCCAATGAATCAGACATGACATACTCTAAGCAATAGCAGGCATGGCATGGCAAGAACACAACATGGCACAAGCAACTCCTACACATGCTAGTGGGTTTTAACTATTTACTGTGGCAATGACAGGTCATGCAGAGAAATGGGTTCAAGTACCGCAGCATAAAGTAGCAGCTGTATCGCTGTTGTCCTAATGCAATAAATGATAGAAGGAGCGAGAGAGTAGGATTGTATCGGAATGAACAAGGGGGGGTTGCTTGCTTGGTAGATCAACAGGGGGGCACTGCTCCTCAGACAGGTACTCTCGAACACTCTCCAAAGCAGGACCTATCGAGAAGGAACGGTGTCAGAAATCAAAACACAAGCATATGCAACATTATGATGCATGAACATGGTAATGATGTTATGATTGCAATAATGCATCTAGCAACCATTTAAATGAAGTCCATATGGACCAAGGGTTCATATACAAACTCCATATTTAGCATTTAAAATGCCATTATCATGTTTTCACTTATACAGTGGTATAAGTTGGTTGAACATGCATGAAAGTGGTATAGATGAATAGATTGAATTTTTCTAATAATTTTTCATATATAAATTATTTCAATCTGAGCTACGGTTGAACTTCTATGAATTTTTGAAGTTTTGAATATATTCTGGAATTTCCTGATTAATTTAAACCAGAAAATGAAATATTGCGCCAGCATGCGTCATGCCTGCATCAGCAGGTCAACGGAGCTGACCAGGTCAAACCTGACGTGTGGGGTCCACACGTCAGTGACTTAGTTAGTTAACAGAGGAGTTATTCCGAATCTAATTTAGATTAGTGGCTCTGGGGCCCACTTTCAGTGTTAGGGGGTTAGCAAAAATGGTGATTAGCCTTAAGCTAATCACCTGGCAGGTCGGGCCCGCACGTCAGGCCGGCGAGGTCGTCGCCGGCGAACTCTAGACGTGGCGGCGTCCACGCTGCAGGGCACGGGGGCGACGGCTGGGAGCACTGGGGCGTAGCCCGTGCTCTCGCGCATCCAGTGGGGTAGGTAGGAGGAGGAGGGGTGGTCGGAGCTCGCCGGAGCGAAGCTCGGGGCGGCAGCCGGAGCACGGCCAAGTGCGGGCGAGGGCTGCGGTGCATGGGGAAGCGAGCGGAGAGGCTCTACGGCCTCCTGGTGTCACCAGGAGCAGGGTGACGCGCTCGGCTGCGGGCAGCGGTGGCCAGGGCGACGACAGCAACATGGACGGCGGTGGGGCGCTTCGGCCGTGGTGGGGAATGAAGCTACGATGCGGGAACGAGGGGGAGAAGAGAGGGGAAATGGGGAGATGCTCACGGCGATCACGTGGAACAGCACAGCGGGCTCGGGGAAGACCTGGTGACGGCGAATCGACGGCGGCGGACGGCGGAGCCCGAGCAGGAAGACGACGTCGAGGGCAGCTCTGCAGGGCATCCCGGCTTGCGTGATTCGTCGGAGAGGTCGGGGAGGACGGCGCGGAGCGTCTGGGCACGGAACGAGGGCGAGGCCGTGACGGTGGGCGCGGCAACGGCGAGCCGTGGCGACGGAGCCATTCGGGGGGGGGTGGGAGAGAGGGACCCGGGGGAGGAGGGAGAGTGAGAGGGAGTGAGAGAGGCCGAGGGGAGTGCGTGGTGTCATCGGGGGCCTCCAGCAGCGAGCGGGGAAGCAGGAGGTGGTCGGCGTGTGCTCACGCGCGGCGAGCGCGTGCCCCTGTCCTCCTGGCGCGAGGAAGGGGACGACTAGCAGTGCCAGTCGGCTGGGCCAGGCCGGCTGCACAGTGCCAGGCCGCAGGTAAGCACAGGTAGGCTTTCCCTTTTTGTTTTCTTTTCTAATTTTCCGACATTTGTTTGGTTTAAATAAAATACTAAACCATTTTATTTTTCTTATGCCAATTTTTGTAGGGGTTAATGGTATTATTTCAGAGCTCCTCAACCACTGGCATAATTTTTGGACAATATCTTATATATATAAATATTTATCCAACACAAATAAATATTGGATTAATTCCAAATGCCCAAAATAAATATTTATGAGCGCCTAAAAATATTGGTTTGATTTTTACCTCTGACCAATATTTTCAGAGAGTAACATGAACATTTTCTTGGACCTTTTTGGAGAAATTTTTATCTGGATTATTTCCAAAAATGATTTCTGAGGGTTTCACAAATCCCCATTTCAAATTTATATGGAATTTAAACATGATGCAAACATGAAGGGCTAGCCTAGGTCATACCAGAACTAGGGATGTGACAACTCGCCCCCACTCGAAGAAATCTCGTCCCGAGATTCATGAGTTGGCGGAAAGAAAGCGGGGTACTCAAGTCGAAGACGATCTTCACGCTCCCAGGTAGCTTCTCTCTCGGAATGATGAGACCACTGAACCTTGAGTAACTTGATGTTATGACGTCGAGTGACACGCTCTGCTTGATCAAGGATGCGAACAGGGTGCTCTCGATAGGTGAGGTTATCTGGAAGATCAAGCGCTTCATGGTCCACTTCGCGGATGGGATCCGAGAAGCAACGCCTGAGTTGAGAGACGTGGAAGACATCATGAACTCGAGAAAGATGTGGCGGTAGTTCCAACTGGTAGGCAACCTCTCCTCGTTTAGCGAGAATGAGAAAGGGACCAATGTAACGAGGAGCCAACTTGCCCTTGATACCGAATCGATGGGTACCCTTCAAAGGGGTAACCCGAAGGTAAGCTTTGTCGCCAATGTCATAAGCCACTTCCTTATGACTACGGTCATACTGGCTCTTTTGACGAGATTGGGCTATTTTCAAGTTCTCACGAATGATGCGAACTTGCTCTTCTGCCTCCTGGATCATATCCGGTCCAAAGAATTGTCTTTCACCGGTTTCTGACCAGTTCAAAGGTGTTTGACATCTTCGTCCATACAGAACCTCAAAAGGAGCTTTCTTGAGGCTGGATTGGTAGCTGTTGTTATAAGCAAACTCGGCGAAGGGAAGACACTTCTCCCAATCCATACCGAATGAGTTAACACAAGCCCTAAGCATGTCTTCGAGAATTTTGTTGACCCTTTCCACCTGACCACTTGATTGAGGGTGGAAAGCGGTACTGAAAGAAAGATGGGTGCCCATGGCAGTTTGGAAACTCTCCCAGAAGTGAGAAGTGAAAAGACTACCACGGTCTGAATTGATCTCTAGTGGAACACCATGAAGTGACACTATTCGAGAAATATATAAGTCAGCGAGCTGACTAGCAGTGATACTCTCTCGAACAGGTAGGAAGTGAGCCACTTTAGAAATACGATCAATGACTACGAAGATAGCATTATTCCCTTTCTTGGTCCTGGGAAAGCCGGTGATGAAGTCCATACCAACTTTATCCCATTTCCATTCAGGAATAGCTAAAGGTTGAAGGGTGCTAGCAGGTCTCTGATGCTCTACCTTCACGCGAAGACAAACGTCACAGTTAGCAATAAACTGAGCGATTTCTCTCTTCATCCTAGTCCACCAAAACCTCTGGCGTAGGTCCTGATACATCTTAGTACTACTGGGATGAATTGTGAGAGGAGATTCATGCGCCTCCTTAAGGATTAATTTCCAAAGATGCTGCTTCTTGGGGACCACCAGGCGATTCCTGAAGAAAACAACACCCCGATCATCTATAGAGAAACTACCAGCAATGCCCTTGGCAATGTTTCTCTTGATCCGGGTAATCCCCGTATCATGCTTCTGGGCTTCTATGATATGATCCACAAGAGTAGGTTTCGCCACCAAGGTAGAAAGGAACCCGTGAGGAGCAATGTGAAGGTTAAGCTTACATAATTCCTCATGGAGAAGTGGTTGGCCCTGTTGCAACATGAGATTGTTGCAATAGGACTTACGGCTTAGCGCATCAGCCATGACATTCCCCTTGCCTGGGGTGTAGGTAATCCCTAAGTTGTAATCTGAGATCAACTCCAGCCAACGTCTTTGCGTAAGGTTCAAATCTGGTTGGGTGAAGATATACTTGAGACTCTGGTGGTTGGTGTAAATCCCGCAACGTTTACCAAGAAGGTAATGTCGCCAGGTCTTAAGTGCATAGACTACGGCTGCAAGCTCTAGATCATGTGTAGGATAATTCTCCTCATGTGGATGCAACTGTCGAGATGCATAGGCAATCACATGGCGATCTTGCATAAGAATGCAACCTAGTCCCTGTAGTGAGGCATCACAATAGATAACAAAGTCCTTAGTGAAGAACGGTGGCACAAGTATGGGGGTAGAAGTCAGGCGTCTTTTCAGTTCCTGAAAACTGTGCTCACACTGTGGGGACCACTCAAACCTTTTATCTTTCTTAAGAAGTTCCGTGAGAGGTTTGGCCACTTTGGAGAAGTTCTCAACGAAGCAGCGACAATAACTGGCTAGGCCAAGGAAACTCCTAACTTGCTTAACTGTTTCAGGCGGAGTCCAATCAAGAACGGCCTGAACTCTCTCGGGATTGACGGCAATGCCCTTACCAGATATCACGTGGCCTAGGTAGGTCACTTCTGGCAACCAAAATTCGCACTTGGAGAACTTGGCATAAAGGCGGTGCTCTCTGAGTTTTTCTAACACAAGTCTAAGATGTTCGGCATGCTCTTCCTTGTTCTTCGAGTAAATAAGGATATCATCGAGGTAAACGACGACGAACTTATCTAAGTACTCCATGAAGATCGAGTTCATCAAGCGGGAGAATGTAGCTGGAGCATTGGTTAGACTGAAGGACATGACGGTGTACTCATACTGGCCATAACGAGTGACAAAAGCTGTCTTAGGAATGTCCCCATTTCTGATATTGATTTGGTGGTAGCCTAACGTCAAATCCATCTTGGAAAAGACTGAGGATCCAGCGAGCTGATCATACAGGTCGTTGATCCTGGGGAGCGGATACTTGTTCTTTATCGTGACCAAATTAACAGAACGATAATCTACAACCATCCGGTCCGTACCATCCTTCTTCTTGACGAAGAGGACGGGGCAAGCCTAGGGAGAAGAACTAGGATGGATGAAACCCTTTTGAAAGGATTCATCAAGTTGTTTCTTAAGCTCAGCTAGTTCTAAGGGTGCCATCTTGTAATGTCTCCTAGAGATAGGAGCGGTTCCTGGGATAAGATCTATGACAAATTCTACATCTCTGTCAGGTGGAATACCTGGCAGTTCCTCTGAAAGACATCCGGAAAGTCACGGACTACCGGAATATCTTCAAGGTCTGGAAGAGGGTTGGCATTAAGAGAATAGAGCTGACGCTTTGCAACTCTAGTGGAGACGGTGACTATCTTGCCAGATGGGTGTGTAAGCTGAACAGACCTAGTGTAACAATCAATCTGGGCATAATAAGCTCTCATCCAGTCCATACCCAAGATGATGTTAATATCTGTAGACTTGAGGGCTATAAGTGATGCAAGGAATACAAGTCTGTCAATAAGGATTTCATTACCATGGCTTATTCTGGTAGTTTGCCATCTAGACCCTGGAGTTTGGATTTCAAGTGGAGTTGGCATATCACAAAATGACATGTCGTGCAAACGAGCATAGCCTTCAGAGATGGAGTGAGATGCTCCGGTATCGAACAGAACCGAAGCTGGATGACAGTTGACAAGGAGTGTACCAAGAACGACATCCGGATCATCATGAGCGTCTTTAGCTGAGACGTGATGCACACATCCACGTTCAGTGGAAGCTGAATTGACACTAATCATCTTGCGTGATGGCTTACCACGGCCAACAGACCTCTCAGGCTGGGGTGGAGCATAATTGGTTTGAGGGCAGTCACGCGCATAGTGTCCTGGCTCTCCGCATGTGAAGCAAGTCCCTGAGGTAGGACGTGGACCCGCATTGACAAGCGGTCTACCGATAGGTCTAGGTGGAGCATGTAACTGAACTGGGTGAGGTGCCACACAAGATGGCCTTGGTGTATAATCGGGTGGAAGACTGGAGTTCGGAACCCAAATCCGACGCTTCTACGAAGTAGAACCGGGAGAAGAACCCAAATCACGGGTGTGCTTACGAGACTCCTCGTAAGTGAGTTGAGCTGTCTCTGCATTAATGGCCTTGTTCACAAGAGCCTTGGATGTATTGCAATGATGCAAGTGGAGATCACGACGTAACTTGGGGTTGAGACCCTTCCGGAACCTAGCCTGCTTCTTGGCGTCCGTGGACACCTCTTCTGTAGCATAGCGGGCAAGGTTCTCAAACTCTCTACTGTAGGCATCAACAGCCATCTTACTCTGAGTGAAACTACAGAACTCTTCTCTCTTGCGGTCAATGAGAGCCTGAGGGATGTGATTCTCGCGAAAAGCCTCAGTGAAATCTCTCCAGGTAGGTATCTGGCCAGCTGGAAGCATAGCCTCATAGTTCTGCCACCAAAGACTAGCAGGACCTTCCAGATGATAAGCAGCGTAGGTGACCTTGTCACTTTCAGCTACGTTCGCAGAATGCATCTTGTGAGTGATACTACGAAGCCAGTCATCTGCATCGAGTGGTTCAATGGAATGATGGAAGGTAGGTGGTTTCAGACCAATGAAATCATAGATGGACGCTGAATCTTTGTGCTGATGGGAGGTGTTCTCCTCAATACGTGCCAACAAGCGGTTAGACTCTCGCTTGTTCTTCTCCATCTCTAACATGAACTCTGCCAACGAAGGCTGGTCGGGGGGATCCTCATCCCTACCATCCCCGTGGTTCCGGCTATGAGCAACAGAACTTCGGTTAACTGACGACATCCTGAAGAACCAACCAAGGAAACAAGGACGGATTTAGCATCATCATAAGGATGTAGAATATAGTACGAGAATAATACTATCTCTTGAACTCCTAGGGCAATTCCGGCAGCATAACGGCAGTAAAATGCTCAAAATGAGACATCCTGCAAATGATGGGGTAGCATCAAACTCAACATCATCACCCAAGGTTCTGAGATATTACTAAACAGGCTACACCGGAGGTACTCAAAACTGGAATATGACTCAGATCAACCAAACCTTAGAGACTACGGAGTAGTAACACGTGATCCTGATAGACGGAAGAGAAAGCCTAGTTCCTTAATCCCGTAGGAAAGATAGGATGACTCAGATCAGAAGGCATGAGGCATAAGGAGTAAAAAGAGCCTTACGTCCCCTTCCACAATCAATTCCCCTATATAGTTAAAGAATTTATAGACTCAACTTCGACCAGGTTGGCTTGGTAATCCTACAGGCAGTCAGGCTCTGATACCAAAGCTGTCGGGACCCCGATTCCAAGTCACATTGATCTAGCATGTAACACCTCATATCACTTTGCGGCCTCACGCACGGTATTCCCACGGGTGTCGCCTTACCATGGCCCGGGACCGTTTGCGCCTTTTGGCTCACGTATATGATAGTATCGCTAGCATCCATATGACAGAGAACCCGGGCCGACATGGCTAGTCATGAACCCAAAGCGGCACTAACCTATGGGGACATGCATACATGATTCACATCGGGCGTGTCGGTCAGCAGCGTGTGAATCCGGGCTGTAGCATTGGGCTAACAGGACTCCGGATGTCACCGCGTGACATTCCCCCAAGGGACAGACACAGGAACGAAGTGAAACACATGCTGGCCAGTCAAGTGTCCTGAGCAGTAGTGCTGGGCTAGCAGGACTCCGGTGAACCGGGCTGTAGCGGACTGCTATGGCTAGAGGAAGCACTAGACTACATTTCCCCATAAGAGAGGCTGCCAAGGATAAACAACTAGATTGTCGGATCCCACACATAGCAATACACGTCACACGTACGCATGACATGCAAGTATGTGATGTACAACATGGCATCACAACATAACGCAAACTCATATAGATAAAGGCTCAGAAGAGCTGCATGGCATTAGAACAAACAGGGGTCACATGACCCATCATTCAGAGCATACAAGCAACGGAAGCATTACATGTCTGAGTACAGACAACTACAAAAGAAAAAGGCCAAGAAGCCTGACTATCTACAAGTCCCTCCAAGGTACAAGATCGTAGCTAAGGTAACAAGCTACTCGCCGAAGTCCAAGCGGTACTACTAGTGAGACAGATGTCTCACCTGCAAAACATAAATAAGAAAACGTGAGTACAAAGATACTCAGCAAGACTTACAACAGATCCCATCGTACATGCATTGTATCAAGAAGGTAATGTGGGGTTTAGTTGCAGCAAGCTAGCTTTGACTCAGTGGCTATCCTGTTCTACGACAACGAGAAACTTCTTTGAGATGAGGCAGCACACACGAGTCCACTAATCACCACATCAATACACTACTATGGATTCATCCTCGTCTCCTTACGAGAAGGCCATCCATAGCACTCACACTTGTCTTGAGCATTTTAGAGTATCCAGTTTAAGTTGTCTATGTACCACGCAAGCATCCAAGAAGTCCATAACCGAGGACACGGCTATTCGAATAGATCATGATAACCCTGCAGGGGTGTACTTCTTCACACACACTCTCACCACTTATCACCATGTACGCGTCATGTATCTCGGCAACCTTCAAGCGGAAGCCTGGCGAGGGTGTCGGCCACGACCTGACTAACCAAACAAGACTCTATTCTAGGTTTATCGCCTATTCGGGTTCCATCCGCAAGGAGATCCGGCCGGCATTTCGCTCACGGCCCCAAATGATGTGTATAGGGTTCCCGAGCCCACCATCCGGGTGCCACTCGGTACACCAGGCCACATGTGCCTAGTCTGTCCCAAGTCCACCCTGACGGGTGCCACTCGGTAGAAAAATAGCACTACCTATAAACACCAGAAACTACTTGCAACTCCTGGACAGATATCAAGTTGGCTAATAAGTCGAGAGGGGTCGAGTTACCGGAACCCAACATGTGGTAGTAGCTAGTCCTTGGACAACATACACAGAACTCAGTTCTTAGGGACGGTTCCAGTGAGACAACCCACCATGTACTCGTACATGGCCTCTCACCGCTACCTTTACCAAATCGTGTTCACACGCTTAACTCTCAACATCAGAATATAGCACTGTACTCTAATTCATTCCCAATGAATCAGACATGACATACTCTAAGCAATAGCAGGCATGGCATGGCAAGAACACAACATGGCTGAAGCAACTCCTACACATGTTAGTGTGTTTTAACTATTTACTGTGGCAATGATAGGTCATGCAGAGGAATGGGTTCAAGTACCACAGCATAAAGTAGCAGCTGTATCGCTGTTGTCCTAATGCAATAAATGAGAGCAGGAGCGAGAGAGTAGGATTGTATCGGAATGAACAAGGGGGGGTTGCTTGCCTGGTAGATCAACAGGGGGCACTACTCCTCAGATAGGTACTCTCGAACACTCTCCGGAGCAGGACCTATCGAGAAGGAACGGTTTCGGAAATCAAAACACAAGCATATGCAACATGATGATGCATGAACATGGTAATGATGTTATGATTGCAATAATGCATCTAGCAACCATTTAAATGAAGTCCATATGGACCAAGGGTTCATATGCAAACTCCATATTTAGCATTTAAAATGCCATTATCATGTTTTCACTTATACAGTGGTATAAGTTGGTTGAACATGCATGAAAGTGGTACATATGGATAGATTGAATTTTTTTGATAATTTTTCATATATAAATTATTTCAATCTGAGCTAAGGTTGAATTTCTATGAATTTTTGAAGTTTTGAATATATTCTGGAATTTCCTGATTAATTTAAACCAGAAAATGAAATATTGCGTCAGCATTGCGTCATGCCTGCGTCAGCAGGTCAACGGAGCTGACCAGGTCAAACCTGACGTGTGGGGTCCACACGTCAGTGACTTAGTTAGTTAAGAGAGGAGTTATTCCTAATCTAATTTAGATTATTGGCTCTGGGCCCACTGTCAGTGTCAGGGGGTTAGCAAAAATGGTGATTAGCCTTAAGCTAATCACCTGGCAGGTCGGGCCCGCACGTCAGGCCGGCGAGGTCATCGCCGGCGAACTCTGGACGCGGCGGCGTCCATGCTGCAGGGCACGGGGGCAGCGACTGGGAGCACCGGGGCGTAGCCCGTGCTCTCGCACATCTAGTGTGGTAGGTAGGAGGAGGAGGGGTGGCCGGAGCTCGCCGGAGCGAAGCTCGGGGCGGCGGCCGGAGCACGACCAAGTGCGGGCGAGGGCTGCGGTCCATGGGGAAGCGAGCGGAGAGGCTCTACGGCCTCTTGGCGTCACCAGGAGCAGGGTGACGCGCTCGGCTGCGGGCTGCGGTGGACAGGGCGACGGCGGCGACATGGACGGCGGCGGGGCGCTTCGGTCATGGTGGGGAATGAAGCTACGATGCGGGAACGAGGGGGAGAAGAGAGGGGAAATGGGGAGATGCTCACGGCGATCACGTGGAGCAGCACAACGGGCTCGGGGAAGACCTGGTGATGGCGAATCGACGACGGCGGACGACGGAGCCCGAGGAGGAAGACGACGTCGAGGGCAGCTCTGCAGGGCGTCCCGGCTTGCGTGAGTCGTCGGAGAGGTCGAGGAGGACGGCGCGGAGCGTCTGGGCACGGAACAAGGGCGAGGCCGTGACAGTGGGCGCGGCAACGGCGAGCCGTGGCGACGGAGCCGTTCGGGGGGTGAGAGAGAGGGACCCAGGGGAGGAGGGAGAGCGAGAGGGAGTGAGAGAGGCCGAGGGGAGTGCGTGGCGTCGTCGGGGGCCTCCAGCAGCGAGCGGGGAAGCAGGAGGTGGCCGGCGCATGCTCGCGCGTGCCCCTGTCCTCCTGGCGCGAGGAAGGGGATGACTGGCAGTGCCAGTCGGCTGGGCCGGCCTGCTGGGCCAGGCCGGATGCACAGTGCCAGGCCGCAGGTAAGCACCGGTAGGCTTTCCCTTTTTTGTTTTCTTTTCTAATTTTCTGACATTAGTTTGGTTTAAATAAAATACTAAACCATTTTATTTTTCTTATGCCAATTTTTGCAGGGGCTAATGGTATTATTTCAGAGCTCCTCAACAACTGGCATAATTTTTGGACAATATCTTATATATATATAAATATTTATCCAACGCATATAAATACTGGATTAATTCCAAATGCCCAAAATAAATATTTATGAGCTCCTAAAAATATTGGTTTGATTTTTCCCTCTGACCAATATTTTCAGAGAGTAACATGAACATTTTCTTGGACCTTTTTGGAGAAATATTTATCTGGATTATTTCCAAAAATGATTTCTGAGGGTTTCACAAATCCCAATTTCAAATTTATATGGAATTTAAACATGATGCAAACATGAAGGGCTAGCCTAGGTCATACCAGAACTAGGGATGTGACAACTTGATAATTGTTTTGAGATATGAAGATGGTGATATTAGAGTCATGCTAGTTGAGTAGTTGTGAATTTGATAAATACTTGTTCTAAAGCTTGTGATTCCCATAGCATGCACGTATGGTGAACCGTTATGTGATGAAGTCGGAGCATGATTTATTTATTGATTGTCTTCCTTATGAGTGGCGGTCGGGGACGAGCGATGGTCTTTTCCAACCAATCTATCCCCTAGGAGCATGCACGTAGTACTTTGTTTAGATAACTAATAGATTTTTGCAATAAGTATGTGAGTTCTTTATGACTAATGTTGAGTCCATGGATTATACGCACTCTCACCCTTCCACCATTGCTAGCCTCTCTCGTACCGCGCAACTTTCGCCGGTACCATACACCCACCATATACCTTCCTCAAAACAGCCACCATACCTATTATGGCATTTCCGTAGCCATTCCGAGATATATTGCCATGCAACTTACCACCGTTCCGTTTGTTATGACATGTTTCATCATTGCCATATTGCTTTGCATGATCATGTAGTTGACATCGTATTTGTGGTAAAGCCACCATTATTATTCTTTCATACATGTCACTGTTGATTCATTGCACATCCCAGTACACCGCCGGAGGCATTCACATAGAGTCATATTTCGTTATAAGTATCGAGTTGTAATTTTTGAGTTGTAAGTAAATAAAAGTGTGATGATCATCATTACTAGAACATTGTCCCATGTGAGGAAAGGATGATGTCTCCATACTTATTGGGATGAGACTCCAGACGAAAAAAAGGGGGGCATAAAACAAGAGAAAAGGCCCAAATAAAAAACTAAGAGAAAAAGAGAGAAGGGACAATGTTACTATCCTTTTACCACACTTGTGCTTCAAAGTAGCACCATGATCTTCATGATAGAGAGTCTCCTATGTTGTCACTTTCATATATACTAGTGGGAATTTTACATTATATAACTTGGCTTGTATATTCCAATGATGGGCTTCTTCAAAATGCCCTAGGTCTTCGTGAGCAAGCGAGTTGGATGCACACCCACTTAGTTTCTTTTTTAGCTTTGATACACTTATAGCTCTAGTGCATCCGTTGCATGGCAAACTCACTCACATTGATATCTATTGATGGGCATCTCCATAGCCCGTTGATAAGTCTAGTTGATGTGAGACTATCTTCTCCTTTTTGTCTTCTCCACAACCACCATTCTATTCCACATATAGTGCTATGTCCATGGCTCACTCTCATATATTGCGTGAAGATTGAAAAAGTTTGAGAACATCAAAAGTATGAAACAATTGCTTGGCTTGTCGTCGGGGTTGTGCATTATTTAAATACTTTGTGTGATGAAGATAGAGCATATCCAGACTATATGATTTTGTAGGGCATGTTGTGATGTGATATGGTCAAGACGTGATGATATATAATTTGTTGTATGAGATGATCATGTTTTGTAACACAGTTATCGACAACTGACAGGAGCCATATGGTTGTTGCTTTATTGTATGAATTACAATCGCCATGTAATTGCTTTACTTTATCACTAAGCGATAGCGATGGTCATAGAAGCAATAGTTGGCAAGACGACAACGATGCTACGATGGAGATCAAGGTGTCAAGCCGGTGAAGATGGTGATCATGATGGTGCTTTGGAGATGGAGATCAAAGGCACAAGATGATGATGGCCATATCATATACCTTATATTGATTGCATGTGATGTTTATCCTTTATGCTTCTTATTTTGCTTAGTACGGCGGTAGCATTATAAGATGATCTCTCACTAAATTTCAAGGTATAAGTGTTTTCCCTAAGTATGCACCATTGCTACAGTTCGTCGTGCCGAGACACCTCAGGTGTGATAAGCTCTGCGTTCACATACAATGGTTTCAAGCTAGTTTTTCACAAGCAGAATACTCGGGTTAAACTTGACGAGCCTAGCATATGCAGATATGGCCTCGGAACATTGAGACCGAAAGGTCGAGCGTGAATCATATAGTAGATATGATCAACATAGTGATGTTCACCACTGAAAACTACTCCATCTCACGTGATGATCGAACATGGTTTAGTTGATATGGATCACGTGATCACTTAGATGATTAGAGGGATATCTATCTAGGTGGGAGTTCTTAAGTAATATGATTAATTGACTTTAATTTATCATGAAATTAGTACCTAATAGTTTTTTGCATGTCTATGTTGTTGTAGATAAATGGCCTGTGCTGTTGTTCCGTTGAATTTTAATGCGTTCCTAGAGAAAGCTAAGTTGAAAGATGATGGTGGCAACTACACGTACTGGGTCTGTAACTTGAGGATTATCCTCATTGCTGCACAGAAGAATTACGTCCTGGAAGCACCGCTAGGTGCCAAACCCGCTGCAGGAGCAACTCCAGATGTTATGAACACCTTGCAGAGCAAAGCTGATGACTACATGATAGTTCAGTGTGGCATGCTTTACGGCTTAGAACCGGGACTTCAACGACGTTTTGAATGTCATGGAGCATATGAGATGTTCCAGGAGTTGAAGTTAATAATTCAAGAAAATGCCCGGATTGAGAGATATGAAGTCTCCAACAAGTTCTACAGCTGCAAAATGGAGGAGAATAGTTCTGTCGGTGAGCACATACTCAGAATGTCTGGGTACCACAATCACTTGACTAAGCTGGGAGTTAATCTTCCAGTTGATAGTGTCATTGACAGAGTTCTTCAATCACTGCCACCAAGCTACAAAAGCTTTGTGATGAACTATAATATGCAAGGGATGGATAAGATAATCCCTGAGCTCTTCGTGATGCTAAAGGCTGCGGAGGTAGAAATCAAGAAGGAGCATCAAGTGTTGATGGTCAATAAGACCACCAGTTTCAAGAAGAAGGGCAAAGGGAAGAAGGGGAACTTCAGGAAGAACGGCAAGCAAGTTGCTGCTCAAGTGAAGAACCCAAGTCTGGACCTGAATCTGGCAGCGCTAATCCAATATCTTATCGAGGTTGGATGGTCCATCTCTATTTGCCTTGGATGGCTTTTTCCGCTGACCGGGCATGGAGCCGCTGAATCCGGCGTTAACTGTTGTGTCTTGCGTTATCTCGTCATTATTATGATGCTTGTGTTTATTGCGTCGTGGCTTTTCGTTGCTGTCTCGGACTTTGGAAGTGCCTGGGTTGCTGGCGTCGTTGCTCCTACGAGCGAGCCAACTGTATTCTCCCGCGCAAAAGCAGGTCATTAGAGCGGTAAGGGCTGTCATGGATTTTGGTTTTTCTTGACCGAGGTGGCGAGCGAGCCATTCATCCCGGACACTGTGCTTGAAGGCCGCAAGGGCTTCGGCATCCAGACAATCGACAATTTGGTTCTTTTTAATTAAGAACCTAGTCTAGAGCTTTCTGGCTGACTCTCCAAGCTGTTGGATGATGTGGCTTAAGTCATTGGCATCTGGTGGCCGGACGTATGTACCTTGGAATTTATCGCAAAAGGCATCTTCTAGGTCTTCCCAGCTGCCAACGGAGTTCTCCGGAAGGCTTTTTAAACAGTGCCGAGCTGGTCCCTTTAGTTTTAGTGGTAGATATTTAATGGCATGGAGATCATCACTACGGGCCATGCGGATATGGAGAAGAAAGTCCTCAATCCATACCGCGGGATCTGTTGTTCCATCATATGATTCGATGCTTATGGGTTTAAACCCCACTGGGAATTCATGGTCCCTTACTTCGTCAGTGAAGCAAAGTGGGTGAGCGGCGCCTCTGTATCAGGCTGCATCGCGACGTAGCTCGGACAGAGTTCGTCTATGGTTCTTGGCCAGGGCATGAGTATGGCTATTGCATTCGGCTAGATAGCCGTTATCGCGTGTCGGGGCACGTCCCCATGATCCATAGATTGATCTGTTCTGACCTGCTCTACCGTCCGAGTCCTGCCATATGTCATATGTGTGTCCCCAAGCTGTTTTTATGTTCGGCTTGAGTTGGCGCTTTATCCTGACCGTGTGCTGGTCGGTCAGCCGTATTGCGCAATGATGGTACATGCTCCCGCGCCTCCTCATCGAACTGAGGTAGCAGTTTGCGCTTCGGGTAACTTTGGGCTGGGTGCTTGAGGCCGTATTCTTTGGCTGCCAGGTAACTTTGGGCTGGGTAACTTTGCTTGAGTCCTCCATCTATCATTGAGCAGATCTTGATTAGCTTGAAGCTACTGCTGTTTCTTTTTCAGGATCCTTGCAGTGGCTATTAGCTGGCGTTTGAAGCGCTCCTGCTCGAGAGGTTCCTCAAGCACGATAAAATCCTCGGTTCCGAGGCTCGCCTCATCCTCGGGGAACGGAAGATGATTATAGTTCTCTGAGTCTTCATGCGTGGCTTGTTCATCAGGGCTAACTTGCCCGTCTTCCCATTCATTTTGTTCGGCAGTTGCCTCAATGGGGTCTTCATTGTCTTCGGCATCGTCCAGAGTGTTATCTTCTCATGTGCTGGTGTTGCTGTCTTTGCTGCGGCGTGACTTGGAGTGGCGCCGCTGACGCTGGTGCTTTGGTTGTATCTCGGAGGTTTATCCTCAACTGGATCTTCCTTATCATCGCCGCCAATCTCTTTTGGTGCATCCACCATGTATACGTCTTGTGAGGAAGTGGCCGTCCAGCTTCCGGTAAACGGCGGGTTTTGGGCCTCTTCTTCTCCGGCATCGTCGTCCATACCGTTGATATCGTCGGAGCCATAATCGAGCATGTGAGTTAGGTCTTCGACAGTGGCTATTAAGTGGGCGGGGGTGTGAAGCGAAATTCGTCATCAACCTCCAGTTCGAACCAGATATAATTCGGTCATGAGTCCCCCGCTAAGGAGAGTGTTTTTAACGAGTTTAGCACATTGCCTAAAGGCGAGTGCCGGAAGATGTTCGTGGAGCTGAATTCGGCGATCGACGCCCGATCAAGCTCGTCATGCACGGATGCACATGCTTTGGAACCTGTAGCCGGAAACGTGTCTGAGGTTCTGGCATCATAGATCTCACTTGTGGTTGGGTCTGTGTGCGGCTCCAACGCCGCTGAGTCTGCGGCCTCCGTGGCGGGGTTGAGCCTCCCGTCCTCGGATGGCGTGACCTACTTTGGATCTAGAGATGAAGCAGTTGTAGGTTCTATCTCCTAGGTGTAGTTCGATGACAGATTTAGGCCATGTTCATCATCATGACAGGGAGCGGCTACTGCCGCGGTCTCGAATCCCTCGAAGATAAAGTCTCCGCGGATGTCCACAACGTAGTTCAAGCTTCCAAATCTGACCCGATGGCCAGGGGCGTAGCTATCGATCTGCTCTAGATGGCCAGGCGAGTTGGCCCGCAGTGCGAAGCCACCGAACACGAAGATCTATCCGGGGAGGAAGGTTTCTCCCTGGACAATGTTGTTGTGGATGATTGACGGGGCCATCGAACCTCTTGGCGACGGCACAACAGAATTCTCAATGAAAGCACCAATGTCGGTGTCAAAAACGGCGGATCTCGGGTAGGGGGTCCCGAACTGTTCGTCTGAGGTTGATGGTAACAGGAGACAGGGAACACAATGTTTACCCAGGTTCGGGCCCTCTTGATGGAGGTAAAACTCTACGTCTTGCTAGATTAATATTGATTAGTATGGGGGTTACAAGAGTTTATCTACCACGAGATCGTAATGGCTAAAACCCTAGAAGTCTAGCCTATCTGATTATGATTGTCCCTACGGACTAAACCCTCCAGTTTATATAGACACTGGAGGGGTCTAGGTTTATACAAAGTCAATTAGATAGAAAGGAAATAGTATATCCGGCCGCCTGGCTTGCCATACACGCAAAGAAGAGTCCTATCCGGACATGGGAGAAAGTCCGTCTTGTATCTTCATGGTCCAATAGTCCTCCATCTAGTATCTTCATGGTCCATAGTCCGGCCCATGTCCAATAGGCCAGACGCCCGAGGACCCCTTAGTCCAAGACTCCCTCAGTCCCTCCATGCACGCTCTGCCAGCGGTTGGGCGTGCGCATGATCATGTTGGGGGTCCCATATGCATGCGGTTGCGCCGCGTGCGTTGCCACGCGATGCAGTTACGTGCGACATGATGGAGTTACGGACTGCAAATTAGAACTGCCATCAGGGCCTGCCGATATTCCTGGCCGCCCGGCTTCCCCTTTAACTCCCGCGGCCATTATAACCTTAGTCTCTTCAACCTTTTGATCGTGCCCCACAACACAACAAGCACATCCACGATGACCCATAGAGAGGGGATGTCCGGCGGTGCTCCAATGGAGTTCAGCGAGCATAGAGTGGAGACCCACGCGAGGGAGACGGATCTCTTGGTGGTATACACCATAGACCCGGCCATGGTGGATGACTACATCAACAGCGTTGAGCAATTGCTTGCTGGAGACAAGTACGAGGTGGTTGACATCGACCTCTAGTACACCGCTGGTCGTCCCATCATAGATCAGAAGGTTGCCATTGCCCAGTTGTGCATGCGCCATTATCGGTGTCAAAACCGGCGGATCTCGGGTAGGGGGTCCCGAACTGTGTGTCTAAGGCGGATGGTAACAGGAGGCGGGGGACACAATGTTTACCCACGTTCGGGCCCTATTGATGGAGGTAATACCCTACTTCCTGCTTGATTGATCTTGATGATATGAGTATTACAAGAGTTGATGTACCACGAGATCGTAGAGGCTAAACCCTAGAAGCTAGCCTATGATTATGTTTGTTGTCATCCTAAGGACTAAACCCTCCGGTGTCTATATAGACACTGGAGGGGGCTAGGGTTACACAGAGTCGGTTACAAGGGAGGAGATCTACATATCCGAATTGCCAAGCTTGCCTTCTACGCAAAGGAGAGTCCCAGCCAGACACGGGACGAAGTCTTCAATCTTGTATCTTCATAGTCCAACAGTCTGGCCAAAGTATATAGTCCGGCTGTCCGAGGACCCCCTAATCCAGCACTCCCTTAGTAGCCCCTGAACCAGGCTTCAATGACGATGAGTCCGGCGCGCAGATTGTCTTCGGCATTGCAAGGTGGGTTCCTTTTCCGAATACTCCATAGAAGATTTTGAACACAAGGATCATGTCCGGATCTGCAAAACAAATTCCACATACCACCGTAGAGAGTATATTATTCCACAAATCTAATCTGCTGACAACTTTTTATAACGTGGCATCCTACCATGACCCAGTCATTACGAACATTTTTCCCAACCAGCTACTACACATGTTGCGAGGCGGTTTTCTTGGCATGTCTTGTCGAAGCAGAGATCGTGTTCCCTTATCACGGGATTCTCATCAATACGGGCGTGGGTAACCCAACCGCGCCATCAGTCACAGCGCTTGGAGAATTAGCGAGTTTAGCAGGAAAGTGGGGAGGTGCAAAATCCCTGCTGCCTTTATAAGGGGATAAGGACTCCCTTTCGCACCCACGCCTTCTTCTTCCCGATCCATTCCCCTTCGCCCGAGCTCCAGCGCCCGAGTGTTCGTCTTCTCCGCCCACAAAGGCCTTCTGAAAATGTCCAAATCCGAAGCATGAGGCAAGTGGATGGCCTCTACCATCCAGGAGAAGCATATCAAAAAGCTTCGGGAGGTCGGGTATCTGGCCAAAAAAATCGGCCAGCATCTCCTGACGGCGGGATAGATCGTTCCTACTCCAGAACCCCAAGAGAGGGTTGTATTCCTAACTCATTTTGTCCACGGGCTAGGGTTTCCCCTCCACCGGTTCATTCACGGCATCATGTATTATTACGGGATCGATTTTCATGATCTATCCCCCAATTCCTTCCTCAACATCTCGACATTCATCGTCGTGTGCGAGGCTTTTCTCTGCATCTCGCCACACTTCGGCTTGTGGCTAAAGATCTTTAATGTGAAGCCCAAGGTGGTGAGCGGCGAGCATGCCGAGTGCGGGGGCGCTATGGTGAGCAAGATGCCCAACATTACATGGCCAACCGGTACTTGTAATGATTCCGTCAAAGAGTGGCAACAACAGTGGTTTTACATCACTGAGCCGCGCGGCACGGAATGGGCCGCTGCTCCAGAGTTACTATCCGGAGCCCCTCTGCGGCTTATGTCCTGGCCCAAGAAGGGCCTGAACTGGTCTTCGTTTGACGAACTGTCTGTGCTCCAGACGCGTGTTAGAGATATGGAAGAAAAGAACATCGAACTTGTCGATGTAGTCTAGGTGATGTTAGTTTTCCGGATCCTACCTTGTCAGCACCGGACTTGCAATCTATGGGAATTCGATCCGGCCAAGCACAAAACCTTGTGAGAGCTCTTTGGCTCCTCGCACAAAGATATCTGGAAGGTGCTTTTAAAGTCCGGCAAATAATGGCCGGACTCGGCCAAGGACCGTGGGTACCAACTGTCCTGCCCTGCAAGCTCGGTAAGTTTTTACGCGTTTTATCCACATAACCCAAGGGAAATTCTCAATGTGTTTTCCTCGACTCCCCTAGGGCTGGGTGAAGAAGGCGGGGCAGATCCACTGTCCGGCCCCGTTGCCCGAAGAACCGGCTGGCCCACTTCTGACGAAGATGCTGGTCCCGGCCCCGTACAAGGCGCCGAAGAAGAAGGCCGAGAAGGAGGCCAAAAAGACCCGGGGCGGTCTTCGTCGCCGCGACACTTCAGACACAATGTTCGAAGGCTCCAACGTCTGTTCTGCCTCCGAAGAGGATGAGGAGGAGGAGGAAGACGAATCCCCAGCGGGAGGAAGAAAGAAAAGGGCGGCCTCCATACACTTGGAAGCCGAGTTGCCTAAAAGGGGAAAAGCTCCTCTTCCGGAAGAGTCCACTGCCGCCGTCATGGGACCCCAAGGCCCAGCCCCTGGTGAACTTGTGAGTATAAAATCTGAACACATTTATGCGTCCAGACTCATCATGGCATAATATTTTAACCTGAGCTATATTTTTTGTAGTCCAGCGAGGTCCCGCACCAAACAATCCTCATCCGAGGATTTGCTGAGCTCGGATGCTATGGAGAGCGAGACGCCCCCGAAGGCCCCTTCCCCCAAATATGTGAATAACACCGAGGCTTCGTCCCAGAAGGACCCCGACCAAGGAGGGGGGGGAGATCGTGAAAACGGCGCCTGGAGGTCAAACTTCGGGGGCCAGAGACGTGGGGGAGAAGATTCCCATGGGTGTCGACCGGCGGGAGCCATCTTGAATTCGGCTCCCAGCCGGACGCAATTCCGGAGACCAATACGGCTCCAAAATCAAGCAGGCGGCCTCCCTCGGCTGGAGGGGGCGTGCCTGTTCCACCGGCAATCTCTGTCCAACCAGAGGTGCTGGATGTTTTGTTGGCGGCGCTGAAGAGCGCCTCCATCATGGACAAGCACTGTGCCCTGATGGGTGCAGTGATTAAGGAGATTCAGTCTGCTGAGAGTGGACTGAATGAAGCCTGTATCAGCCTTATAAAAGGCTTTGAGGTATGTTTTATGAGGTTTTGAAGAGTGTCATTGCTACCTCTTGAGCACTTGCGTTGGTTTTCCCTTGAAGAGGAAAGGGTGGTGCAGCAAAGTAGCGTAAGTATTTCCCTCAGTTTTTGAGAACCAAGGTATCAATCCAGTAGGAGGCTACGTGCGAGTCCCTCGCACCTACACAAACCAAATAAATCCTCGCAACCAACGCGATAAGGGGTTGTCAATCCCTTCAGGGTAACTTACGAGAGTGAGATCTGATAGATATGATAAGATAATTTCTTTGGTATTTTTATGATAAATATGCAAAGTAAAATAAAAGCAATGAAAATAACTAAGTATTGGAAGATTAATATGATGAAGATAGACCCGGGGGCCATAGGTTTCACTAGTGTCTTCTCTCAAGAGCATAAGTATTTTACGGTGGGTGAATAAATTACTGGTGAGCAATTGACAGAATTTAGCATAGTTATGAGAATATCTAGGTATGATCATGTATATATGCATCACGTCTGAGACAAGTAAACCGACTCCTGCCTGCATCTACTACTATTACTCCACACATCGACTACTATCCAGCATGCATCTAGAGTATTAAGTTCAAGAGAACAGAGTAACTCTTTATGCAAGATGACATGATGTAGATGGATAAATTCATGCAATATGATAAAAACCCCATCTTGTTATCCTTGATGGAAACAATACAATACGTGCCTTGCTGCCCCTACTGTCAGTGGGAAAGGACACCGCAATATTGAACCCAAAGCTAAGCACTTCTCCCATTGCAAGAAATTAAGATCAATCTAGTAGGCCAAACCAAACTGATAAGAGACTTGCAAAGATAACCAATCATACATAAAAGAATTCAGAAGATCCAAATATTGTTCATAGATAAACTTGATCATAAACCCACAATTCATCAGTATCAACAAACACACCGCAAAAGAAGATTACATCGAATAGATCTCCACAAGAGAGGGGGAGAACTTTGTATTGAGATCCAAAAAGAGAGAAGAAGCCATCTAGCAAATAACTATGGACTCGTAGGTCTGCGGTAAACTACTCACACTTCATCGGAGAGGCTATGGTGTTGATGTAGAAGCCCTCGGTGATCGATGCCCCCTCCGGCGGAGCTCCGGAACAGGCCCCAAGATGGGATCTCGTGGATACAGAAAGGTACGGCGGTGGAATTAGGGTTTTGGCTTTGTATTTGATCGTTTGGGGGTACGTAGGTATATATAGGAGGAAGAAGTACGTCGGTGGAGCAAAAGGGGGCCCACGAGGGTGGAGGGCACGCCTGGGGGGAGGCGCGCCCCCTACCTCGTGGCCTCCCGGTTGGTTTCTTGACATAGGGTCCAAGTCTCCTAGGTCTTCTTCGTTCCAAAAATCACGTTCCCGAAGGTTTCATTCCGTTTGGACTCCGTTTGATATTCCTTTTCTTCGAAACCCTAAAATAGGCAAAAAAACAACAATTCTGGGTTGGGCCTCTAGTTAGTAGGTTAGTCCCAAAAATAATATAAAAGTGTATAATAAAGCCCAATAATGTCCAAAACAGTAGATAATATAGCATGGAGCAATAAGAAATTATAGATACATTGGAGACGTATCAAGCATCCCCAAGCTTAATTTCTGCTCGTCCTCGAGTAGGTAAATGATAAAAACAGAATTTTTGATGTGGAATGCTACTTGGCATATTTTCAATGTAATTCTTCATAATTGTGGTATGAATATTCAGATTCGAAAGATTCAAGACAAAAGTTCAATATTGACATAGAAATAATAATACTTCAAGCATACTAACTAAGAAATTATGTCTCTTCAAAATAACATGGCCAAAGAAAGTTATCCCTACAAAATCATATAGTCTGGCTATGCTCTGTCTTCATCGCACAAAGTATTTAAATCATGCACAACCCCGATGACAAGCCAAGCCATTGTTTCATACTTTTGACATTCTCAAAACTTTTTCAATCTTCACGCAATACATAAGCGTGAGCCATGGACATAGCACTTTAGGTGGAATAGAATGGTGGTTGTGGAGGAGCAAAAAAGGAGAAGATAGTCTCACATCGACTAGGCGTATCAACGGGCTATGGAGATGCCCATCAATAGATATCAATGTGAGTGAGTAGGGATTGCCATGCAACGGATGCACTAGAGCTATAAATGTATGAAAGCTCAAAAAGACAAACTAATTGGGTGTGCATCCAACTTGCTTGCTCACGAAGACCTAGGGCATTTTGAGGAAGCCCATCATTGGAATATGCAAGCCAAGTTCTATAATGAAAAATTCCCACTAGTATATGAAAGTGATAATAAAGGAGACTCTCTATCATGAAGATCATGGTGCTATTTTGAAGCACAAGTGTGGTAAAAGGATAGTAGCATTGTCCATTCTCTCTTTTTCTCTCATTTTTTTTGTTTGGGCCATCTCTTTTTTTATGGCCTCTTTTTTTTCTTCCGGAGTCTCATCCCGACTTGTGGACGAATCAAAGTCTCTATCAACCTTTTGTAACATCCCAAAATTCTAAATTTTGGAATGTTATAATAAATAGATAGATTTGATTGATTGTTTGATTGATTGACTGAAAGTGAGTGAATTTGAATTTTTTTTGAAAGTTAAATGAGAGGGAATAAAAGGAATTTCCCAAACTTTCATTTTGCATTTTGATCTACATGAATTCAAATGATTTTCATCACAAAACCCTCGAGTGAAGATAACATGACTTCTTCCATTTCAATAAATGATAAAGGGTTTTGAAAAGATTTTCAATTTCATTAGAAAATATTTCAAATTCAGAACTTTAAGCAACTCAATGATTTTCATGAGAGAAGATAAAATGACTTCAAAACGTATGAAATATGAGTTGGAAGTTTAAAAGGATCGAATTCAAAGTCCTTTGGAAATTATTTTCAATTTGGAGTTATTTCGGTTTGATTCAAATTATTTTTCTCCAAAAATAAAATATACGGAAAATAGGGTAACATGATTCCTTACAATAGAAAATTGGAGAAAAATTAATTTGAAATCATTTTGGTATTTTTAAAATGATTTTTAGTGGGTTTTATTGTATTAGTAGCATTGTTTGATTTATTTGAATTTTTGTAGATTTTATTTGAAGTTATAAAAAATGTTCAGCTGGTAGGAAATATTTTTCTGAAAATTTTGATATATTATATGCCTATATAATATTTTTATTTTCTTTGGTTTTATTATTTTGTTTGCCTGGAAAATATTTTTTTAAACATGTCCCCGCTGCCGACTGTGCCGGCTCAAGGCCAACCGCAGCTGCGGCCCAACAGCCCAGCGCATCATCCCTGAGCTCGGGACGGTTTCCCGAGCAAGCACGCACCGCCTCCGTCGTGCCCGACCTCGCCACCTCGCGCCTTGCCCCCTCCTCCACGCCTTGGAGGCGCCTCCTCCCTCCTATAAAGTCGCGCCCGCCGCCCTCTCTCTCTACCTCGCGTCTCGCGCTGCTGCCGCACTTTGCAGCTCGCCGGAACTGCGCCGCCGCCTCGTCACTGCATCGCCGCCTCGCCGCTGCACCACCACCGCTCGCATGCGCCGCCACCCGCGCCTTGCCCCACGCCCGAAGCCGAGCCGCCGCTACAGAGCCACCTCGCCTCGTCCCGCCCGATCTGCAGCCCTCGTCGGACTCCAACCACCGTGGTAGACCGCTGCCGGCGTCGAAACTTTCGTGAACCGGTAATAAACCCGCCCGGTTCGCCCTTTTTTTAGGGTTTCGGTTTATGTTTAAAACCCATTTTTTTATTTAGTTAGTTTATTTAGCGAGCGTTCACTCGTTAGCTTTTAGTAACGAACATTTTTCGTTCTGTAGCATTCGGCAGCGAACGTTCGTTGTTTAGTACTTTTCCTTTTCTTTTTAGTTTGCGGCCAGGGACCTATCTGTGTTTATTTTATTTACAGATTAGTCCCTGATTTTCAAACGATCACTACTTTTTACTCGTTTGTCCAAATCCAACGAAACCAACGCCCACTTCTTCGTTATGATCTCCTCTATCCAGTAATATAACTCAAACATGTTTTTGAAAGTTTAAAATTTGAATTAAACCAGATTTGAATTCAAACTTCGTTTGTTCGGAACTTGAGTTTCGTAACTCCTTTTGGGTTGATTCTTTTTGCAGATTGAAGCTCTTGACCTAAACTTTCTGATAAGGCCAAATTCACATAATTTTGGTACTGTTGGAAATTGTTTTATGTTGCAAGAGTTATTTGCTTGGTTTTGATGCTTTCCGAATTGTTCTTCGTTCTTTCCGACCTTTTGAGTGATTGCGTATGTGTGGTTACTATTGCTTGCTTGCGATAGATTGACCGGAGTGTGACGAGTAGAACTATCAGGAGTTTTGAGTGTGAATCGTCTTCATCAATAGTACAGGCAAGTTCACACTTTGATCATATCCCTTTCATACCCAGTTTTTATGCATTAGTTGCACCCTCAAACATTGCATGGTTAGGATTTGACAAAATGTGGGTATTGGGAAGTAGTTGATGAGGTAGGAACCTATTGTCCTGCATTCAAACCTTGGGAGTTACTTCTACGTTATGCTTATACTGCTATGCTATGCTCGTAGACGTGGATTGGTTGAGCGTACTCATGACAGATGTGAGAGTTATAATTAATGGTTAACTTAAGGTGGCTACTTTAATACACATCTGGGTGGATTGGTTGGGGCTCCCTGGAGCACCCAGTGGTTTGCCCGGGCACCTGGAGAACCCAGTGCTTGCCCAAGGGGATCCCGGAGGACCCGTGTGATCACCCTATGGAATGCCACCCAGGCTCAAAGGGATCATAAGATTATTCATGGTAGAAACTTCCATGTGCAGCCACAAGCTATTATGGGCTCTAGCATAGTTGAGTAAGTTGTGTGAAGCTCTTGAAGAGGTAGACTAGTAGATGTAGTGGGTTGTAGGTGGTATAGTCTATCCGGAGTAGAGAGTTAATGCTTCTGAAAGACTGTGTCTCGGTCATCCGTTTCTCAAACACCATGTAGTGCAAGAAATCCAGTAGAGGAGATCGAGTCTTGTGGGGAAAAGTGCGCAAACCTCTGCAGAGTGTACAAACTAATCATGGTTAGCCGTGTCCCCGGTTACGGACATCTTGAGTATCTGGTTCTTGGATTATCATATTGATCTCATCATGTTACTTAAATAATTTGTTGGGTTATTTATGTTAATTTGGGATTGAGTTGGAGGAACCTTCTCAATATTTATCAAACCAACTTTGTAGTTAAATAAAATATATTCCTTTGCAGTAGGGAAAAATTGGCTTTTCGCAAAAACATTATAACCAATGAGCCTCCAGCAGCCATATATGCATGTGGTGATAGTTATTATCCATCATTATCCTATGGTGTGAATTTGCCAGTACATTCAATGTACTGACCCTTTGTGGCTGCAATGTCTCATGTTGCAGGATTCTTACGATGACTAAGTGATATGTTAGGGTTATGCTTTCTACACTCAACTTTGTCATTGGTGTTGATGGGAATCCACAACCTTGTTACTTCCGCTATGTTTGGATTGAGGTAATATTTTATGTTACATTATACATGTGATTTACCTCTGTTATAAATCCTCGAGTACTGTGTGTGTCAGCATATCGATCCAAGGATGACACTTAAGCACAGAGACTTGATCCATTCAGGTCGGGTCGCTACAAGATGGTATCAGAGCACATGTTGACTATAGGACGTGACCCCTAGAAACTGGCAAGCCCATAGGATAGGAAAGATTTTCTCTAAAACTTTCTTTTCAAAAGGATCTTTTTCCTCTCTTCTCTTCTGAGCGTATTCAAAAAATTTCTTTTAGTGAAACTATACCCCTTTCCCCTTTTGACCACACGAAGATTTGGCTCATGAGACCTCTCCAAGAAGTACAAGATATCCAATGACTAAGACCACTTCGAAATGGAGAGGATTTTACCGTGTATTATAATAATGGAAACTACAATGATTGAAGACTCCGAAGACTAGGAGAATTTGGAGGCTATGAAGACTTTCCAGATTTAGTATGGCCTAGTAAGGCTACCCTTATGGAACATGACAAACTATGGAAGCTGTCAATACCCGAGATCAAGGTGTGTCGGAGAAATACCAGAACGTGGAGCGTTAAAAGTCAAAAGTTTTTTCAAGAAACCCCTAAGGCAGGAGATATCAACTATGGAAGGCAATGACAAGGGCAGAAACACGGTTATCTGTGATGTCATCGCCACTGATACTATGGTCACTGAGCTGAGCTAAGCATGCATTTCTTCAGAAGGTTGGATGGTAGAAGGTTGATGAAGCACCTACCAGCAAGACGAAGTTTTAACCTTAGCTGGTGTATCGCTAGGATCTAGAGTAGTACACCAAGAATTTTAAGATGGAGCATTTCATGAAGAACTCAGGGACCAGAAGCTGAAAGTAGCCAAGATGGAGGAGCTACAACCTCGAGATACCGGAGATTTGTCAGGAACTGAAGGGTAGTAGGACCATGACTCATGTCAAGGATGTTGAAACCTAGAAGTTTGGAACGCAACTCTAGAATATTAAAGGATGTCACAAGAGACTTCGCGTCTATAGAGATGATCTGGCAAAAGAACTTGAGAAAGACAAGCACGATTGGAAGAAGCCATCGGAGAGATGAACAAAACTTGAAGAGTTTGGCAACATTGATTTATTGACCTTAGAAGACCAAACTCCTGTTATATACTTACGTTAGATGCGATGTTTGTGGGCTGTCATTTGTTTGTTATTTTTCCGACAGCCACAAATAAAATCTGTCTTTTCAAAACTATTGTTTGCATTGCGTGTATCCCTCCCTATCTCTCTTATCTCACCCCAAACCCACGTGGACCCAATAGAGGATGAATGGAGATGAGCTTGCATTTTCTGGACCTACGATTCAATTGGAGACAGACCGATGGATTCAGAACAGGGAAGATCGCATGAAAATAACCCTATAGCTAGAAAGGATATGACCCAGCATGCTCTTTAGTTCTTTCAAAGATGTGCTGCTACTTGGTGGAGGATGTACCAAACCATCAATGGATGGCAAGGAGTAACCACTTGGGAAGAATTTAAGTTGACTCTGCTAAAGTCTCGTCTTGTGTCCCATAAGTTGAAGCCTTATGGAAATGATGTGAAGAAACCTTATGCATTCAAGCTTTGTGGAGAAATAGGACACACCCATAAAAACACAAGGATGATGCCCAACTAGGCAGATTACTTGTTTCTTGTGTGAAGGGACTATCCACTATCCTACTCAGTGTCACATTTACCCCATGGTATGAAGAACCGTACATCAGAAGAAAGAAGTAAAGAAAGTAGCCCTTATGGAAATTTTAGAAGAACCCGTGATGAAGGAAGATGTCGGGGACACACCCAAAGAAGATCCAATTAAACCCTGCACCCAGTCATGTTATTCATGTGGAGAAGAAGGATACATCTCCCAGAATTGTCTGAATGGGGATCTACTTGAATTCCCGACAGAGGAAGTAGAGTATGACCCACAGGAAATAGAAGCCCTGATTGGAACGTAAAAGTCCTGGAAGAGAAGTAGATTGGATTCCAGGAAGGACCTGAGTCATATCACTTGTTACAGGTGCAAGGAGTCAGGGAACTACCTTAGCAGTTGCCCAAAAAGGAAACCTCTAGACTTGTCAGAAGTAATATGTTTTCGTTGTAATGAAGCAGGGCATTTTGCCAGAAATTGCCCCAAGGAGAAGAAGACTTGTCATAATTAGTTGTGTTTGTGAGAAGTATAGTAGTAGTAATGAGAACATTTTTCCTTTATATTGAGGCATTGAGTTAAGGCATGTAATGGAAATGCAAGAGATTGTAGTCGTTGGAGAATCAATAAAGTTAGCTTTGTTGGTACTGAATTGGATTTTATGAGTAGTTACTCTATGAAGAAAGATTTTGACCATTTTTGAGGATATGAGAAATATGGTCTATGAAAGAATTGGAGCGTTTTAAGGGTGGTACTACCCTGTGAGGAGATTTGACCCTTAGAAGGGATAATGATATTCCACAGAGTGGATTTCAAACAAAATAAGTATGAGTTTTATCTCGATATATGGGATACCCCAATTTTATGAAGGGATGAAGTACTATTGGATATAAAGGAGGTATAATGTTAGTAATAAGGAGCAATTGTAACTCCATGATGAGTTTGAGTAATCACGTCTTAGTCTTATACAAATAGAAGGAAGAAAGACAGTACAAGTGGATAGCTTTAAGAATGCCAGGAAGTTGGATGTTGGAATAGTGATCAGTTGCCCCTAGGATGAGTTCAAGGTTCACAAGTGATGAGATGGGCCATACCCCACAGGCCCCAGGACCTGCTAAGAAGCAAGCACATTCTTGCTGAAGGAAAAACCCTAGAAGAGGATATTCCTTTATCAACAAGACGATCTTATAGGAGTAACACAAAACCTGAGGGTTGTGAAGAAACGATAGATGTTTGTTTGGCTTGCAGAATCAATGGATTTATCCGAACTTGGTTCGTCAATAGGAGAATTCTGCAATGCTTGTGAGGATGACCGAGTGTTAGAATGAGAGATTTGCTAAACCGTATACAAGGTAATAATTTGGGTGCGGGATGGATTGATCACCATACCGACTTACTCTTATTGTTCGCTTGCTATATGGGATGGTAAATCCGAGTGACTTGCCTATAGTAGAGAGACGACGATATTAAACCATGTTTGAACCTTAGAATGGTATAAATATTTTATTCACTTGTACAAGGCAGTTGTTGCCAACCGTAAGATATACGGTGAGGTTCAACCCAGGCCCGTTTTCTGCAGGAGAAACCATAAATTGTTTGATGACCACCATGAGATATCAATAGTTGTTTAGTATTGGCGCCAGACCCGTCAGCTAAGAAGACCCTGTCTCGGAATAACCTTACCAAGATGAAAGGACAGAAGAATTGCGGCAAAGGTTATGCCGCTACCGGAAGAGCCAAAGAAGGAATTATACTAAAGATCTGAGAAGACTGACCCTGTCAATAATAAGGATGGAGTATATGAGTATTGATGGGACCGTAACAATGTTTCTAAGGGTGGTAGCACCCCAGACCCCAAAGACGATCGATGGATTTTGAGAAGACTCCCAAACCTAACCTATTTCTTTCTAGCCTCTCCGAATCTCGAGGACGAGATTCATTTTAAGGGTGGTAGGTTTGTAACATCCCAAAATTCTAAATTCTGGAATGTTATAATAAATCGATAGATTTGATTGATTGTTCATTTGATTGACTAAAAGTGAGTGAATTTGAAACATTTTTTTGAAAGTTAAATGAGAGGGAATAAAAGGACTTTCCCAAACTTTCATTTTGCATTTTGATATCCATGAATTCAAATTCTTGTCATCACAAAACCCTGGAGTGAAGATAATATGACTTCTTCCATTTAAACAAATAAATGGGTTTTGAAAAGATTTGAATTTCATTTGAAAATATTTCAAATTTAGAACTTTATGCAACTCAATGATTTTCATGAGAGAAGATAAAATGACTTCTTTAAAACATATGAAATATGATTTGGAAGTTTAAAAGGATCGAATTCAAAGTCCTTTAGAAATTATTTTCAATTTGGACTTATTTGGGTTTTATTCAATTTATTTTTGTCCAAAAGTAAAATATACAGAAAATAGGGTAACATGATTCCCTACAATAGAAAATTGGAGAAAATTAATTTGAAATCATTTTGGTATTTTTAAAATGATTTTTAGTGGGTTTTATTGTATCACTAGCATTGTTTGATTTATTCGAATTTTTGTAGACTTTATTTAAAGTTATAAAAAATGTTCAGCTGGTAGGAAATCTTTTTCTAATTTTTTGATATATTATATGCCTATATAATATTTTTATTTTCTTTGGTTTTATTATTTTGTTTGCCTGCAAAATATATTTTTAACATGTCCCCGCTGCCGACTGTGCCGGCTCAAGGCCTACCGCAGCTGCGGCCCAGCAGCCTAGCACATCGTCCCCGAGCTCGGGACGGTTTCCCGAGCGAGCACGCACCGCCGCCGCCGTGCCCGACCTCGCCACCTCGTGCCTTGCCCCCTCCTCCGCGCCTTGGAGGCGCCTCCTCCCTCCTATAAAGCCGCGCTCGCCGCCCTCTCTCTCTCTCTCTCTCTCTCTCTCTCTACCTCACGTCTCACGCTGCCGCCGCACATTGCAGCTCGCCGGAACTGCGCCGCCGCCTCGTCGCTGCATCGCCGCCTCGCCACTGCACCACCACCGCTCGCCTGCGCCGCCACCCGTGCCTTGCCCCACGCCCGAAGCCGAGCCGCCGCGCCAGAGCCACCTCGCCTCACCCCGCCCGATCCGCAGTCCTCGCCGAACTCCAACCACCGCAGTAGACCGCCGCCGGCGTCGAGACTTTCGTGAACCGGTAAAAAACCCGCCCGGTTCGCCGTTTTTTTAGGGTTTCAGTTTATGTTTAAAACCCGTTTTTTAGTTAGTTTATTTAGCGAGCGTTTGCTCGTTAGCTTTTAGTAATGAACATTTTTCATTTTTAGCGTTCGGCAGCGAACATTCGTTGTTTAGTACTTTTCTTTTTCTTTTTAGTTTGCGGCCAAGGACCTATTTGTGATGATTTTATTTATAGATTAGTCCCTGATTTTCAAACGATCACTACTTTTTACTCGTTTGTCCAAATCCAAGAAAACCAACGCCCACTTCTTCGTTATGATCTCCTCTATCCAGTAATCCAACTTAAACATGTTTTTGAAAGTTTAAAGTTTGAATTAGACCAGATTTGAATTCAAACTTTGTTTGTCCGTAACTTGAGTTTCGTAACTGCGTTTGAGTTGATTCTTTTTGCAAATTGAAGCTCTTGACCTAAACTTTCTGATAAGGCCAAATTCACATAATTTTGGTACTGTTAGAAATTGTTTTATGTTGCAAGAGTTATATGCTTGGTTTTGATGCTTTCCGAATTGTTCTTCGTCCTTTCTGACCTTTTGAGTGATTGCTTATGTGTGGTTACTATTGCTTGCCTACGATAGATTGACCGGAGTCTGACGAGTAGAACTATCAGGAGTTTTGAGTGTTAATCGTATTCATCAACAGTACAGGCAAGTTCACACTTTGATCATATCCCTTTCATACCCAGTTTTTATGCATTAGTTGCACCCTCAAACATTGCATGGTTAGGATTTGACAAAATGTGGGTATTGGGAAGTAGTAGATGAGGTAGGAACCTATTGTCTTGCATTCAAACCTTGGGAGTTACTTCTACGTTATGCTTATACTGCTATGCTATGCTCGGAGACGTGGATTGGTTGAGTGTACTCATGACAGATGTGAGAGTTATCGTTAATGGTAAACTTAAGGTGGCTACTTTAATACACATCTGGGTGGATTGGTTGGGGCTCCTTGGAGCACCCAGTTGTTTGCCCGGGCACTTGGAGAACACAGTGCTTGCCCAAGGGGATCCCAGAGGACCCGTGTGATCACCGTATGGAATGCCACCCAGGCTCAAAGGGATCATAAGATTATTCATCCTAGAAACTTTTGTGTGCAGCCACAAACTATTATGGGCCCTAGCATAGTTTAGTAAGTTGCGTGAAGCTCCCGAAGAGGTAGACTAGCAGATGTAGTGGGTTGTAGGTGGTATAGTCTATCCGGAGTAGAGAGTTAATGCTTCTGAAAGACTGTGTCTCGGTCATCCGTTTCTCAAACACCATGTAGTGCAAGAAATCCAACGGAGGAGGTCGAGTCTTGTGGGGAAAACTGCGCAAACCTCTGCAGAGTGTACAAACTAATCATGGTTAGCCGTGTCCCCGGTTATGGACATCTTGAGTATCTGGTTCTTGGATTATCATATTGATCTCATCACATTACGTAAATAATTTGTTGGGTTATTGATGTTAATTTGGGATTGAGTTGGAGGAACCTTCTCAATATTTATCAAACCAACTTTGTAGTTAAATAAAATATATTCCTTTGCAGTAGGGAAAAATTGGCTTTTTGCAAAAACATTATAACCATTGAGCCTCCACCAGCCATATATGCATGTAGTGATAGTTATTATCCATCATTATCCTATGGTGTGAATTTGCCAGTACATTCAATGTACTGATCCTTTGTGGCTGCAACGTCTCATGTTGCAGGATTCTTACAATGTGTAAGTGATACGTTAGGGTTACGATTTCTACACTCAACTTTACCATTGGTGTTAATGGGAATCCACAACCTTGTTACTTCCGCTATTTTTGGATTGAGGTAATATTTTACGTTACATTATACATGTGATTTACCTCTGTTATAAATCCTCGAGTATTATGTGTGTCAGCATACTGATCCAAAGATGACACTTAAGCACAGAGACTTGATCCATTCGAGTCGGGTCGCTACAAGATGGTATCAGAGCACATGTTGATTGTAGGACGTGACCCCTAGAAACTGGCAAGCCCATAGGAAAGATTTTCTCTAAAACTTTCTTTTCAAAAGGATCTTTTACCTCTCTTCTCTTCTGAGCTTATTCAAAAATTTTCTTTTAGTGAGACTATACACCTTTCCCCTTTTGACCACACGAAGATTCGGCTGATGAGACCACTCCAAGAAGTACAAGATATCGGACGACTAAGACTACTTCGGAATGGAGAGGATTTTACCGTGTATTATAATAATGGAAACTACAACGGTTGAAGACTCCGAAGACTAGGAGAATTTGGAGGCTATGAAGAATTTCCAGATTTAGTATGGCCTAGTAAGGCCACCCTTATGGAACATGACAAACTATGGAAGCTGTCAATACCTGAGATCACAGTGTGTCGGAGAAATACCAGAACATGGAGCGTTAAAAGTCAAAAGTTTTGTCAAGAAAACCCTAAGGCAGGAGATATCAACTATGGAAGATAGCTCATGGCAATGACAAGGGCAGAAACACAGTTATCCGTGAAGTCATCGCCACTTTAGGAGAAGCAACTAAACTCCTAGATAATATTATGGTTAATTATTCTCAATGGCACACCGAAAGATCTACTAGTAAAGAGTCTTTTTCTTCTGATCCTAATGATATGCCTTTGTCTACTTTGATTGAGAATAATAATAAATCTATGGATGTGAATTTTGGTAGTAGGAAGTATTTTGGTAACAACGCGTATGGAGGAAACTTTAATCCTAGGCCGTTTCCTAGTAATTCCTCTAATAATTATGGTAATTCCTACGGCAACTCTTATGCAAATTTTAATAAGATACCCTCTGATTTTGAGACGAGTGTTAAAGAATTTATGATTTTGCAAAAGAATTTTAATGCTTTGCTTGAAGAAGAATTGCCTAAGATTGATGAGTTGGCTAGGAACGTGGATAGAATTTCTCTTGATGTTGATTCTTTGAAACTTAGATCTATTCCACATAAGCATGATATTAATGGGTCTCTCAAAGCCATGTGAATTTTCATTGATGGGTGCAAAGAAAGAACCGCTAGGATGCGTGCTAAAAAAGATTGCTTTATAAAAGCATGTTCTTCTAGTTTTCACGATAATAAGGATGAAGATCTAAAAGTGATTGATGTGTCTCCTATTAAATCTTTGTTTTGCAATATGAATCTTGATAATGATGGTACTGGAGATGAGTCAAATTTAGTTAAAAGGCGTCCCAATGATTCGGAGTTTTTAGATCTTGATGAAAAAATTGGTAAAAAGTGGGATTGAAGAGGTCAAAACTTTACATAGCAATGAACCCACTATTTTGGATTTAAAGGAATTTAATTATGATAATTTCTCTTTGATAGATTGTATTTCCTCATTGCAATCCTTGCTAAATTCTCCTCATGCTTATGATCAAAATAAAGCTTTTACCAAACATATCGTTGATGCTTTAATGCAATCTTATGAAGAAAAGCTTGAATGAGAAGTTTCTATCCCTAGAAAACTTTATGACGAGTGGGAACCTACTATTAAAATTAAGATTAAAGATCATGAATGCTTTGCTTTATGTGATTTGGTCTAGTGTTTCCACGATTCCAAAAACTTTGTGTGATGTGTTAGGTTTCTGTGAATTTGATGATTGTTCTTTATATTTGCATCTTGCGGATTCCACCATTAAGAAATCTATGGGAAGGATTAATTATGTTCTTATTGTTGCAAATAGGAATTATGTGCCTGTAGATTTCATTGTTCTTTATATAGATTGCAATCCTACATGTCCTATTATTCTTGGTAGACCTTTCCTTAGAACGATTGGTGCAATTATTGATATGAAAGAAGTAAATGTTATATTCCAATTTCCGTTAAGGAAAGGCATGGAACACTTTCCTAGGAAGAAAATTAAATTACCTTATGAATGTATTATGAGAGCCACTTATGGATTGCATACCAAAGATAACAATACCTAGATCTATTCTTGTTTTGATGCCTAGCTAGGGGCGTTAAACGATAGCGCTTGTTGGGAGGCAACCCAATTTTATTTTTGTTTCTTCTTTTTTTGTTCCTGTTTAGTAATAAATAATTCATATAGCTTCTATTTATATGTGGTTTTGTGATTTTAATTAGTGTTTGTGCCAAATAGAACCTTTGGGAAGAGTTGGGGGAAGTCTTTGCGATCTTGCTGTAAAAAACAGAAACTTTAATGCTCACGAGATTTGCTGCCATTTTTTACTGGAAAGTGAGATTGGGTTGATTCTTTTTGCAGATGATTAATAGACAAATTACTCACGTCCACCAATTTATTACAGAATTTTTGGGGTTACAGAAGTATTCGAAACATACAGATTACTACAGACTGTTCTGTTTTTGACAGATTCTGTTTTTCGTGTGTTGTTTGCTTATTTTGATGAATCTATGGCTAGTATCGGGGGGGTATGAACCATAGAGAAGTTGTAATACAGTAGGTTTAACACCAATATAAATAAATAATGAGTTCATTACAGTACCTTGAAGTGGTGGTTCATTTTCTTATACTAACGGAGCTCATGAGATTTTCTGTTGAGTTTTGTGTTGTGAAGTTTTCAAGTTTTGGGTAAAGATTTGATGGATTTTGGAATAAAGAGTGTCAAGAGCCTAAGCTTGGGGATTCCCCGGAAGGAATCCCCTCTTTCATCTTCATCTATCGGTAACTTTACTTGAGGCTATATTTTTATTCACCACATGATATGTGTTTTGCTTGGAGCATCTTGTTTGATTTGAGTCTTTGCTTTTTAGTTTACCACAATCATCCTTGCTGTACACAAATTTTGGAGAGACACACATGATTCTAAATTTATTATAATACTCTATGTGCTTCACTTATATCTTTTGAGCTAGATAATTTTGCTCTAGTGCTTCACTTATACCTTTTTAAGAGCATGGTGGTGGTTTTATTTTATAGAAATTATTGATCTCTCATGCTTCACTTATATTATTTTGAGAGTTTTTTAGAACAACATGGTAATTTGCTTTGGCTATAAAATTAGTCCTAATATGACAGGCATCCAAGATGGGTATAATAAAAACTATCATAAAAAATGCATTGAATACTATGAGAAGTTTGATACTTGTGTCGGGACCCCAATTCCAAGTCACACCGATCTAGCATGTAACACCTCATATCACTTTGTGGCCTCACGCACGGTATTCCCACGGGTGTCGCCTTACCATGGCCCGGGACCGTTTGCGCCTTTTGGCTCACGTATATGATAGTATCGCTAGCATCCATATGACAGAGAACCTGGGCCGACATGGCTAGTCGTGAACCCAAAGCGGCACTAACCTCTGGGGACAGGCATACATGATTCACATCGGGCGTGTCGGTCAGCAGCATGTGAATCTGGGCTGTAGCATTGGGCTAACAGGACTCCGGATGTCACCGCGTGACATTTCCCCGAAGGGACAGACACAGGAATAAGGTGAAACACATGCCGGCCAGTCAAGTGTCATGAGCAGTAGTGCTGGGCTAGCAGGACTCCGGTGAACCGGGCTGTAGCGGACTACTATGGCTCGAGGAAGCACTAGACTACATTTCCCCATAAGAGAGGCTGCCAAGGATAAACAACTAGATTGTCGGATCCCACACATAGCAATACACGTCACACGTACGCATGACATGCAAGTATCTGCTGTACAACATGGCATCACAACATAACACAAACTCATATAGATAAAGGCTCGGAAGAGCCGCATGGCATTAGAACAAACAGGGGTCACATGACCCATCATTCAGAGCATACAAGTAACGGAAGCATTACATGTCTGAGTACAGACAACTACAAAAGAAAAAGGCCGAGAAGCCTGACTATCTACAAGTCCCTCCAAGGTACAAGATCGTAGCTGAGGTAACAAGCTACTCGTCGAAGTCCAAGCGGTACTACTAGTGAGACAGATGTCTCACCTGCAAAACATAAATAAGAAAACGTGAGTACAAAGATACTCAGCAAGACTTACAACAGATCCTATCATACAGTCATTGTATCAAGAAGGTAATGTGGGGTTTAGTTGCAGCAAGCCAGCTTTGACTCAGTGGCTATCCTGTTCTACGACAACGAGAAACTTCTTTGAGATGAGGCAGCGCACACGAGTCCACTAATCACCACATCAATACACTACTATGGATTCATCCTCGTCTCCTTACGAGAAGGCCATCCATAGAACTCACACTTGTCTTGAGCATTTTAGAGTATCCACTTTAAGTTGTCTATGTACCACGTAAGCATCCAAGAAGTCCATAACCGAGGACACGGCTATTCGAATAGATCATGATAACCCTGCAGGGGTGTACTTCTTCACACACGCTCTCACCACTTATAACCATGTACGCGTTATGTATCTCGGCAACCTTCAAGCAGAAGCCTGGCGAGGGTGTCGGCCACGACCTGACTAACCAAACAAGACTCTAGTCTAGGTTTATCGCCTATTCGGGTTCCATCCGCAAGGAGATCCGGCCGGGGTTTCTCTCACGGACCCAAATGATGTTTTCAGGGTTCCCGAGCCCACCATCCGGGTGCCACTCGGTACACCGGGACACATGTGCCTAGTCTGTCCCAAGTCCACCCTGACGGGTGCCACTCGGTAGAAAAATAGCACTACCTATAAACACCAGAAACTATTTGCAACTCCTGGACAAATATCAAGTTGGCTAATAAGTCGAGAGGGGTCGAGTTACCGTGTGGTAGTAGCTAGTCCTTGGACAACATACACAGAACTCAGTTCTTAGGGACGGTTCCAGTGAGACAACCCACCATGTACTCCTACATGGCCTCTCACCGCTACCTTTACCAAATCGTGTTCACACGCTTAACTCTCAACATCAGAACATAGCACTGTACTCTAATTCATTCCCAATGAATCAGACATGACATACTCTAAGCAATAGCAGGTATGGCATGGAAAGAACACAACATGGCTCAAGCAACTCCTACACATGCTAGTGGGTTTTAACTATTTACTGTGGCAATGACAGGTAGCATAAAGTAGTAGCTGTATCGCTATTGTCCTAATGCAATAAATGATAGCAGGAGCGAGAGAGTAGGATTGTATCGGAATGAACAAGGGGGGGTTGCTTGCCTGGTAGATCAACAGGGGGGCACTGCTCCTCAGACAGGTACTCTTGAACACTCTCCGGAGCAGGACCTATCGAGAAGGAACGGTGTCGGAAATCAAAACACAAGCATATGCAACATTATGATGCATTAACATAGTAATGATGTTATGATTGCAATAATGCATCTAGCAACCATTTAAATGAAGTCCATATGGACCAAGGGTTCATATACAAACTCCATATTTAGCATTTAAAATGCCATTATCATGTTTTCACTTATAAAGTGGTATAAGTTGGTTGAACATGCATGATAGTGGTACAGATGGATAGATTGAATTTTTCTGATAATTTTTCATATATAAATTATTTCAATCTGAGCTACGGTTGAATTTCTATGAATTTTTGAAGTTTTGAATATATTCTGGAATTTCCTGATTAATTTAAACCAGAAAATGAAATATTGCGCCAGCATTGCGTCATGCCTGGGTCAGCAGGTCAACGGAGCTGACCAGGTCAAACCTGACATGTGGGGTCCACACGTCAGTGACTTAGTTAGTTAACAGAGGAGTTATTCCTAATCTAATTTAGATTAGTGGCTCTGGGGCCCACTGTCAGTGTCAGGGGGTTAGCAAAAATGGTGATTAGCCTTAAGCTAATCACCTGGCAGGTCAGGCCCGCACGTCAGGCCGGCGAGGTCGTCGCCGGCGAACTCTGGACATGGCGGCGTCCATGCTGCAGGGCACGGGGGCGGAGGCTGGGAGCACTGGGGCGTAGCCCGTGCTCTCGCGCATCCAGTGGGGTAGGTAGGAGGAGGATGGGTGGCCGGATCTCGCCGGAGCGAAGCTCGGGGCGGCGGCCGGAGCACGGCCAAGTGCGGGCGAGGGCTGCGGTGCATGGGGAAGCGAATGGAGAGGCTCTATGGCCTCCTGGCGTCACCAGGAGCAGGGTGACGCGCTCGGCTGCGGGCTGCCGTGGCCAGGGCGATGGCAGCGACATGGACGGCGGCGCGGCGCTTCAGCCGTGGTGGGGAATGAAGCTACGACGCGGGAACGAGGGGGAGAAGAGAGGGGAAATGGGGATATGCTCATGGCAATCACGTGGAGCAGCACAGCGGGCTCAGGGAAGACCTGGTGACGGCGAATCGACGACGGCGGACGGCGTAACTCGAGGAGGAAGACGACGTCGAGGGCAGCTCTACAGGGCATCCCAGCTTGCGTGATTCGTCGGAGAGGTCGGGGAGGACGGCGCGGAGCGTCTGGGCACGGAACAAGGGCGAGGCCGTGACGGTGGGCGCGGCAACGGCGAGCCGTGGCGACGGAGCTGTTCGGGGGGGGTGAGAGAGAGGGACCCAGGGGAGGAGGGAGAGTGAGAGGGAGTGAGAGAGGCCGAGGGGACTGCATGGCGTCGTCGGGGGCCTCCAGCAGCGAGCGGGGAAGTAGGAGGTGGCCGGCGTGTGCTCGCGCGCGGTGAGCGCGTGCCCCTGTCCTCCTGGTGCGAGGAAGGTGACGACTGGCAGTGCTAGTCGGCTGGGCCAGGCCGGCTGCACAGTGCCAGGCTGCAGGTAAGCACAGGTAGGCTTTCCCTTTTTGTTTTGTTTTCTAATTTTCTGACATTTATTTGGTTTAAATAAAATACTAAACCATTTTATTTTTCTTATGCCAATTTTTGCAGGGGCTAATGGTATTATTTCAGAGCTCCTCAACAACTGGCATAATTTTTGGACAATATCTTATATATATATATAAATATTTATCCAACACAAATAAATATTGGATTAATTCCAAATGCCCAAAATAAATATTTATGAGCTCCTAAAAATATTGGTTTGATTTTTACCTCTGACCAATATTTTCAGAGAGTAACATGAACATTTTCTTGGACCTTTTTGGAGAAATTTTTATCTGGATTATTTCCAAAAATGATTTCTAAGGGTTTCACAAATCCCCATTTCAAATTTATAGGGAATTTAAACATGATGCAAACATGAAGGGCTAGCCTAGGTCATACCAGAACTAGGGATGTGACAACTCGCCCCCACTCGAAGAAATCTCGTCCCGAGATTCATGAGTTGGCGGAAAGAAAGCGGGGTACTCAAGTCGAAGACGATCTTCACGCTCCCAGGTAGCTTTTCTCTTGGAATGATGAGACCACTGAACCTTGAGAAACTTGATGTTATGACGTCGAGTGACACGCTTTGCTTGATCAAGGATGCGAACAAGGTGCTCTCAATAGGTGAGGTTCTCTTGAAGATCAAGCGCTTCGTGGTCCACTTCGTAGATGGGATCCGAGAAGCAACGCCTGAGTTGAGAGACGTGGAAGACATCATGAACTCGAGAAAGATGTGGCGGTAGTTCCAAATGGTAGGAAACCTCTCCTCGTTTAGCGAGAATGATAAAGGGACCAATGTAACGAGGAGCCAACTTGCCCTTGATACCGAATCGATGGGTACCCTTCAAAGGGGTAACCCGAAGGTAAGCTTTGTCGCCAATGTCATAAGCCACTTCCTTATGACTACAGTCATACTGGCTCTTTTGACGAGATTGGGCTGTTTTCAAGTTCTCACGAATGATGCGAACTTGCTCTTCTGCCTCCTGGATCATATCCGGTCCAAAGAATTGTCTTTCACCGGTTTCTGACCAGTTCAAAGGTGTTCGACATCTTCGTCCATACAGAACCTCAAAAGGAGCTTTCTTGAGGCTGGATTGGTAGCTGTTGTTATAAGCAAACTCGGCGAAGGGAAGACACTTCTCCCAATCCATACCGAATGAGTTAACACAAGACCTAAGCATGTCTTCGAGAATTTGGTTGACCCTTTCCACCTGACCACTTGATTGAGGTGGAAAGCGGTACTGAAGGAAAGATGGGTGCCCATGGTAGTTTGGAAACTCTCCCAGAAGTGAGAAGTGAAAAGACTACCACGGTCTGAATTGATCTCTAATGGAACACCATGAAGTGACACTATTCAAGAAATATATAAGTCAGCGAGCTGACTAGGAGTGATACTCTCTCGAACAGGTAGGAAGTGAGCCACTTTAGAAAGACGATCAATGACTACGAAGATAGCATTATTCCCTTTCTTGGTCCTGGGACAGCCGGTGATGAAGTCCATACCAACTTTATCCCATTTCCATTCAGGAATAGCTAAAGGTTGAAGGGTGCCAGCAGGTCTCTGATGCTCTGCCTTCACGTGACGACAAACGTCACAGTTAGCAATAAACTGAGCGATTTCTCTCTTCATCCTAGTCCACCAAAACCTCTGGCGTAGGTCCTGATATATCTTAGTACTACTGGGATGAATCGTGAGAGGAGATTCATGCGCCTCCTTAAGGATTAATTTCCGAAGATGCTGCTTCTTGGGGACCACCAGGCGATTCCTGAAGAAAACAACACCCCGATCATCTATAGAGAAACTACCAGCAATGCCCTTGGCAATGTTTCTCTTGATCCGGGTAATCCCCGTATCATGCTTCTGGGCTTCTATGATATGATCCACAAGAGTAGGTTTCGCCACCAAGGTAGAAAGGAACCCGTGAGGAGCAATGTGAAGGTTAAGCTTACATAATTCCTCATGGAGAAGTGGTTGGCGCTGTTGCAACATGAGATTGTTGCAATAGGACTTACGGCTTAGCGCATCAGCCATGACATTCCCCTTGCCTGGGGTGTAGGTAATCCCTAAGTCGTAATCTGAGATCAACTCCAGCCAACGTCTTTGCGTAAGGTTCAAATCTGGTTGGGTGAAGATATACTTGAGACTCTGGTGGTCGGTGTAAATCCCGCAACGTTTACCAAGAAGGTAATGTCGCCAGGTCTTAAGTGCATAGACTACGGTTGCAAGCTCTAGATCATGTGTAGGATAATTCTCCTCATGTGGATGCAACTTCGAGATGCATAGGCAATCACATGGCGATCTTGCATAAGAATGCAACCTAGTCCCTGTAGTGAGGCATCACAATAGATAACAAAGTCCGGTGGCACAAGTATGGGGGCAGAAGTCAGGCGTCTTTTCAGTTCCTGAAAACTGTGCTCACACTGTGGGGACCACTCAAACCTTTTATCTTTCTTAAGAAGTTCCGTGAGAGGTTTGGCCACTTTGGAGAAGTTCTCAACGAAGCAGCGACAATAACTGGCTAGGCCAAGGAAACTCCTAACTTGCTCAACTGTTTCAGGCGGAGTCCAATCAAGAACAGCCTGAACTCTTTCGGGATTGACGGCAATGCCCTTACTAGATATCACGTGGCCTAGGTAGGTCACTTCTGGCAATCAAAATTCGCACTTGGAGAACTTGGCATAAAGGCGGTGCTCTTTGAGTTTTTCTAACACAAGTCTAAGATGTTCGGCATGCTCTTCCTCGTTCTTCGAGTAAATAAGGATATCATCGAGGTAAACGACGACGAACTTATCTAAGTACTCCATGAAGATCGAGTTCATCAAGCGGGAGAATGTAGCTGGAGCATTGGTTAGACCGAAGGACATGATGGTGTACTCGTACTGGCCATAACGAGTGATAAAAGTTGTCTTAGGAATGTCCCCATTTCTGATCTTGATTTGGTGGTAGCCTAACCTCAAATCCATCTTGGGAAAGACTGAGGATCCAGCGAGCTGATCATACAGGTCGTTGATCCTGGGGAGCGGATACTTGTTCTTTATCGTGACCAAATTAATAGAACGATAATCTACAACCATCCGGTCCGTACCATCCTTCTTCTTGACGAAGAGGACGGGGCAAGCCCAGGGAGAAGAACTAGGACAGATGAAACCCTTTTGCAAGGATTCATCAAGTTGTTTCTTAAGCTCAGCTAGTTTTAAGGGTGCCATCTTGTAATGTCTCCTAGAGATAGGAGCGGTTCCTGGGATAAGATCTATGACTAATTCTACATCTCTATCAGGTGGAATACCTGGCAGTTCGTCTGAAAGACATCCGGAAAGTCACGGACTACCGGAATATCTTCAAGGTCTGGAAGAGGGTTGGCATTAAGAGAATAGAGCTGACGCTTTGCAACTCTAGTGGAGACGGTGACTATCTCGCCAGATGGGTGTGTAAGCTGAACAGACCTAGTGTAACAATCAATCTGGGCATAATGAGCTCTCATCCAGTCCATACCCAAGATGATGTTAATATCTGTAGACTTGAGGGCTATAAGTGATGCAAGGAATACAAGTCTGTCAATAAGGATTTCATTACCATGGCTTATTCTGGTAGTTTTCCATCTAGACCCTGGAGTTTGGATTTCAAGTGGAGTTGGCATATCACAAAATGACATGTCGTGCAAACGAGCATAGCCTTCAGAGATGAAGGAGTGAGATGCTCTGGTATCGAACAGAACCGAAGCTGGATGACAGTTGACAAGGAGTGTACCAAGAACGACATCCGGATCATCATGAGCGTCTTTAGCTGAGACGTGATGCACACATCCACGTTCAGTGGAAGCTGACTTGACACTAATCATCTTGCGTAATGGCTTACCACGGCCAACAGACTTCTCAGGCTGGGGTGGAGCATAATTGGTTTGAGGGCAGTCACGTGCATAGTGTCCTGGCTCTCCGCATGTGAAGCAAGTCCCTAAGGTAGGACGTGGACCCGCATTGACAAGCGGTCTACCGATAGGTCTAGGTGGAGCATGTAACTGAACTGGGTGAGGTGCCACACAATATGGCCTTGGTGTATAACCGGGTGGAAGAGCGGAGTTCGGAACCCAAATCCGACGCTTCTACGAAGTAGAACCGGGAGAAGAACCCAAATCATGGGTGTGCTTACGAGACTCCTCGTAAGTGAGTTGAGCTGTCTCTGCATTAATGGCCTTGTTCACAAGAGCCTGGAATGTATTGGAATGATGCAAGTGGAGATCACGACGTAACTTGGGGTTGAGACCCTTCCGGAACCTAGCCTGCTTCTTGGCATCCATGGACACCTCTTCTGTAGCATAGCGGGCAAGGTTCTCAAACTCTCTACTGTAGGCATCAACAGCCATCTTACTCTGAGTGAAACTACAGAACTCTTCTCTCTTGCGGTCAATGAGAGCCTGAGGGATGTGATTCTCGCGAAAAGCCTCAATGAAATCTCTCCAGGTAGGTATCTGGCCAGCTGGAAGCATAGCCTCATAGTTCTGCCACCAAAGACTAGCAGGACCTTCCAGATGATAAGCAGCGTAGGTGACCTTGTCACTTTCAGCTACGTTCGCAGAACGCATCTTGTGAGTGATACTACGAAGCCAGTCATCTGCATCGAGTGGTTCAATGGAATGATGGAAGGTAGGTGGTTTCAGACCAATGAAATCATAGATGGACATTGACTCTTTGTGCTGATGGGAGGTGTTCTCCTCAATACGTGCCAACAAGCGGTTAGACTCTCGCTTGTTCTTCTCCATCTCTAACATGAACTCTGCCAACGAAGGCTGGTCGGGGGGATCCTCATCCCTACCATCCCCGTGGTTCCGGCTACGAGCAACAAAACTTCGGTTAACTGACGACATCCTGAAGAACCAACCAAGGAAACAAGGACGGATTCAACATCATCATAAGGACGTAGAATATAGTACGAGAATAATACTATCTCTTGAACTCCTAGGACAATTCCGGCAGCATAATGGCAGTAAAATGCTCAAAATGAGACATCCCGCAAATGATGGGGTAGCATCAAACTCAACATCATCACCCAAGGTTCTGAGATATTACTAAACAGGCTACACCGAAGGTACTCAAAACTGGAATATGACTCAGATCAACCAAACCTTAGAGACTACGGAGTAGTAACACGTGATCCTGATAGACAGAAGAGAAAGCCTAGTTCCTTAATCCCGTAGGAAAGATAGGATGACTCAGATCAGAAGGCATGAGGCATAAGGAGTAAAAAGAGCCTTACATTCCCTTCCACAATAAATTCCCCTATATAGTTAAAGAATTTCTAGACTCAACTTCGACCAGGTTGGCTTGGTAATCCTACAGGCAGTCAGGCTCTGATACCAAAGCTGTCGGGACCCCGATTCCAAGTCACACCGATCTAGCATGTAACACCCCATATCACTTTACGGCCTCATGCACGGTATTCCCACGGGTGTCGCCTTACCATGGCCCGGGACCGTTTGCGCCTTTTGGCTCACGTATATGATAGTATCGCTAGCATCCATATGACAGAGAACCCGGGCCGATATGGCTAGTCGTGAACCCAAAGCAGCACTAACCTATGGGGACAGGCATACATGATTCACATCGGGCGTGTCGGTCAGCAGCGTGTGAATCTGGGCTGTAGCATTGGGCTAACAGGACTCCAGATGTCACCGCGTGACATTTCATCGAAGGGACAGACACAGGAACGAAGTGAAACACATGCCGGCCAGTCAAGTGTCCTGAGCAGTAGTGCTGGGCTAGCAGGACTCCGGTGAACCGGGCTGTAGCGGACTACTATGGCTCGAGGAAGCACTAGACTACATTTCCCCATAAGAGAGGCTGCCAAGGATAAACAACTAGATTGTCGGATCCCACACATAGCAATACACGTCACACGTACGCATGACATGCAAGTATGTGCTGTACAACATGGCATCACAACATAACGCAAACTCATATAGATAAAGGCTCAGAAGAGCCGCATGGCATTAGAACAAACAGGGGTCACATGACCCATCATTCAGAGCATACAAGCAATGGAAGCATTACATGTCTGAGTACAGACAACTACAAAAGAAAAAGGCCAAGAAGCCTGACTATCTACAAGTCCCTCCAAGGTACAAGATCGTAGCTGAGGTAACAAGCTACTCGTCGAAGTCCAAGCGGTACTACTAGTGAGACAGATGTCTCACCTGCAAAACATAAATAAGAAAATGTGAGTACAAAGATACTCAGCAAGACTTACAACAGATCCTATCATACATGCATTGTATCAAGAAGGTAATGTGGGGTTTAGTTGCAGCAAGCCAGCTTTGACTCAGTGGCTATCCTGTTCTACGACAACGAGAAACTTCTTTGAGATGAGGCAGCGCACACGAGTCCACTAATCACCACATCAATACACTACTATGGATTCATCCTCGTCTCCTTACGAGAAGGCCATCCATAGAACTCACACTTGTCTTGAGCATTTTAGAGTATCCACTTTAAGTTGTCTATGTACCACGTAAGCATCCAAGAAGTCCATAACCGAGGACACGGCTATTCGAATAGATCATGATAACCCTGCAGGGGTGTACTTCTTCACACAGGCTCTCACCACTTATCACCATGTACGCGTCATGTATCTCGGCAACCTTCAAGCGGAAGCCTGGCGAGGGTGTCGGCCACGACCTGACTAACCAAACAAGACTCTAGTCTAGGTTTATCGCCTATTCGGGTTCCATCCGCAAGGAGATCCGGCCGGGGTTTCGCTCACGGCCCCAAATGATGTGTACAGGGTTCCCGAGCCCACCATCCGGGTGCCACTCGGTACACCAGGCCACATGTGCCTAGTCTGTCCCAAGTCCACCCTGACGGGTGCCACTCGGTAGAAAAATAGCACTACCTATAAACACCAGAAACTATTTGCAACTCCTGGACAGATATCAAGTTGGCTAATAAGTCGAGAGGGGTCGAGTTACCGGAACCCAACGTGTGGTAGTAGCTAGTCCTTGGACAACATACACAGAACTCAGTTCTTAGGGACGGTTCCAGTGAGACAACCCACCATGTACTCGTACATGGCCTCTCACCGCTACCTTTACCAAATCGTGTTCACACGCTTAACTCTCAACATCAGAATATAGCACTGTACTCTAATTCATTCCCAATGAATCAGACATGACATACTCTAAGCAATAGCAGGCATGGCATGGCAAGAACACAACATGGCTCAAGCAACTCCTACACATGCTAGTGGGTTTTAACTATTTACTGTGGTAATGACACGTCATGCAGAGGAATGGGTTCAAGTACCGCAGCATAAAGTAGCAGCTGTATCGCTGTTGTCCTAATGCAATAAATGAGAGCAGGAGCGAGAGAGTAGGATTGTATCGGAATGAACAAGGGGGGGGTTGCTTTCCTGGTAGATCAACAGGGGGGTACTGCTCCTCAGACAGGTACTCTCGAACACTCTCCGGAGCAGGACCTATCGAGAAGGAACGGTGTCGAAAATCAAAACACAAGCATATGCAACATTATGATGCATGAACATGGTAATGATGTTATGATTGCAATAATGCATCTAGCAACCATTTAAATGAAGTCCATATGGACCAAGGGTTCATATGCAAACTCCATATTTAGCATTTAAAATGCCATTATCATGTTTTCACTTATACAGTGGTATAAGTTGGTTGAACATGCATGAAAGTTGTACATATGGATAGATTGAATTTTTCTGATAATTTTTCATATATAAATTATTTCAATCTGAGCTACGGTTGAATTTCTATGAATTTTTGAAGTTTTGAATATATTCTAGAATTTCCTGATTAATTTAAACCAGAAAATGAAATATTGCGTCAGCATTGCGTCATGCCTGCGTCAGCACGTCAACGGAGCTGACCAGGTCAAACCTGACATGTGGGGTCCACACGTCAGTGACTTAGTTAGTTAACAGAGGAGTTATTCCTAATCTAATTTAGATTATTGGCTCTAGGGCCCACTGTCAGTGTCAGGGGGTTAGCAAAAATGGTGATTAGCCTTAAGCTAATCATCTGGAAGGTTGGGCCCACATGTCATGCCGGCGAGGTCATCGCCGGCGAACACTGGACGCGGCGGCGTCCACGCTACAGGGCACGGGGGCGGCGACTGGGAGCACCGGGGCGTAGCTCGTGCTCTCGCGCTTGTAGGATCTAGAAGTAGATGTGTCTAGAGGGGGGTGATTAGACACTTAATGCTAAAGTTGCGATTTTTTAAGTTTTTTCGGTTTAAGTGGAGTTTAGGCACAATTTCAATACACACAATACATATCAAGCAAGCATGCAAAGAGTATATGAGCAGCGGAATGTAAAGCATGCAACTTGGAAGAATGTAAAGGGAAGGGTTTGGAGAATTCAAACGCAATTGGAGACACGGTTGTTTTTCCCGTGGTTCGGATAGGTGGTGCTACCCTACATCCACGTTGATGGAGACTTCAACCAACAAAGGGTAACGGTTGCGCGAGTCCACGGAGGGCTCCACCCACAAAGGGTAACGGTTGCGCGAGTCCACAAAGGGCTCCACCCACGAAGGGTCCACGAAGAAGCCACCACCCACAAAGGGTCCACAAAGAAGCAACCTTGTCTATCCCTCCATGGCCATCACCCACAAAGGACTTTCCTCACTAGCGGTAGATCTTCATGAAGTAGGCGATCTCCTTGCCCTTACAAACTCCTTGGTTTAACTCCACAATCTTGTCGGAGGCTCCCAAGTGACACCTAGCCAATCTAGGAGACACCACTCTCCAAGAAGTAACAAATGGTGTGTAGGTAATGAACTCCTTGCTCTTGTGCTTCAAATGATAGTCTCCCCAACACTCAACTCTCTCTCATAGGATTTGGGTTTTGTGGAAAGAATATTTGAGTGGAAAGCAACTTGGGGAAGGCTAGAGATCAAGATTCATATGGTAGGAATGGAATATCTTGGTCTCAACACATGAGTAGGTGGTTCTCTCTCAGAACATATGAGTTGGAATTGTGTATGTGTTCTGATGGCTCTCTCCATGAATGAAGAGGAGGTGGAGGGGTATATATAGCCTCCACACAAAATCCAACCGTTACACACAGTTTTCCAATCTCGGTGGGACCGAATCAACAAACTCGGTCGGACCGAAAAGGTAAACCTAGTGACCGTTAGAGATTTTTGGTGGGACTGACATGCAACTCGGTAGGACCAATATGGTTAGGGTTTGGGCATAACATAATCTCGGTGAGACCGATTACACAAACTCGGTGAGACCGAATTTGGTAACTAGCTAACCAGAGAATTGGTCAGGCAAACTCGGTGGGACCGATTTGCTCTTTCGGTGAGACCGAAAAGTTACAAAAGGGAAACACTGAATTTACATTGCAATCCCGGTGGGACCGATTGCATATCTCGGTGGGACCGAGAATATTGCAATAGGTAACAGAGAGTTTGCAAACCCATCTCGGTGAGACCGAGATCCCTATCGGTAGAACCGAATTGCTAGGGTTTGACAGTGGCTTATGACAAGTGAAACTCGGTGGCGCCGGATAGAAAGAATCGGTATGACTGAGTTTGGCTTAGGGTTTAGGTCATATGTGGAAGTGGGAAAGTAGCTGAGGATTTTGGAGCGTATCATTAAGCACATGAAGCAAGAGGCTCATTAAGCAACACCTCATCCCTCCTTGATAGTATTGGCTTTTCCTATGGACTCAATGTGATCTTGGATCACTAAAATGTAAAATGAAGAGTCTTGAGCTTTAAGCTTTAGCCAATCCTTTGTCCTTAGCATCTTTAAGGAGTTCCCACAACCTTTAGTCCATGCCACTCCATTGTTGAACTTATCTGAAACATGCTAGATAGAAACGTTAGTCCAACAAGAGATATGTTGTCATCAATTATCAAAACCACCTAGGGAGCACTTGTGCTTTCAATCTCCCCCTTTTTGGTAATTGATGGCAACATACATCAAAGCTTTAGATAAAGATATAAAGAACAGCAAGTAAAGCTTTGGAAGGACATGTAACAAGCATAGGATCCCCCTACATGTATGCACTCATGTAAATATGAAATATAGAGGCATGTGAGAGCATAACCATGACAGAGTAGGCAATGTGTTACATGTATCTTGGCCATATGCATCAGAGCAAAAGATTATCAAGGAAAATACCTTCATGCTCATGAGTCCTTCTTGCAAACAGTATGTACATAAGCAAGAACTCCTCATACTCATGATTTTGATGCATATACTTACCTTGTGGTCTTGAGTTGGCTTAGGATGAAATGAACCTGCACAAACAAAGTTAGATAACACAGGTACATCCACTAGCCAGAGCAAACATAAGGAACCACAAGAATACCAAGACTGGGATGACATGTAGAGAGTAAGTACGAGGTACCACATTGAATTCAACATGTCCCCAAGAATAAAGATATGCAATGAATTTGACTGATTTCTTTCCCTTAGGTGTCTTGCTCCCCCTGAATCTGACATGGGATATTGGGAGAAGATAGGGAACAGAAAATCAGAGCTGAAAGATATGAATAGAACTTAATTCAAATGAGTACATATGAACATGTCTTTCCCCCAAAAAGAAGACATGTGGCATCTCTCCTCTTGAACATCAAGCATCTGGGATCCTTGAGTATTCTCTCCCCCTTAGTACTTTCTCCTTTGTAGGTGATAAGCTTTTGATGTGATCTCTCTCTCCCTGATGATAAGCTTTGATGTGATCTCTCTCTCCCCCTTTGACATCAATTTCCAAGAAGGTTTTTCCTGGAATCCGTCGAATAGGTTTGGTCCTTGAGATTCAGCACAAAGCAGTGAATAAAACTGTGATGCTTGTAGAGGACAAGATTCATTGAGTGGAGCTGGATCAGAAGAAATATAGAATATGTGGCAAACTGTTTTTCCTGTTGCGAAATCGGTGGGACCGAGTGGCATGTTTTGGTAGTACCGAAGGGATTCGGTTGTACCGGAAATGACAATCGGGTGAAACAGAGTTCATCACAGAGAAAAATCACTTGTCACCTCAGCTCACTAGTCAAGTAAGATCTCACAAAGATTTGCAATGAATTTGCTGAAAGATTTGCAAGGAATTTGATGCAGAAATATGCAGAACAAAAATCAAAAAGAAAAAAAAGTGAAAGTTTCTAGATGAAGTTTTTGTTTGAAAAAGAAAGAAACAAATATGCAAGGGACAAATGCAATAACTCAGAAAAGAACACAAGAGAACTTCATCTAGAATTGGGCGGTGACATAGTCACATATGTTAGAGTATATTGACTTAGGAGTCAAGTGAGGACACTTGATCATAGGTCATACTCATCGTTTAAGCTCAAAATGGGGTTACCATTTTTCATTTAAGCATCTTGATGTATTCTCATCTTGTTAAGTTGCTTTGACTCATGTCTTGGAGTAAAGCTTCTCTAAGATGGAATAGCATACCTTGGGTGGTGGTGTGGTTCTTGCTCATGTAGTTGAACTTGTGTGGGTGCTCAAGGTTGATGTAGCTCATCAAGAGTTGGGAGCACCACTTGGAGCTTGAGTTCATCTACCTACATGGGTTAGTTCTTGCAAGGAAGAGCACTTGTGTATCCAAAAATGACAATCATGAAGCTCAATATAGAATTTGTCAAAGGATATGTTTGAATGGTTTTGTGCTTCCTTGTCTTCAACCACCATTGTGTAGAGTCTTGGTGATGCAGAGATTGCTCAAGATGTGAGTGAGTCGCAATCTCATGGAATTAGATTCAACCAAGCACCTACATGGGTTAGACAACATGCAAGGTGCAAATATATCCAAGACATAAGATAGTTATCATAAGAGATATATCATGGATTAGTCATAAGCTCATGTCTTGCATGTATCCAATGGAGTTTCTACTCCAAGTTCGAAGCATCAATGATGTTCAATTCTCCTCTCAACCTGCAAAACACTTTATCATCAAGTGGTTTAGTAAATATATCCGCTAATTGCTTATCGGTGCGAACGTGCTTAAGATTAATGTCACCCTTAGCAACATGATCTCGAATGAAATGATGACAAACTTCAATATGCTTAGTTTGAGAATGTTGTATAGGATTATGACCAATTTTGTTAGCACTTTCATTGTCACAAAGCAGTGGAACATGTTTCACATAGATCCCATAATCTTTAAGAGTTTGGGTCATCCAAAGTAATTGAGCACAACATGAACCAGCGGCAATATATTCCGCTTCGGCGGTGGATAAGGCTACCAAGTTTTGTTTCTTGGAAGACCAAGACACAAGAGATCTACCAAGGAATTGACAAGTACCCGAAGTGGACTTTCTATCAATCTTGTCTCCGGCATAATCCGAGTCAGAATAGCCAACAAGATCAAAAGAAGACCTCTTAGGATACCAAATGCCAAAATTTGGTGTATGGATTAAATATCTCACTATCCTTTTCATAGCCTTAAGATGACATTCTTTAGGAGCAGCTTGATATCGTGCACACATGCACACACTTAGCACAATATCGGGACGTGAAGCACATAGGTATAACAATGAACCAATCATAGAGCGATAAACCTTTTGATCAACCGGTTCACCATCTTTGGTCAAATCATTATGTCCACTAGTAGGCATGGGTGTAGACATACTTTGCATTCTTGCATATTGAACTTCTTGAATAAGTCCTTGGTGTACTTTGTTTGAGAGACAAATGTACCTTCCTTAGTTTACTTGATTTGCAAACCGAGAAAGAATTTGAGTTCACTCATCATAGACATCTCAAACTTCTCTGACATTAGCTTTCCAAACTTTTCACTAAAGAGAGGGTTAGTTGAACCAAATATGATATCATCAACATAAATTTGGCATACAAATAGTTCTCCATTAACCCTTTAATAAAAAGAGTAGAATCAATTTTACCAATTTCAAAACCACTTGTAGTAAGGAACTTGGTCAAGCATTTATACCATGCTCTAGGAGCTTGTTTAAGACCATAAAGAGCTTTGTGAAGTTTGTAAACATGATTTGGTTTCTTAGGATTGATAAAGCCGGGAGGTTGTTTGACATAAACTTCCTCCTCTATTTCACCATTTAGAAAAGCACTTTTAATGTCCATTTGGTACAAGGTGATATTATGGTGATTAGCATAGGCAAGTAAGATGCGAATGGACTCAAGTCTAGCAACGGGAGCATATGTCTCACCATAGTCCATACCTTCGACTTGTGTGTACCCTTGGGCGACGAGACGTGCTTTGTTGCGAACCACTTGTCCATCTTCATCTTGCTTGTTGCGAAACACCCATTTGGTACCAATGATGTTGTGGTTGTTGTCGGGCTTCTCAACCAATGTCCAAACTTGGTTTCTCTCAAAGTTGTGTAGCTCTTCATGCATAGCATTTATCCAATCCGGATCTTCCAATGCTTTTTCAACCTTCATAGGTTCAATGCTAGAGATGAATGAATAGTTTTCACAAAAGTTAGCTAAACGAGTTTTTGAGCGAGTGATTCTCCCGGTTTGTATATCATTGAGGATTTGCTCGACGGGATGATCTTTGGCAATTCTTGCTCGAACTCGTGAGAGCTTTTACTTGGGTCTTCGTTGAACATCTTCTTCATCTTGTTCTTCTTCTTGGCCTTCTTCATCGTTGACGTCGTCGTTCTCTTGTCACGGTGGAGAAGGAGGTTGTTGATGTTCGTCTTGATGCATTTCCTTGTCTTCTTCATCTTGGTGTGTCTCGTGGATGCTTCCGTGTCGATTCTTGTTCACCTTGTCGTGAAGTAGAAGCTTCCACTTGGACGGATGAAGTACTCTCCTTCACCTCCATTGGACGAACTTTGCCAATGGACAAGTCTTGGATTGCTTCTGAAGGGTCTTTGTCTCCTACATCAATTGGCAATTGCTCTACTTGCGAGCCATTAGATTCATCAAACTTCACATCTACCGTCTCTTCAACCTTTCGGGTGAAATTGTTGTACACACGGTAAGTGTGAGAGTTTGAGCCATAACCAAGTAGAAAACCTTCATGAGATTTAGGAGCAAACTTTGAACGACGATGCTTATCAAGAATGTAGAACTTTGAGCCGAATACTCGAAAGTATCCAACTTGGGGTTTGTTACCGGTGAGAAGCTCGTATGCCGTCTTGCCGAGTAGCTTGTGAAGATATAAGAGATTTGTTGCGTGACAAGCTATCTCAACCGCTTCTGCCCAAAAGTGATTCGGCGTCTTGTATTCATCAAGCATCGTTCTTGCCATTTCGATGAGCGTCCGGTTCTTCCTTTCAACAACTCCATTTTGTTGAGGTGTGTACGTAGCCGAGAACTCGTGTGAAATCCCTTCTTCGTCAAGAAAGGTGTCCACATTTGCGTTCTTGAACTCCGTTCCGTTGTCACTTTGAACCTTCTTGATCTTCACGTCAAACTGATTTTGGGCCTTCCTAGCGAAGTTTCTGAAGCTCTTCTGGACCTGCGACTTGTCATTAAGAAAGAACAGCCATGTAAATCTTGAAAAATCATCAACTATAACTAGACCAAAAGAATTTCCACCGAGACTCTTGTAGGCGTTGGGACCAAAAAGATCCATGTGAAGTAGCTCGAGTGGCCTCCTTGTGGTCATGATGTTCTTCACGGGATGTCTTCCTCCAACCTGTTTACCTGCTTGACAAGCATTGCAAAGTCTATCCTTATCAAATATGACATCGTTAACTCCAAGGATATGATTTCCTTTAATAAGCTTGTCAAGGTTTCTCATGCCAACGTGACCTAGTCGTCTATGCCACAACCAACCTTTTGAGGATTTAGCAACAAAGCAAGTTTTATGTTGTGCCTTTTTAGAGAAATCGACAATGTAAAGATCACCTCTACGCATACCGGTAAAGACCATTTTATGATTGTCTCGACGAAATACTTGGCAATCTACCTCAGTAAATAGGACATTCAAACCGAAATCAACAAGTCTAGATACTGAAAAGAAGTTGTAGCCAAGAGATTCAACGAGCATGACATTTTGAATGGAACTATCATGTGAGATGGCCACCTTACCAAGGCCAATCACTTTACCCTTTGAATTATCACCAAAGGTGACATATTTTCGAGGGCCGTCATTTTCAGCAAGCTCACGAAACATCTCTTCATCTCCGGTCATATGATCAGTACATCCACTATCAAGAACCCATTCCTTTCCTCCTGATTCATATCCCCCAAGATTTGCCATAAGACCAAAATGTCTCATTGCATCATCAAGATCGAAGTCACTATCATCATCATCATCATCATAGTATCCATGTTCATCATGATCTTGTGACTCATCATTTCCTAGAGAGGGTAATTCATTAGATAAATGATCATCAAGGTGGTCACTTTTATGAATTCTTATAGCTTCGAATATGATATCATTAATGATTCCAACATCTCCTTTAGCATGCTTAAGATTGGTAAGTTCAAATAGACAATTACCAAAACTAGGATCACTAGAGTTCATCTTACTCAAGGCAATAGATTTATGGAGAATTTCATCCAAAGTTTTCAAGGAATGATCGGGAAATCGTTCCTCAAGAAATTTCCATATAGTATAGGCACAATTAAGATTAGGTAGACTAGCAATCAAATTTTTGGGCAATCCTCTAATGATGAGCTCAATAGTTCTAAGATTGCGAATCGTGTCAATATCTTCATCTAGGGTAGGATGCAAAGGATCAATGTGAGGTGCACAAGGACTAGCAATATACTTGTTCAAATGATATTGATCGAAGATTACAAGCATCTCATTTTTCCACTCATGAAAATACTCTCCATCAAGAATAGGCACTCTATGTCTAAGACTCCCTAAAGTAGACACACCCATCTTCCTCCAATGGTGATTAAACCAAGGCAATGGAGACCAAAGCTCTGATACCACTTGTAGGATCTAGAAGTAGATGTGTCTAGAGGGGGGTGATTAGACACTTAATGCTAAAGTTGTGATTTTTTAAGTTTTTTCGGTTTAAGTGGAGTTTAGGCACAATTTCAATACACACAATACATATCAAGCAAGAATGCAAAGAGTATATGAGCAGCAGAATGTAAAGCATGCAACTTGGAAGAATGTAAAGGGAAGGGTTTGGAGAATTCAAACGCAATTGGAGACACGGATGTTTTTCTCGTGGTTCGGATAGGTGGTGCTATCCTACATCCACATTGATGGAGACTTCAACCCACAAAGGGTAACGGTTGCGCGAGTCCATGGAGGGCTCCACCCACAAAGGGTAACGGTTGCGCGAGTCCACAAAGGGCTCCACCCACGAAGGGTCCACGAAGAAGCAACCACCCACAAAGGGTCCACGAAGAAGCAACCTTGTCTATCCCACCATGGCCATCGCCCACAAAGGACTTGCCTCACTAGCGGTAGATCTTCACAAAGTAGGCGATCTCCTTGCCCTTACAAACTCCTTGGTTCAACTCCACAATCTTGTCGGAGGCTCCCAAGTGACACCTAGCCAATCTAGGAGACACCACTCTCCAAGAAGTAACAAATGGTGTGTAGGTAATGAACTCCTTGCTCTTGTGCTTCAAATGATAGTCTCCCCAACACTCAACTCTCTCTCATAGGATTTGGATTTTGTGGAAAGAAGATTTGAGTGGAAAGCAACTTGGGGAAGGCTAGAGATCAAGATTCATATGGTAGGAATGGAATATCTTGGTCTCAACACATGAGTAGGTGGTTCTCTCTCAGAACATATGAGTTGAAATTGTGTATGTGTTTTGATGTCTCTCTCCATGAATGAAGAGGTGGAGGGGTATATATAGCCTCCACACAAAATCCAACCGTTACACACTGTTTTCCAATCTCGGTGGGACCGAATCAACAAACTCGGTCGGACCGAAAAGGTAAACCTAGTGACCGTTAGAGATTTTCGGTGGGACTGACATGCAACTCAGTAGGACCAATATGGTTAGGGTTTGGGCATAACGTAATCTCGGTGAGACCGATTACACAAACTCGGTGAGACCGAATTTGGTAATTAGCTAACCAGAGAGTTGGTCAGGCAAACTCGGTGGGACCAATTTGCTCCTTCGGTGAGACCGAAAAGTTACCAAAGGGAAACACTGAATTTACATTGCAATCTTGGTGGGACCGATTGCATATCTCGGTGGGACCGAGAATATTGCAATAGGTAAAAGAGAGTTTGCAATCCCATCTCGGTGAGACCGAGATCCCTATCGGTAGAACCGAATTGCTAGGGTTTGGCAGTGGCTTATGACAAGTGAAACTCAGTGGCACTGGATAGAAAGAATCAGTATGACCGAGTTTGGCTTAGGGTTTAGGTCATATGTGGAAGTGGGAAAGTAGTTGAGGATTTTGGAGTGTATCATTAAGCACTTGAAGCAAGAGGCTCATTAAGCAACACCTCATCCCTCCTTGATAGTATTGGCTTTTCCTATGGACTCAATGTGATCTTGGATCACTAAAATGTAAAATGAAGAGTCTTGAGCTTTAAGCTTTAGCCAATCCTTTATCCTTAGCATCTTGAAGGAGTTCCCACAACCTTTAGTCCATGCCACTCCATTGTTGAACTTATCTGAAACATGCTAGATAGAAACGTTAGTCCAACAAGAGATATGTTGTCATCAATTATCAAAACCACCTAGGGAGCACTTGTGCTTTCAGCGCATCCAGTGGGGTAGGTAGGAGGAGGAGGGGTGGCCGGAGCTCGCCGGAGCAAAGCTCGGGGCGGCGGCCGGAGCGTCGCCAAGTGCGGGCGAGGGCTGCGGTCCATGGGCAAGCGAGCGGAGAGGCTCTATGGCCTCCTGGCGTCACTAGGAGCAGGGTGACGCGCTCGGCTGCGGGCTGCGGTGGCCAGGGCGACGGCGGCGACATGGACGGCGGCGGGGCGCTTCGGTCGTGGTGGGGAATGAAGCTACGATGCGGGAATGAGGGGGAGAAGAGAGGGGAAACAGGGAGATGCTCACGGCGATCACGTGGAGCAGCACAGCGGGCTCGGGGAAGACCTGGTGACGGCGAATCGACGAGGGCGGACGACGGAGCCCGAGGAGGAAGACGACGTCGAGGGCAGCTCTGCAGGGCATCCCGGCTTGCGTGAGTCGTCGGAGAGGTCGAGGAGGACGGCGCGGAGCGTCTGGGCACGGAACAAGGGCGAGGCCGCGACGGTGGGCGCGGCAACGGCGAGCCGTGGCGACGGAGCTGTTCGGGTGGGTGAGAGAGAGGGACCCAGGGAAGGAGGGAGAGCGAGAGGGAGTGAGAGAGGCTGAGGGGAGTGCGTGGCATCGTCGGGGGCCTCCAGCAGCGAGCGAGGAAGCAGGAGGTGGCCAGCGCGTGCTCGCGCGTGCCCCTGTCCTCCTGCCGCGAGGAAGGGGACGACTGGCAGTGCCAGTCGGCTGGGCCGGCCTGCTGGGCCAGGCCGGCTGCATAGTGCCAGGCCGCAGGTAAGCACAGGTAGGCTTTCCCTTTTTGTTTTCTTTTCTAATTTTCTGACATTAGTTTGGTTTAAATAAAATACTAAACCATTTTATTTTTCTTATGCCAATTTTTGCAGGGGCTAATGGTATTATTTCAGAGCTCCTCAACAACTGGCATAATTTTTGGATAATATCTTATATATATAAAAATATTTATCCAACGCATATAAATACTGGATTAATTCCAAATGCCCAAAATAAATATTTATGAGCTCCTAAAAATATTGGTTTGATTTTTACCTCTGACCAATATTTTCAGAGAGTAACATGAACATTTTCTTGGACCTTTTTGGAGAAATTTTTATCTGGATTATTTCCAAAAATGATTTCTGAGGGTTTCACAAATCCCCATTTCAAATTTATACGGAATTTAAACATGATGCAAACATGAAGCGCTAGCCTAGGTCATACCAGAACTAGGGATGTGACAACTTGATAATTGTTTTGAGATATGAAGATGGTGATATTAGAGTCATGCTAGTTGAGTAGTTGTGAATTTGATAAATACTTGTTCTAAAGCTTGTGATTCCCATAGCATGCACGTATGGTGAACCATTATGTGATGAAGTCGGAGCATGATCTATTTATTGATTGTCTTCCTTATGAGTGGCGGTCGGGGACGAGCGATGGTCTTTTCCAACCAATCTATCCCCCTAGGAGCATGCGCGTAGTACTTTGTTTAGATAATAGATTTTTGCAATAAGTATGTGAGTTCTTTATGACTAATGTTGAGTCCATGGATTATACGCACTCTCACCCTTCCACCATTGCTAGCCTCTCTCATACCGCGCAACTTTCGCCGGTACCATACACCCACCATATACCTTCCTCAAAACAGCCACCATACCTATTATGGCATTTCCGTAGCCATTCCGAGATATATTGCCATGCAACTTACCACCGTTCCGTTTGTTATGACATGTTTCATCATTGCCATATTGCTTTGCATGATCATGTAGTTGACATCGTATTTGTGGTAAAGCCATCATTATTATTCTTTCATACATGTCACTGTTGATTCATTGCACATCCCGGTACACCGCCGGAGGCATTCACATAGAGTCATATTTTGTTATAAGTATCGAGTTGTAATTTTTGAGTTGTAAGTAAATAAAAGTGTGATGATCATCATTACTAGAACATTGTCCCATGTGAGGAAAGGATGATGTCTCCATACTTATTGGGATGAGACTCCAGACGAAAAAAGGGGGCATAAAACAAGAGAAAAGGCCCAAATAAAAAACTAAGAGAAAAAGAGAGAAGGGACAATGTTACTATCCTTTTACCACACTTGTGCTTCAAAGTAGCACCATGATCTTCATGATAGAGAGTCTCCTATGTTGTCACTTTCATATATACTAGTGGGAATTTTACATTATATAACTTGGCTTGTATATTCCAATGATGGGCTTCTTCAAAATGCCCTAGGTCTTCGTGAGCAAGCGAGTTGGATGCACACCCACTTAGTTTCTTTTTGAGCTTTGATACTCTTATAGCTCTAGTGCATCCATTGCATGGCAAACTCACTCACATTGATATCTATTGATGGGCATCTCCATAGCCCATTGATACGTCTAGTTGATGTGAGACTATCTTCTCCTTTTTGTCTTCTCCACAACCACCATTCTATTCCACATATAGTGCTATGTCCATGGCTCACTCTCATATATTGTGTGAAGATTGAAAAAGTTTGAGAACATCAAAAGTATGAAACAATTGCTTAGCTTGTCGTCGGGGTTGTGCATTATTTAAATACTTTGTGTGATGAAGATAGAGCATATCCAGACTATATGATTTTGTAGGGATAACTTTCTTTGGCCATCTTATTTTGAGAAGACATAATTGCTTTGTTAGTATGCTTCAAGTATTATTATTTTTATGGCAATATCAAACTTTTGTCTGGAATCTTTCGGATCTGAACATTCATGCCACTGAAAGTGCAACTATCCCTAGGTGGTTTTGGTAATTCATAACAACATATAGCTCATTGAGCTAATGCTATTCCAAGATGATTATTTCAGGAAAGCTCAATGATTGGCATGGCATGGATGTGAAAGTGGAACCCTCAGAATGCTAAGGACAAAGGATTGGCTCAAGCTCAAAAGCTCAAGACTCTTCATTTTATATTTTAGTGATCCAAGATCACATTGAGTCTTTAGGAAAATCCAATACTATCAAGGAGGGATGAGGTGTTGCTTAATGAGCCTCTTGCTTCATGTGCTTAGTGATATGCTCCAAAACCCTCAACTACTTTCCCATATCCACATATGACCTAAACCCTAAGCCAAACTCGGTCCTACCGATTCTTCCTATCCGGCGCCACCGAGTTTCACTTGTCATAAGCCACTGCCAAACCCTAGCAATTCGGTTCTACCGATAGGGATGTCGGTCTCACCGAGATGGGATTGCAAACTCTCTGTTTCCCTTTCGTAACTTTTCGGTCTCACCGAAAGAGCAAATCGGTCCCATCGAGTTTGCCTGACCAACTCTCTAGTTAGCTAATTACCAAATTCGGTCTCACCGAGTTTGTGTAATCGGTCTCACCGAGATTACGTTATGCCCAAACCCTAACCATATCGGTCCTACCGAGTTGCATGTTAGTCCCACCGAAAATCTCTAACGGTCACTAGGTTTACATTTTCGGTCCGGCCGAGTTTGTTGATTCGGTCCCACCGAGATTGGAAAACTGTGTGTAACAGTTGGATTTTGTGTGGCGGCTATATATACCCCTCCACCTCCTCTTCATTCGAAGAGAGAGCCATCAGAACACATACACCATTCCAACTCATATGTTCTGAGAGAGAACCACCTACTCATGTGTTGAGACCAAGATATTCCATTCCTACCATATGATCTTGATCTCTAGCCTCTCCAAGTTGCTTTCCACTCAAATCTTCTTTCCACAAAATCCAAATCCTATGAGAGAGAGTTGAGTGTTGGGGAGACTATCATTTGAAGCACAAGAGCAAGGAGTTCATTACCTACACACCATTTGTTACTTCTTGGAGAGTGGTGTCTCCTAGATTGGCTAGGTGTCACTTGGGAGCCTCCGACAAGATTGTGGAGTTGAACCAAGGAGTTTGTAAGGGCAAGGAGATCGCCTACTTCGTGAAGATCTACCGCTAGTGAGGCAAGTCCTGTGTGGGCGATGGCCATGGTGGGATAGACAAGGTTGCTTCTTCGTGGACCCTTTGTGGGTGGTTGCTTCTTCGTGGACCCTTCGTGGGTGGAGCCCTGTGTGGACTCACGCAACCGTTACCCTTTGTGGGTGGAGCCCTCCGTGGACTCTCGCAACCGTTACCCTTTGTGGGTTGAAGTCTCCATCAACGTGGATGTAGGATAGCACCACCTATCCGAACCACGGGAAAAACATCTGTGTCTCCAATTGCGTTTGAATTCTCCAAACCCTTCCCTTTACATTCTTGCAAGTTGCATGCTTTACTTTCCGCTGCCAATATACTCTTTGCATGCTTGCTTGAATTGTGTGATGATTGCTTGACTTGTCCTAAAATAGCTAAAATCTGCAAAGAACTAAAATTGGGAAAAGGTTAAGTTTTTATTTGGTCAAGTAGTCTAATCACCCCCCTCTAGACATACTTTCGATCCTACAAGTGGTATCAGAGCTTTGGTCTCCATTTGCTTTGATCTCCATAGCTTTTGGTGGTCATAGCCTTGGTTTCACAACCTAGGAGAGTATGGCGTCTAGCGAGGGAAATTATCACCATAGAGGTCCCTACTTTGATGGTACTAATTTTGCTAGTTGGAAGCATAAAATGAAAATGCATATTCTTGGACATAACCCCACCGATTGGGCTATTGTGTGTGTTGGTTTGCAAGGTGACTTCTTTGATGGGAGAGAACCAAACCGTGAAGCTACCGCGGATGAGTTCAAGATGTTGCAATACAATGCTCAAGCTTGTGATATTCTCTTCAACGGATTGTGCCCCGAAGAATTCAACAAAATCAGCCGTCTTGAGAATGCGAAGGAAATTTGGGACACTTTGGTTGATATGCACGAAGGTACCGACTCCGTCAAGGAATCCAAGTTGGATGTGCTTCAAAGCCAACTTGATAAGTTCAGGATGAAGGATGGTGAAGGTGTCGCTGAAATGTACTCTAGGCTTGCTCTCATCACAAATGAGATTGCCGGCTTAGGAAGTGAAGAGATGATCGATAGATTCATCATCAAGAAGATTCTAAGAGCCTTGGATGGAAAATATGATACCATGTGCACATTGATCCAAATGATGCCCAATTACAAAGATCTCAAGCCAACGGAGGTGATTGGAAGAATTGTTGCTCATGAGATGTCACTTAAGGATAAAGAGGAACTTCACAGCAAATCAAGTGGTGCCTATAAAGCCTCATGTGAAGCCCCTACATCATCAAGTGAGAAACAAGACTTCAATGAAGAATTGAGCTTAATGGCGAAGAACTTCAACAAGTTCTACAAGAGTAGAAGCAAAGATAGAAGCTTCAAGTCAAGGTCCTACAATGACAAAAGATCTTCTAGTCGAGAGCGAAACTGCTACAGTTGTGGAAGACCCGGACACTATTCCAATGAGTGTATGGCTCCCTACAAGAGAAGAGAAGATTCTCCAAAAAGAAGAAGCAAAGAATCACCACCAAGAGAGAGAAGGAGTAGAGATGATCGTTATGAACGAAGATACTCACGGAGAAGCAAGGATTCGGAAAGGAAGGAAAAATCATCAAGGAGCTACACAAGATGAAGACATCAAGCTCATGTTGGTGAATGGGTATCCGGCTCCGACTCCGACAGCCACTCCGAGAGAAGTTATCACTCCGACTCCGAAGATACTCAAGATGAAGGTGTTGCCGGTCTAGCACTTGTGTCAACCAACTCCTACGACATATTTGACTCACCAAATGAAGGAATCGGAAGATGCTTCATGGCCAAAGGTCCTAAGGTAACACACCCCGAGTATGTTGATTTCAATAGTGATGAAGATGACTTGTTAGGTGATGATTTGCTTGTTGACAACTCTAGTGATGAATACTATGATGAAATGTCAATTAATCATGCTAATCAAGATAAAACGAATGACAATGATAAGGAAAAGATTGAGGCTCTAACTAAAGAACTAAACACTCTTAAGTTAGCTCATGAAACTATCTTCGAAGATCATCGAGAACTTTTAAGAGCTCATGAGAAATTACGCTTTGAAAAGCTCAACCTTGAGCAAGAGCATGAGTTCTTAAAAGCAATCAATGATGATCTCCGCAAGAAAAGTTCTTCTTACATTGCCAAGCGTTTACTCTTATCCAATTACATGCCTCAAGTCAAGTCTAGTAACAAGAACAAGAAAGATTCTTCCTCTAGCAGTAACAATGATCATGCTAAATCCAATATTGTTGCTTCTAGTAGTTCTCTTGATTCCACTAATGACTCTCTTAGACAAGTTACACTTGAGCAAGAAAATAGCTTATTGAAGGGAATTATAGAGAAAGGAGTGTACAAAAGCCTTGCCGGGAGCAAGCAATTCGAGGAAATTGTGCGCAAGCAAGGAATGCACCGGAAGAATCAAGGCGTTGGTTTTGAACGAAAGTTCAATGCCAATGGAGTTGAGTGGGAAGAAGATCAATACCCCAAGACAAAGTTTGTTCCTCAACAAGAGAAGTATGATACTTCTTTCAAGGGGACACAAGCTCAAGATGATCTTCCACCACAAGACTACAAGCAAAAAGGCAAGGACAAGCTTCAAGAGGAAATTGACGCATTTGAAGAAGCTCCTAAGACCTTAGTCAAGTGGATTCCCAAGACTACTTCAAGTTCCACTTCATCAAGTACGACTACAACTCCAAGGATTCCCATCAAGATGGTGTGGATCCAAAAGAAGAAGAACTAGAGAGTTCTTGAGGGTGACTCCGCCAACATACTTCACTCTTATCATTTTGGCAAGAACAAGTGCAATCAACTTCCACATCTTGCACTAGTTCAAGGAGTCACAAACCCTCTTGTTGGTAAGACAAGGGACAAGGTAACCTAAAAATTTTCATGGACATCATCTTGTGTGTGCATCACTCTATGTCTATGGATATCCTTGTTTGTTCCTTGTGGGACTAACCCATGTAGGTATCGAAAGTGTAATTCACTCAAATGGCTAGCTCCAAGTGATCTACATCAACATTGAGCATCCACATCTTCAACATCTACATGAAGTCATCATCGACGAAACCCAAGGTTAGTTCATCCCTCCAAGGGGGGATATCACATCTAGGGGGAGCTTTACTCTAAGACTTGAGCTAAAGCAACTCTAAAGATGTGAACACAACAATGCTTTATGTAAAAGTGGTAACCCCACTTGAGCTTAAACGATGAGTATGACCTATGATCAAGTGTTCTCACTTGACTCCTAAGTCAATATACTCATATATATAGATGACCTTGTCATCGCAAATTGCTTGATAGATGCTAGAATTGGTTGTGCATGCCTTGCCACATATTTCATTTGCCATCTTATTGTGTGAGCATGGTGGTTGCATATTTTACTCATTCGAGGACATCCACTTGTTGTTTTGATCGTTTGGGTTTATTTCCTTTGCCAAGTGGACGGACAAGAATGCCTAAGAACCTCCTCTAGCTATCTATGCTTTTCTCGTCACAAACTCTATTCATGCTGCATCACAAAATTTGATCAAGTCAGATTCGAACCACTCTGTGTGAAGAGCGCTCGGAGTCCCCGATTCGTCATAGACTTAAACTTCCAAAACCTCTTTATGATTCTCGGTCTGACCGATACCCCACTTTCGGTTCTACCGAGATCATTAAGTTGATCTAGGTTTTCGATCTCGGTGCAACCGATTTGAACATTTCGGTCACACCGAGTTTCAGTAACTGCATGCAGTTATGAATCTCGGTGCCACCGAGTTGTTCCACTCGGTCACACCGATAGGGTCGGGCTATATATAGTCACGGGCAAAATTTGGAAATTTCTCCGAACCCCTTCGCCCGCGCGATAGCCTGCTCTGCCAACGTGGTCTCCGGATCGTCTTCTCGCCGCCAGCCGCCTCCAGTCGCTGGTCTCCGTCGCTGTCAATGGGAATTCTGCCCCGCCATTGCCACCGTAGCGAGTCTCCGCCGAGCTAGGGTATGGACTCAATCTTTGTGCTATTCTCCAATCCAATTCTCAGCACATTGTGATCATCAAGATTCTTGCCACGATTGAAACACTCCTATCCAGTCAATACGCCCGTAGATTAGCTTTGACTCAAAAATTTTAGGGTTAGGTTTCCGCCGAAACCATCTCGGACCCACCGAGTTGAAAAACTCGGTCCCATCGATTTGGCTTATGCCATTGCACAAGTGAGACTCGGTCTGACCGAGAATTACTTATCGGTGTGACCGATTTTGGAACTCTGTGAAACCCTAGCAGTCTCGGTGCCACCGAACTGTGACTCGGTCCAACCGAGTTCACTAGTTTAGGTTCCAAAACTGCTTTGGTATCACCGAGTTTAAAAATCGGTAGATCCGAGATGATTTCAGTGGGAAACTAAAACTAAATTTTTGGATCATTCTTTTGCAAAAATCTCTGCATTTTGTGATGCTCATCTATTCTACCTCATCTATAAACTGTTCACAGGGTCAGCAGTCAGCTTGTTCAACATGTCAGATCAGAGTGACAGCCAGAATGTGTCAGAACAGCAAGTGGTGATGAGTGAGGGCACTAGTCCCTCCAGCTCTTCAGATGATGGCAGCAGAAGTACCCCAAGCAATCTGCCAAAAGCTGCCACTAGACAAAGGAAGAAGAGAACTTCTGATTCTGAAGATGAAGATTATGTGGCAGAGGAAGAGGCCACATCAAAGAGAGTTGAGCCACCTCAAGGCACAAAGCCGGGACTGAAGATCAAAAGGCCAGCAGGCAGACAGCCTATGTCAAAGGCTAGAGCCTCAACTGAGAAGCCCACTCCCAAAGAGCCAGTTGCTGCAGAAGGCAAGAAGAGGAAGGAAAGGGTCAAGAAGACCGTAGCCAGAGTGCTAGGAAAGGCTTCCATCATGGAAGAGGAAGAGGAAGAAGAGGTAGCTGCACCAGCACCTAAGGCACCCAAGCTGATGGGTGATGCCATAAGATCAGGGGCTACTGCATCTAAGCCCAAAGCTGCCTCCAAGCCAAAACCAAAGAGGAATACAAGGAGCATTCCTGCAGCTGAGAAGAACAAGGCCCCAGTGCCTGAGACCGTTGCTGAAGAAGAGGATGAAGAGCAAGTTCTTAGAAAGCTCAAGCCCAAGATCCCAGACCACAACGATGCTCATCCTGTGGCTGAGGACATGAAGCTCAGGAGAGATTCAGGGTTGAGGAAGTGGAGAGAAGCAGACCCGTATGCTTCAAGGAGAAAGACTGCTGTGGATTACAGATTTCACACCAAGGAACAGCATGACTTCTATGAGACAGTGCTGCTAGATAAGAAGCCCATTGTTTGTGACATGAGATGGGTTGACTGGACTTACATGAAGGAAAATGAGGAACACTACCCTGGAGTGTATGACAGCTTTAGTGCGTGTGGAGTTGCAGACTTTGTTGGGCAGAAGCTCACAAAGTGGAACGAGGAGCTTATCATGCAATTCTACTCCACAGCACACTTCTACCCAGATGGAAGGATCACATGGATGTCTGAAGGTACGAGGTACCAATCAACTGTTGAGGAATGGGCAAAGTTGATCAATGCCCCAGAGGAGCAAGCAGATGGCTTGGACATTTATGCCAAGAAGAAGATGGACCACAACTCAATGTCCAACATGTACAAGGAAATTCCAAATGAAGCTCTTAACACTTTCAAATTTGGCTCAGTGCATTATCTTCTGTCAGGGCTGCCAACCATCAATTGGATATTGAGGCACACCTTATTGCCCAAGTCTGGAGATCACAAGATGATCAGAGGCCATGCAATCAACTTGCTTCACGTCTTTGATGTGCCACAGAAGTTCAAGGTCATGAGCCTCATAGTAGAGACTATCAAGAGGACTGCAGCAGATCAGAAGAGGAGCTGTGGATATGCACCTCAAATTCAGGAGCTCATCAACTCTAAGATGGGCACGGGCATATATTTATTGGACAAGGAACACCTGCCCATCCGTCCAGATTTTGAGGACAATCAAGTTGTCATGACTGAGAATGAGCCATCGTCTGCCCAAGCACAAGCAAAGAAGGAGAAGGCAAGGAAGGAGAAAGCTGCCAAGATGCCAACTCAAGAGGAGGCATCTGAGTATTTCTTGAAGACTAAACAAGAGCAGCTTGGTTACCTGATTGCATCCACCCTGCGGATTGAGAAAGGACTAGCCACCCTAACTCATAACCAGGCAAGCTTAGAGAGGATCATGGAACAAAAGTTCTATGACTTGGATGTCAAGGTGACAGAGATTCAGACTGCAATGGAGCAGCTCTAGGATGACATGCAGGAGAGGAGAGGCAGGACTACCACTCATGCCTTTGCCAGAGTGTCACGAGGTCCGAGGTCGTCTGCCGTGCCAGTTGCTGACACAAGAGCCACCACCGCAGCACCAGCTACAGCTTCAGTTCCACCAGCTCCAGCATCTACCTCAGCTCCAACTCCAGCGTCTACTTCAGCATCTACAGAAGCCTTCGTCCTTGGAGTGATCCGGACTCCACCACCACCAGAAGATCAAGCCTGAGCGTCGATCTAGCACTATGCATTTTCTACGAAATTTTTGGTAACTTGTTGCCAAAGGGGGAGAAGTTGTATAGATCATAGGCTTCGAGAGATAGAGTGTTGTTTTTTTCTCTCTTGCTTTATTTGGTGGTTTTTTGAACTTGTTTTCTTTTGAGTGCTTGAGATACTATGTCATTGCTTGTGAGACATTGATGATCATGTGTTTGATCATAAGCTACACTTAATGCTTGCTTAATGCTATTATCTTATCTATCTTATGTGATCATTCACTATTCTTGGTGATGAGTGCATGTATTTCATTCTTATCATTTTTAAGCGCTCCACCAAGATGTATGTGACATGGAAGAGTAAACCATGACTCTAACTCCTTGTGCATTTGCAGTCCAAAGGAAATTTTAAATATGCACAAACTTAGGGGGAGCTCTTACTTATCACATACTTCTCAAAGCGACGATATATTTCATGCTTATTATCATTTGTTGAAGCTTTGATCTATATGTTGTCATCAATTACCAAAAAGGGGGAGATTGAAAGTGCAACTATCCCTAGGTGGTTTTGGTAATTCATAACAACATATAGCTCATTGAGCTAATGCTATTCCAAGATGATTATTTCAAGAAAGCTCAATGATTGGCATGGCATGGATGTGAAAGTGGAACCCTCAGAATGCTAAGGACAAAGGATTGGCTCAAGCTCGAAAGCTCAAGACTCTTCATTTTATATTTTAGTGATCCAAGATCACATTGAGTCTTTAGGAAAAGCCAATACTATCAAGGAGGGATGAGGTGTTGCTTAATGAGCCTCTTGCTTCATGTGCTTAGTGATATGCTCCAAAACCCTCAACTACTTACCCATATCCACATATGACCTAAACCCTAAGCCAAACTCGGTCCTACCGATTCTTCCTATCCGGCGCCACCGAGTTTCACTTGTCATAAGCCACTGCCAAACCCTAGCAATTCGGTTCTACCGATAGGGATGTCGGTCTCACCGAGATGGGATTGCAAACTCTCTGTTTCCCTTTCGTAACTTTTCGGTCTCATCGAAAGAGCAAATCGGTCCCACCGAGTTTGCCTGACCAACTCTCTGGTTACCTAATTACCAAATTCGGTCTCACCGAGTTTGTGTAATCGGTCTCACCGAGATTACGTTATGCCCAAACCCTAACCGTATCGGTCCTACCGAGTTGCATGTCAGTCCCATCGAAAATCTCTAACGGTCACTAGGTTTACATTTTCGGTCCGACCGAGTTTGTTGATTCGGTCCCACCGAGATTGGAAAACTGTGTGTAACGGTTGGATTTTGTGTTGAGGCTATATATACCCCTCCACCTCCTCTTCATTCGAAGAGAGAGCCATCAGAACACATACACCATTCCAACTCATATGTTCTGAGAGAGAACCACCTACTCATGTGTTGAGACCAAGATATTCCATTCCTACCATATGAATCTTGATCTCTAGCCTCTCCAAGTTGCTTTCCACTCAAATATTCTTTCCACAAAATCCAAATCCTATGAGAGAGAGTTGAGTGTTGGGGAGACTATCATTTGAAGCACAAGAGCAAGGAGTTCATTACCTACACACCATTTGTTACTTCTTGGAGAGTGGTGTCTCCTAGATTGGCTAGGTGTCACTTGGGAGCCTCCTACAAGATTGTGGAGTTGAACCAAGGAGTTTGTAAGGGAAAGGAGATCGCCTACTTCGTGAAGATCTACCGCTAGTGAGGCAAGTCCTGTGTGGGCGATGGCCATGGTGGGATTGTTGGGGAACGTAGCAGAAATTCAAAATTTTCCTACGTGTCACCAAGATCTATCTATGGAGAGACTAGCAACGAGGGAAGGAGAGTGCATCTACATACCCTTGTAGATCGCTAAGCGGAAGCGTTCAAGTGAACGGGGTTGATGGAGTCGTACTCGTCGTGATTCAGATCACCGATGATCCTAGTGCCGAACGGACGGCACCTCCGCGTTCAACACACGTACAGCTCGACGATGTCTCCCATGCCTTGATCCAGCAAGGAGAGAGGGAGAGGTTGAGGAAGACTCCATCCAGCAGCAGCACAATGGCGTGGTGGTGATGGAGGAGCATGGCAATCCTGCAGGGCTTTGCCAAGCACCTACGGGAGAGGAGGAGGTGTCACGGGAGGGAGGGAGGCGCCAGGGACTCAGGTATGGATGCCCTCCCTCCCCTCCACTATATATAGGGGCAGGGGAGAGGGGGGAGGCGCAGCCTTGCCGCTTCCTCCAAGGAAAGGGTGCGGCTAAGAGGGGGGGAGGAGTCCATCCTCCCCAAGGCACCTCGGAGGTGCCTTCCCCCTTGAGGACTCTTCCCTCCCCAAGTTTCCTTGGCGCATGGGCCTCTTGGGGCTGGTGCCCTTGGCCCATATAGGCCAAGGCGCACCCCCTACAGCCCATGTGGCCCCCCGGGGCAGGTGGACCCCCCCGGTGGACCCCCGGACCCTTTTCGGCACTCCCGGTACAATACCGATAAAGTGCGAAACTTTTCCGGCGACCAAAACAGGACTTCCCATATATAAATCTTTACCTCCGGACCATTCTGGAACTCCTCGTGACTTCCGAGATCTCATCCGGGACTCCGAACAACATTCGGTAACCACATACAAACTTCCTTTATAACCCTAGCGTCATCGAACCTTAAGTGTGTAGACCCTACGGGTTCGGGAGACATGTAGTCATGACTGAGATGTTCTCCGGTCAATAACCAACAGCGGGACCTGGATACCCATGTTGGCTCCCACATGTTCCACGATGATCTCATCGGATGAACCATGATGTCAAGGACTCAATCAATCCCGTATACAATTCCCTTTGTCTAGCGGTACGGTAATTGCCCGAGATTCGATCGTCGGTATACCGATACCTTGTTCAATCTCGTTACCGACAAGTCTCTTTACTCGTTCCGTAACACATCATCCCGTGATCAACCCCTTGGTCACATTGTGCACATTATGATGATGTCCTACCGAGTGGGCCCAGAGATACCTCTCCGTTTACATGGAGTGACAAAATCCCAATCTCGATTCGTGCCAACCCAACAGACACTTTGAGAGATACCCGTAGTGTACCTTTATAGCCACCCAGTTACGTTGTGACGTTTGGCACACCCAAAGCACTCCTACGGTATCCGGGAGTTGCACAATCTCATGGTCTAAGGAAATGATACTTGACATTAGAAAAGCTTTAGCATACGAACTACATGATCTTGTGCTAGGCTTAGGATTGGGTCTTGTCCATCACATCATTCTCCTAATGATGTGATCCCGTTATCAACGACATCAAATGTCCATGGTCAGGAAACCGTAACCATCTATTGATTAACGAGCTAGTCAACTAGAGGCTTACTAGGGACATGGTGTTGTCTATGTATCCACACATGTATCTGAGTTTCCTATCAATACAATTCTAGCATGGATAATAAACGATTATCATGAACAAGGAAATATAATAATAATCAATTTATTATTGCCTCTAGGGCATATTTCCAACAGGGATAGACAAGGTTGCTTCTTCGTGGACCCTTTGTGGGTGGTTGCTTCTTCGTGGACCCTTCGTGGGTGGAGCCCTGTGTGGACTCGCGCAACCGTTACCCTTTGTGGGTGGAGCCCTCCGTGGACTCTTGCAACCGTTACCCTTTGTGGGTTGAAGTCTCCATCAACGTGGATGTAGGATAGCACCACCTATCCGAACTACGGGAAAAACATCCGTGTCTCCAATTGCGTTTGAATTCTCCAAACCCTTCCCTTTACATTCTTGCAAGTTGCATGCTTTACTTTCCGCTGCCAATATACTCTTTGCATGCGTGCTTGAATTGTGTGATGATTTCTTGACTTGTCCTAAAATAGCTAAAATCTGCCAAGAACTAAAATTGGGAAAAGGTTAAGTTTTTATTTGGTCAAGTAGTCTAATCACCCCCCTCTAGACATACTTTCGATCCTACAGCCACAATAATGAGAATTACATTGAGAATTATGCTAGGTAGCATTCCACATCAAAAATTCTGTTTTTATCATTTACCTACTCGAGGAGGAATTAAGCTTGGGGATGCTTGATACGTCTCCAACGTATCTATAATTTTTTATTGTTCCATGCTATTATATTATATGTTTTGGATGTTTAATGGGCTTTAATATACCTTTTTATATTATTTTTGGGACTAACCTATTAACCAAAGGCCCAGTACAAATTGCTATTTTTTTTGCCTATTTCAGTGTTTCGCAGAAAGGAATATCAAATGGAATCCAAATGGAATGAAACCTTTGGGTGAGTTATTTTTGGTACAAACATGATCCAGGGGACTTGGAGTGGACGTCAAGAAAGAAGCGAGGAGGCCACGAGGCAAGAGGGCACGCCCCAGGGGGGTGGGCGCGCCCCCCACTCTCGTGGGCCCCTCGCAGCTCCACCGACCTACATCTTCCTCCTATATATATCCATAAACCCTGAAAACATCTAGGGGCACCACGAAACCCTATTTCCACCGCCGCAACCTTCTGTACCCGTGAGATTCCATCTTGGGGCCTTCTCCGGTGCTCCGTTGGAGGGGGAATCGATCACAAAAGGCTTCTACATCAACACCATAGCCTCTTTGATGATGTGTGAGTAGTTTACCATAGACCTTCGGGTCCATAGTTACTAGCTAGATGGCTTCTTCTCTCTCTTTGAATCTCAATACAAAGTTCTCCTCGATTCTCTTGGAGATCTATTCGATGTAATTCTTTTTGCGGTGTGTTTGTCGAGATCCGATGAATTGTGGGTTTATGATCAAGATTATATATGAACAATATTTGATTCTTCTCTGAATTCTTTTATGCATGATTTAATATCTTTGCAAGTCTCTTCGAATTATCAGTTTGGTTTGGCCTACTAGATTGATCTTTCTTACAATGGGAGAAGTGCTTAGCTTTGGGTTCAATCTTGCGGTGTCCTTTCCCAGTGCCAGTAGGGGTAGCAAGGCACGTGTTGTATTGTTGCCATCGAGGATAAAAAGATGCGGTTTATATCATATTGCTTGAGTTTATCCCTCTACATCATGTCATCTTGCCTAATGTGTTACTCTGTTCTTATGAACTTAATACTCTAGATGCATGTTGGATAGTGGTTGATGTGTGGAGTAATAGTAGTAGATGTAGAATCATTTTAGTCTACTTGTCGTGGACGTGATGCCTATATACATGATCATGCCTAGATATTCTCATAATTATTCGCTTTTCTATCAATTGCTCGACAGTAATTTGTTCACCCACCGTAGAATTTGTTATCTTGAGAGAAGCCACTAGTTAAACCTATGGCCCCCTGGTCTATTCTCCATTATTAATCTCCCGTCAACTAGCCATATCTGTCGATGTTTATTTTGCAATCTTTACTTTCCAATCTATATCATAAAAATACCAAAAATATTTATCTTATTATCTCTATCGGATCTCACTTTTCGTAAGTGACCCGTGAAGGGATTGACAACCCCTTTATCGCGTTGGTTGTGAAGTTCTTTTTTGTTTGTGCATGTACGAGGGACTTGCGTGTAATCTCTTACTGGATTGATACCTTGGTTCTAAAAAACGGAGGGAAATACTTACGCTACTTTGCTACATCACCCTTTCCTCTTCAAGGGAAAACCAACGCATGCTCTAGAGGTAGCAGTCCCCTCCTTCACTCCTTTATATACGGGGGAGGGGGCACCCCATAGACACACAAGCTGGTTTCTTAACCGTGTGCGGTGCCCCCTCCACAGATTTCCACCTCAGTCTTATTGTCGTAGTGCTTAGGCGAAGCCCTACATCGGTAACTTCATCATCACCGTCAACACAGCGTCGTGCTGACAAAACTCTCCCTCGACCTCAGATGGATTTAGAGTTCGAGGGACGTCACCGAGCTGAATGTGCGCAGATCATGGAGGTGTCGTGCGTTCGGTACTTGGTTGGATTGCGAAGACATTGGACTACATCAACCACGTTACTCAAAGCTTCTGCTTTTGATCTACGAGGGTATGTAGACACACTCTCCCCTCTTATTGCTATGCATCCCTAGATAGATATTGCATGATCGTAGGATACTGCGTTCCCCAACAGTGGCATCCGAACCAGGTCTATGCGTAGATGTTATATGCACGAGTAGAACACAAAGGAGTTATGGGCGTGGGTATATACATATTGCTTGTCGTCACTAGATGTGTCTCGATTCGGCGGTATTGTTGGTTGAAGCGGCCGGGACCGACATTACATGACCGCGTTCATGAGACTGGTTCTACCGATGTGCTTTGCACATAGGTGGCTAGCGGGTGTCAGTTTCTCGAACTTTAGTTGAATTGGATTCAATGAACAAGGTTTTTTCTGAAGATCAGAAAGCAATCAGTATACCGCGTTGTGGTTTTTGATGCGTAGGTAAGAGCAGTTCTTGCTAAGCCCATAGCAGCCACCTAAAACTTGCAACAACAAAGTAGAGGACGTCTAACTTGTTTTTGCAGGGCATGTTGTGATGTGATATGGTCAAGACGTGATGATATATAATTTGTTGTATGAGATGATCATGTTTTGTAACACAGTTATCGACAACTGACAGGAGCCATATGGTTGTTGCTTTATTGTATGAATTACAATCGCCATGTAATTGCTTTACTTTATCACTAAGCGGTAGCGATAGTCATAGAAGCAATAGTTGGCAAGATGACAACGATGCTACGATGGAGATCAAGGTGTCAAGCCGGTGAAGATGGTGACCATGATGGTGCTTTGGAGATGGAGATCAAAGGCACAAGATGATGATGGCCATATCATATCACTTATATTGATTGCATGTGATGTTTATCCTTTATGCATCTTATTTTGCTTAGTACGGCGGTAGCATTATAAGATGATCTCTCACTAAATTTCAAGGTATAAGTGTTTTCCCTGAGTATGCACCGTTGCTACAGTTCGTCGTGCCGAGACACCTCGGGTGTGATAAGCTCTGCGTTCACATACAATGGTTTCAAGCTAGTTTTTCACAAGCAGAATACTCGGGTTAAACTTGACGAGCCTAGCATATGCAGATATGGCCTCGGAACATTGAGACCGAAAGGTCGAGCGTGAATCATATAGTAGATATGATCAACATAGTGATGTTCACCACTGAAAACTACTCCATCTCACGTGATGATCGGACATGGTTTAGTTGATATGGATCACGTGATCACTTAGATGATTAGAGGGATATCTATCTAAGTGGGAGTTCTTAAGTAATATGATTAATTGACTTTAATTTATCATGAAATTAGTACCTGAATAGTTTTTTGCATGTCTATGTTGTTGTAGATAAATGGCCTGTGCTGTTGTTCCATTGAATTTTAATGCGTTCCTAGAGAAAGCTAAGTTGAAAGATGATGGTGGCAACTACACGTACTGGGTCTGTAACTTGAGGATTATCCTCATTGCTGCACAGAAGAATTACGTCCTGGAAGCACCGCTAGGTGCCAAACCCGCTGCAGGAGCAACTCCAGATGTTATGAACACCTTGCAGAGCAAAGCTGATGACTACACGATAGTTCAGTGTGGCATGCTTTACGGCTTAGAACCGGGACTTCAACGACGTTTTGAACATCATGGAGCATATGAGATGTTCCAGGAGTTGAAGTTAATAATTCAAGAAAATGCCCGGATTGAGAGATATGAAGTCTCCAATAAGTTCTACAGCTGCAAAATGGAGGAGAATAGTTCTGTCGGTGAGCACATACTCAGAATGTCTGGGTACCACAATCACTTGACCAAGCTGGGAGTTAATCTTCCGGTTGATAGTGTCATTGACAGAGTTCTTCAATCACTGCCACCAAGCTACAAAAGCTTTGTGATGAACTATAATTTGCAAGGGATGGATAAGATAATCCCTGAGCTCTTCGTGATGCTAAAGGCTGCGGAGGTAGAAATCAAGAAGGAGCATCAAGTGTTGATGGTCAATAAGACCACCAGTTTCAAGAAGAAGGGAACAGGGAAGAAGGGGAACTTCAAGAAGAACGGCAAGCAAGTTGCTGCTCAAGTGAAGAAGCCCAAGTCTGGACCTGAATCTGGCAGCGCTGATCCAATATCTTATCGAGGTTGGACGGTCCATCTCTATTTGCCTTGGATGGCTTCTTCCAGGTCTTCCCAGCTGCCAACGGAGTTCTTCGGAAGGCTTTTTAACCAGTGCCGAGCTGGTCCCTTTAGTTTTAGTGGTAGATATTTAATGGCATGGAGATCATCACTGTGGGCCATGCGGATATGGAGAAGTCCTCAATCCATACCGCGGGATCTGTTGTTCCATCGTATGATTCGATGCTTATGGGTTTAAACCCCACTAGGAATTCATGGTCCCTTACTTCGTCAGTGAAGCAAAGTGGGTGAGCGGCGCCTCTGTATCAGGCTGCATCGCGACGTAGCTCGGACAGAGTTCGTCTACGGTTCTTGGCCAGGGCATGAGTATGGCTATTGCGTTCGGCTAGATAGCCGTTATCGCGTGTCGGGGAACGTCCCCATGATCCATAGATTGATCTGTTCTGGCCTGCTCTACCGTCCGAGTCCTGCCATAGGTCATATGTGTGTCCCCGGGCTATTTTTATGTTCGGCTTGAGTTGGCGCTTTATCCTGACCGTGTGCTGGTCGGTCAGCCGTATTGCGCAATGATGGTACATGCTCCCGCGCCTCCTCGTCGAACTGAGGTAGCAGTTTGCGCTTCGGGTAACTTTGGGCTGGGTGCTTGAGGCCGTATTCTTCGGCTGCCAAGACATCAGTCCATCTATCATTGAGAAGATCTTGATTAGCTTGAAGCTACTGCTGTTTCTTTTTCAGGATCCTTGCAGTGGCTATTAGCTGGCGTTTGAAGCGCTCCTGCTCGAGAGGTTCCTCAAGCACGATAAAATCCTCGGTGCCGAGGCTCACCTCATCCTCGGGGAACGGAAGATGATTACAGTTCTCTGAGTCTTCATGCGTGGCTTGTTCATCAGGGCTAACTTGCCTGTCTTCCCATTCATTTTGTTCGGCAGTTGCCTCAATGGGGTCTTCATTGTCTTCGGCATCGTCCAGAGTGTTATCTTCTCATGTGCCGGTGTTGCTGTCTTTGCTGCGGCGTGACTTGGAGCGGCGCCGCTGACGCTGGTGCTTTGGTTGTATCTCGGAGATTTATCCTCAACTGGATCTTCCTTGTCATCGCCGCCAATCTCTTTTGGTGCATCCACCATGTATACATCATGTGAGGAAGTGGCCCTCCAGCGTCCGGTAAACGGCGGGTTTTGGGCCTCTTCTTCTCCGGCATTGTCGTCCATACCGTCGATATCGTCGGAGCCATAATCGAGCATGTGAGTTAGGTCTTCGACAGTGGCTATGAAGTGGGCGGGGGGTGTGAAGCGAAATTCGTCATCAGCCTCCAGTTCGAACCAGATATAATTCGGTCATGAGTCCCCCGCTAAGGAGAGTGTTTTTAACGAGTTTAGCACATCGCCTAAACGCGAGTGCCGGAAGATGTCCGTGGAGCTGAATTCGGCGATCGACGCCCGATCAAGCTCGTCATGCACGGATGCACATGCTTTGGAACCTGTAGCCGGAAACGTGTCCGAGGTTCTGGCATCATAGATCTCACTTGGGGTTGGGTCTGTGTGCGGCTCCAACGCCGCTGAGTCTGCGGCCTCCGTGGTGGGGTTGAGCCTCCCGTCCTCGGATGGCGTGACCTGCTCTAGATCTAGAGATGAAGCAGTTGTAGGTTCTATCTCCTAGGTGTAGTTCGATGACAGATTTAGGCCATGTTCATCATCGTGACAGGGAGCGGCTACTGCCGCGGTCTCGAATCCGTCGAAGATCAAGTCTCCGCGGATGTCCACGACGTAGTTCAAGCTTCCAAATCTGACCCGATGGCCAGGGGCGTAGCTATCGATCTGCTCTAGATGGCCAGGCGAGTTGGCCCGCAGTGCGAAGCCGCCGAACACGAAGATCTATCCGGGGAGGAAGGTTTCTCCCTGGATAATGTTGTTGTGGATGATTGACGGGGCCATCAAACCTCTTGGCGACGGCACAGCAGAATTCTCAATGAAAGCACCAATGTCGGTGTCAAAATCGGCGGATCTCGGGTAGGGGGTCCCGAACTGTGCGTCTAAGGGTGATGGTGACAGGAGACAGGGAACACAATGTTTACCCAGGTTCGGGCCTTCTTGATGGAGGTAAAACCGTACGTCTTGCTAGATTAATATTGATGAGTATGGGGGTTACAAGAGTTTATCTACCACGAGATCGTAATGGCTAAAACCCTAGAAGTCTAGCCTATCTGATTATGATTGTCCCTACGGACTAAACCCTCCAGTTTATATAGACACTGGAGGGGTCTAGGTTTATACAAAGTCAATTAGATAGAAAGGAAATAGTATATCCGGCCGCCTGGCTTGCCATCCACGCAAAGAAGAGTCCTATCCGGACATGGGAGAAAGTCCGTCTTGTATCTTCATGGTCCAATAGTCCTCCATCTTGTATCTTCATGGTCCATAGTCCGGCCCATGTCCAACAGGCCGGACGCCCGAGGACCCCTTAGTCCAAGACTCCCTCAGTCCCTCCATGCGCGCTCTGCCAGCGGTTGGGCGTGCGCATGATCATGTTGGGGGTCCCATATGCATGCAGTTGCGCCGCGTGCGTTGCCACGCGATGCAGTTACGTGCGGCATGATGGAGTTACACACTGCAAATTAGAACTGCCATCAGGGCCTGCCGATATTCCTGGCCGCCCGGCTTCCCCTTTAACTCCCGCGGCCATTATAACCTTAGTCTCTTCAACCTTTTGATCGTGCCCCACAACACAACAAGCACACCCACGACGACACATAGAGAGGGGATGTCCGGCGGTGCTCCAATGGAGTTCGGCGAGCATAGAGTGGAGACCCACGCGAGGGAGACGAATCTCTTGATGGTATACACCATCGACCCGACCATGGTGGATGACTACATCAACAACGTTGAGCAATTGCTTGCTTGAGACAAGTACAAGGTGGTTGACATCGACCTCCAGTACACCACTGGTCGTCCCATCATAGATCAGAAGGTTGCCATTGCCCAGTTGTGCATGCGCCATTATCGGTGTCAAAACCGGTGGATCTCGGGTAGGGGGTCCCAAACTGTGTGTCTAAGGCGGATGGTAACAGGAGGCGGGGGACACAATGTTTACCCAGGTTCGGGCTCTCTTGATGGAGGTAATACCCTACTTCCTGCTTGATTGATCTTGATGATATGAGTATTACAAGAGTTGATGTACCACGAGATCGTAGAGGCTAAATCCTAGAAGCTAGCCTATGATTATGTTTGTTATCGTCCTACGGACTAAACCCTCCGGTGTCTATATAGACACCGGAGGGGGCTAGGGTTACACAGAGTCGGTTACAAGGGAGGAGATCTACATATCCGAATTGCCAAGCTTGCCTTCTACGCAAAGGAGAGTCCCAGCCAGACACGGGACGAAGTCTTCAATCTTGTATCTTCATAGTCCAACAGTCCGGCCAAAGTATATAGTCCGGCTGTCCGAGGACCCCCTAATCCAGCACTCCCTTAGTAGCCCCTAAACCAGGCTTCAATGACGATGAGTCCGGCGCGCAGATTGTCTTCGGCATTGCAAGGCGGGTTCCTTTTCCGAATACTCCATAGAAGATTTTGAACACAAGGATCATGTCCGGATCTGCAAAAGAAATTCCACATACCACCGTTGAGAGTATATTATTCCACAAATCTAATATGCTGACAACTTTTTATAACGTGGCGTCCTACCATGACCCAGTCATTACGAACCATTTTTCCCAACCAGCTACTGCATATGTTGCGAGGCGGTTTTCTTGGCATGTCTTGTCAGAGCAGAGATCGTGTTCCCTTATCACGGGATTCTCATCAATACGGGCGTGGGTAACCCAACCGCGCCATCAATCACAGCGCTTGGAGAATAAGCGAGTTTAGCAGGAAAGTGGGGAGGCGCAGAATCCCTGCTGCCTTTACAAGGGGATAAGGACTCCCTTTCGCACCCATGCCTTCTTCTTCCCGATCCATTCCCCTTCACCCGAGCTCCAGCGCTCGAGTGTTCGTCTTCTCCGCCCACAAAGGCCTTCTGAAAATGTCCAGATCCGAAGCATGAGGCAAGTGGATGGCCTCTACCGTCCAAGAGAAGCATATCAAAAAGCTTCAGGAGGTCGGGTATCTGTCCAAAAAAATCGGCCACCGTCTCCCGATGGTGGGATAGATCGTTCCTACTCTGGAACCCCAAGAGAGGGTTGTATTCCTAATTCATTTTGTCCACGGGCTAGGGTTTCCCCTCCACCCATTCATTCACGGCATCATGTATTATTACGGGATCGATTTTCATGATCTATCCCCCAATTCCTTCCTCAACATCTCGACATTCATCGTCTTGTGCGAGGCTTTTCTCCGCATCTCGCCACACTTCGGCTTGTGGCTAAAGATCTTTAATGTGAAGCCCAAGGTGGTGAGCGGCGAGCACGCCGAGTGGGGGGCACTATGGTGAGCAAGATGCCCAACATTACATGGCCAACTGGTACTTTGAATGATTCCGTCAAAGAGTGGCAACAACAGTGGTTTTACATCACTGAGCCGCGCGGCACGGAATGGGCCGCTGCTCCAGAGTTACTATCCGGAGCCCCTCTGCGGCTTATGTCCTGGCCCAAGAAGGGCCTGAACTCGTCTTCGTTTGACGAACTATCTGTGCTCCAGACGCGCGTTAGAGATATGGAAGACAAGAACATCGAACTTGTCGATGTAGTCCAGGTGATGTTAGTTTGCTGGATCCTACCTTGTCAGCACCGGACTTGCAATCTATGGGAATTTGATCCGGCCAAGCACCAGACCCTGTGAGAGCTCTTTGGCTCCTCGCACAAAGACATCTGGAAGGTGCTTTTAAAGTCCGACAAATAATGGCCGGACTCGGCCAAGGACCGTGGGTACCAACTATCCTGCCCTGCAACCTCGGTAAGTTTTTACGCGTTTTATCCGCATAACCCAAGGGAAATTCTCAATGTGTTTTCCTCGACTCCCCTAGGGCTGGGTGAAGAAGGCGGGGCAGATCCACTGTTCGGCCCCGTTGCCCGAAGAACCGGCCGGCCCACTTCTGACGAAGATGCTGGTCCCGGCGCCGTACAAGGCGCCGAAGAAGAAGGACGATAAGGAGGCCAAAAAGACCCGGGGCAGTCTTCGTCGCCGCGACACTTCAGACACAATATTCGAAGGCTCCAACGTCCGTTCTGCCTCCAAAGAGGACGAGGAGGAGGAGGAAGACGAATCCCTAGCGGGGGGAAGAAAGAAAAGGGCGGCCTCCATACACTTGGAAGCCGAGTTGCCTAAAAGGGGAAAAGCTCCTCTTTCGGAAGAGTCCACTACCGCCGCCGACAGCAGCTCAGCATGGGACCCCAGGGCCCAGCCCCTGGTGAACTTTTGAGTATAAAATCCGAACACATTTATGCGTCCAGACTCATCATGGCATAATATTTTAACCTGAGCTATATTTTTTGTAGTCCAGTGAGGTCCCGCACCGAACAATCCTCATCCGAGGATTTGCTGAGCTCGGATGCTATGGAGAGCGGGACGCCCCCGAAGGCCCGTTCCCCCAAATATGTGAATAACACCGAGGCTTCGTCCCAGAAGGACCCCGGCCAAGGAGGGGGGGAGAGATCGTGAAAACGACGCCTGGAGGTCAAACTTCGGGGGCCGGAGACGTGGGGGAGAAGATTCCCATGGGTGTCGACGTCGGAAGCCATCTTGAATTCGGCTCCCAGCCGGACGCAATTCCGGAGACCAATACAGCTCCAGAATCAAGCAGGCGGCCTCCCTCGGCTGGAGGGGGCGTGCCTGTTCCACCGGCAATCTCTGTCCAACCAGAGGTGCTGGATGTTTTGTTGGCGGCGCTGAAGAGCGCCTCCATCATGGACGAGCACCGTGCCCTGATGGGTGCGGTGATTAAGGAGATTCAGTCTGCCGAGAGTGGACTGAATGAAGCCTATATCAGCCTTATAAAAGGCTTTGAGGTATGTTTTATGAGGTTTCGAAGAGTGTCATTGCTACCTCTTGAGCACTTGCGTTGGTTTTCCCTTGAAGGGGAAAGGGTGGTGCAGCAAAGTAGCGTAAGTATTTCCCTCAGTTTTTGAGAACCAAGGTATCAATCCAGTAGGAGGCTACGTGCGAGTCCCTCGCACCTACACAAACCAAATAAATCCTCGCAACCAACGCGATAAGGGGTTGTCAATCCCTTCACGGTAACTTACGAGTGTGAGATCTGATAGATATGATAAGATAAAGTTTTTGGTATTTTTATGATAAATATGCAAAGTAAAATAAAAGCAATGAAAATAACTAAGTATTGGAAGATTAATATGATGAAGATAGACCCGGGGGCCATAGGTTTCACTAGTGTCTTCTCTCAAGAGCATAAGTATTTTACGGTGGGTGAATAAATTACTGTTGAGCAATTGACAGAATTTAGCGTAGTTATGAGAATATCTAGGTATGATCATGTATATATGCATCACGTCTGAGACAAGTAAACCGACGCATGCCTGCATCTACTACTATTACTCCACACATCGACTACTATCCAGCATGCATCTAGAGTATTAAGTTCAAAAGAACAGAGTAACGCTTTATGCAAGATGACATGATGTAGTGGGATAAATTCATGCAATATGATAAAAAAACCATCTTGTTATCCTCGATGGAAACAATACAATACGTGCCTTGCTGCCCCTACTGTCAGTGGGAAAGGACACCGCAATATTGAACCCAAAGCTAAGCACTTCTCCCATTGCAAGAAATTAAGATCAATCTAGTAGGCCAAACCAAACTGATAAGAGACTTGCAAAGATAACCAATCATACATAAAAGAATTTAGAAGATCCAAATATTGTTCATAGATAAACTTGATCATAAACCCACAATTCATCGGTCTCAACAAACACACCGCAAAAGAAGATTACATCGAATAGATCTCCACAAGAGAGGGGGAGAACTTTGTATTGAGATCCAAAAAGAGAGAAGAAGCCATCTAGCTAATAACTATGGACTCGTAGGTCTGCGGTAAACTACTCACACTTCATCGGAGAGGCTATGGTGTTGATGTAGAAGCCCTCCGTGATTGATGCCCCCTCCGGCGGAGCTCTGGAACAGGCCCCAAGATGGGATCTCGTGGATACAGAAAGGTACGGCGGTGGAATTAGGGTTTTGGCTCCGTATTTGATCGTTTGGGGGTACGTAGGTATATATAGGAGGAATAAGTACGTCGGTGGAGCAAAAGGGGGCCCACGAGGGTGGAGGGCGCGCCTGGGGGGGAGGCGCGCCCCCTACCTCGTGGCCTCCCGGTTGGTTGCTTGACGTAGGGTCGAAGTCTCCTGGGTCTTCTTCGTTCCAAAAATCACGTTCCCGAAGGTTTCATTCCGTTTGGACTCCGTTTGATATTCCTTCTCTTCGAAACCCTAAAATAGGCAAAAAAAACAATTCTGGGCTGGGCCTCCAGTTAGTAGGTTAGTCCCAAAAATAATATAAAAGTGTATAATAAAGCCCAATAATGTCCAAAACAGTAGATAATATAGCATGGAGCAATCAAAAATTATAGATACGTTGGAGACGTATCAAGCATCCCCAAGCTTAATTTCTGCTCGTCCTCGAGTAGGTAAATGATGAAAACAGAATTTTTGATGTGGAATGCTACTTGGCATATTTTCAATGTAATTCTTCAGAATTGTGGTATGAATATTCAGATTCGAAAGATTCAAGACAAAAGTTCAATATTGACATAGAAATAATAATACTTGAAGCATACTAACTAAGCAATTATGTCTCTTCAAAATATCATGGCCAAAGAAAGTTATCCCTACAAAATCATATAGTCTGGCTATGCTCTATCTTCATCACACAAAGTATTTAAATCATGCACAACCCCGATGACAAGCCAAGCAATTGTTTCATACTTTTGACATTCTCAAAACTTTTTCAATCTTCACGCAATACATGAGCGTGAGCCATGAACATAGCACTTTAGGTGGAATAGAATGGTGGTTGTGGAGGAGACAAAAAGGAGAAGATAGTCTCACATCGACTAGGCGTATCAACGGGCTATGGAGATGCCCATCAATAGATATCAATGTGAGTGAGTAGGGATTGCCATGCAACGGTTGCACTAGAGCTATAAATGTATGAAAGCTCAAAAAGACAAACTAATTGGGTGTGCATCCAACTTGCTTGCTCACGAAGACCTAGGGCATTTTGAGGAAGCCCATCATTGGAATATGCAAGCCAAGTTCTATAATGAAAAATTCCCACTAGTATATGAAAGTGATAATAAAGGTGACTCTCTATCATGAAGATCATGGTGCTATTTTGAAGCACAAGTGTGGTAAAAGGATAGTAGCATTGTCCATTCTCTCTTTTTCTCTCATTTTTTTTGTTTGGGCCATCTCTTTTTTTATGGCCTCTTTTTTTTCATCCAGAGTCTCATCCCGACTTGTGGACGAATCAAAGTCTCTATCATCCTTTTGTAACATCCCAAAATTCTAAATTTTGGAATGTTATAATAAATAGATAGATTTGATTGATTGTTTGATTGATTGATTGACTGAAAGTGAGTGAATTTGAATTTTTTTTGAAAGTTAAATGAGAGGGAATAAAAGGAATTTCCCAAACTTTCATTTTGCATTTTGATCTCCATGAATTCAAATGATTTTCATCACAAAACCCTCGAGTGAAGATAATATGACTTCTTCCATTTCAATAAACGATAAAGGGTTTTGAAAAGATTTTGAATTTCATTAGAAAATATTTCAAATTCAGAACTTTAAGCAACTCAATGATTTTCATGAGAGAAGATAAAATGACTTCTTCAAAACATATGAAATATGAGTTGGAAGTTTAAAAGGATCGAATTCAAAGTCCTTTGGAAATTATTTTCAATTTGGAGTTATTTCGGTTTTATTCAAATTATTTTTCTCCAAAAATAAAATATACGGAAAATAGGGTAACATGATTCCCTACAATAGAAAATTGGAGAAAAATTAATTTGAAATCATTTTGGTATTTTTAAAATGATTTTAGTGGGTTTTATTGTATTAGTAGCATTGTTTGATTTATTTAAATTTGTGTAGATTTTATTTAAAGTTATAAAAAATGTTCAACTGGTAGGGAATCTTTTTCTGAAAATTTTGATATATTATATGCCTATATAATATTTTTATTTTCTTTGGTTTTATTATTTTGTTTGCCTGGAAAATGTTTTTTTAAACATGTCCCTGCTGCCGACTGTGCCGGCTCAAGGCCAACCGCAGCTGCGGCCCACCAGCCCAGCGCATCGTCCCCGAGCTCGGGACGGTTTTCCGAGCGAGCACGCACCGCCTCCGCCGTGCCCGACCTCGCCACCTCGTGCCTTGCCCCCTCCTCCGTGCCTTGCCCTCTCTCTCTACCTCGCGTCTCGCGCCGCTGCCGCACTTTGCAGCTCGCCGAAACTGCGCTGCCGCCTCGTCACTGCATCGCCGCCTCGCCGCTGCACCACCACCGCTCGCTTGCTCCGCCACTCGCGCCTTGACCCACGCCCGAAGCCGAGCCGCCGCGCCAGAGCCACCTCGCCTCTCCCCGCCCGATCTGCAGCCCTCGCCGGACTCCAATCGCCGCGGTAGACCGCTACCGGCGTCGAAACTTTCGTGAACCGGTACTAAACCCGCCCGGTTCGCCGTTTTTTTAGGGTTTCGGTTTATGTTTAAAACCCGTTTTTTTAATTAGTTAGTTTATTTAGCGAACGTTCACTCGTTAGCTTTTAGTAACGAACATTTTTCGTTCTGTAGCGTTCGGCAGCGAACGTTCGTTGTTTAGTACTTTCCTTTTTCTTTTTAGTTTGCGGCCAGGGACCTATCTGTGATTATTTTATTTACAGATTAGTCCCTAATTTTCAAACGATCACTACTTTTTACTCGTTTGTCCAAATCCAATGAAACCAACGCCCACTTCTTCGTTATGATCTCCTCTATCCAGTAATACAACTTAAACATGTTTTTGAAAGTTTAAAATTTGAATTAAACCAGATTTGAATTCAAACTTCGTTTGTTCGTAACTTGAGTTTCGTAACTCCTTTTGGGTTGATTCTTTTTGCAAATTGAAGCTCTTGACCTAAACTTTCTGATAAGGCCAAATTCACAAAATTTTGTTACTGTTAGAAATTGTTTTATGTTGCAAGAGTTATTTGCTTGGTTTTGATGCTTTCTGAATTGTTCTTCGTTCTTTCCGACCTTTTGAGTGATTGCTTATGTGTGGTTACTATTGCTTGCTTGCGATAGATTGACCGGAGTGTGACGAGTAGAACTATCAGGAGTTTTGAGTGTGAATCATCTTCATCAATAGTACAGGCAAGTTCACAGTTTGATCATATCCCTTTCATACCCAGTTTTTATGCATTAGTTGCACCCTCAAACATTGCATGGTTAGGATTTGACAAAATGTGGGTATTGGGAAGTAGTTGATGAGGTAGGAACCTATTGTCCTGCATTCAAACCTTGGGAGTTACTTCTACGTTATGCTTATACTGCTATGCTATGCTCGTAGACGTGGATTGGTTGAGTGTACTCATGACAGATGTGAGAGTCATAATTAATGGTTAACTTAAGGTGGCTACTTTAATACACATCTGGGTGGATTGGTTGGGGCTCCCTGGAGCACCCATTGGTTTGCCCGGGCACCTGGAGAACCCAGTGCTTGCCCAAGGGGATCCCGGAGGACCCGTGTGATCACCCTATGGAATGCCACCCAGGCTCAAAGGGATCATAAGATTATTCATGGTAGAAACTTCCGTGTGCAGCCACAGGCTATTATGGGCTCTAGCATAGTTGAGTAAGTTGCGTGAAGCTCTTGAAGAGGTAGACTAGCAGATGTAGTGGGTTGTAGGTGGTATAGTCTATTCGGAGTAGAGAGTTAATGCTTCTGAAAGACTGTGTCTCGGTCATCCGTTTCTCAAACACCATGTAGTGCAAGAAATCCAGCAGAGGAGATCGAGTCTTGTGGGGAAAAGTGCGCAAACCTCTGCAGAGTGTACAAACTAATCATGGTTAGCCGTGTCCCCGGTTATGGACATCTTGAGTATCTGGTTCTTGGATTATCATATTGATCTCATCATGTTACTTAAATAATTTGTTGGGTTATTGATGTTAATTTGGGATTGAGTTGGAGGAACCTTCTCAATATTTATCAAACCAACTTTGTAGTTAAATAAAATATATTCCTTTGCAGTAGGGAAAAATTGGCTTTTCGCAAAAACATTATAACCATTGAGCCTCCACCAGCCATATATGCATGTAGTGATAGTTATTATCCATCATTATCCTATGGTGTGAATTTGCCAGTACATTCAATGTACTGACCCTTTGTGGCTGCAACGTCTCATGTTGCAGGATTCTTACGATGACTAGGTGATATGTTAGGGTTACGCTTTCTACACTCAACTTTGTCGTTGGTGTTGATGGGAATCCACAACCTTGTTACTTCCGCTATGTTTGGATTGAGGTAATGTTTTATGGTACATTATACATGTGATTTACCTCTGTTATAAATCCTCGAGTACTGTGTGTGTCAGCATATCGATCCAAGGATGACACTTAAGCACAGAGACTTGATCCATTCAGGTCGGGTCGCTACAAGATGGTATCAAAGCACATGTTGACTATAGGACGTGACCCCTAGAAACTGGCAAGCCCATAGGATAGGAAAGATTTTCTCTAAAACTTTCTTTTCAAAAGGATCTTTTACCTCTCTTCTCTTTTGAGCGTATTCAAAAAATTTCTTTTAGTGAGACTATACCCCTTTCCCCTTTTGACCACACGAAGATTTGGCTCATGAGACCTCTCCAAGAAGTACAAGATATCCAATGACTAAGACCAGTTCGAAATGGAGAGGATTTTACCGTGTATTATAATAATGGAAACTACAACGATTGAAGACTCCGAAGACTAGGAGAATTTGGAGGCTATGAAGAATTTCCAGATTTAGTATGGCCTAGTAAGGCTACCCTTATGGAACATGACAAACTATGGAAGCTGACAATACCCGAGATCAAGGTGTGTCGGAGAAATACCAGAACATGGAGCATTAAAAGTCAAAAGTTTTGTCAAGAAACCCCTAAGGCAGGAGATATCAACTATGGAAGGCAATGACAAGGGCAGAAACACGGTTATCTGTGATGTCATTGCCACTGATACTATGGTCACTGAGCTGAGCTAAGCATGCATTTCTTCGGAAGGTTGGATGGTAGAAGGTTGATGAAGCACCTACCAGCAAGACGAAGTTTTAACCTTAGCTGGTGTATCGCTAGGATCTAGAGTAGTACATCAAGAATTTTAAGATGGAGCATTTCATGAAGAACTCAGGGACCAGAAGCTGAAAGTAGCCAAGCTGGAGGAGCTACAACCTCGAGATACCGGAGATTTGTCAGGAACTGGAGGGTAGTAGGACCATGACTCATGTCAAGGATGTTGAAACCTAGAAGTTTGGAACACAACTCTAGAATATTAAAGGATGTCACGAGAGACTTCACGTCAATAGAGATGATCTGGCAAAAGAACTTGAGAAAGACAAGCACGATTGGAAGAAGCCATCGGAGACATGAACAAAACTTGAAGAGTTTGGCAACATTGATTTACTGACCTTAGAAGACCAAACTCCTGTTATATACTTACGTTAGATGCGACGTTTGTGGGCTGTCATTTGTCTGTTATTTTTCCGACAGCCACAAATAAAATCTGTCTTTTCAAAACTATTGTTTGCATTGTGTGTATCCCTCCCTATCTCTCTTATCTCACCCCAAACCCACGTGGACCCAATAGAGGGTGAATGGAGATGAGCTTGCATTTTCTAGACCTATGATTCAATTGGAGACAGACCGATGGATTCAGAACAGGGAAGATCGCATGAAAATAACCCTATAGCTAGAAAGGATATGACCCAGCATGCTCTTTAGTTCTTTCAAAGATGTGCTGCTACTTGGTGGAGGATGTACCAAACCATCAATGGATGGCAAGGAGTAACCACTTGGGAAGAATTTAAGTTGACTCTGCTAAAGTCTCGTCTTGTGTCCCATAAGTTGAAGCCTTATGGAAATGATGTGAAGAAACCTTGTGCATTCAAGCTTTGTGGATAAATAGGACACACCCATAAAAACACAAGGATGATGCCCAACTAGGCAGATTACTTGTTTCTTGTGTGAAGGGACTATCCACTATCCTACTCAGTGTCACATTTACCCCATGGTATGAAGAACCGTACATCAGAAGAAAGAAGTAAAGAAAGGAGCCCTTATGGAAATTTTAGAAGAACCCGTGATGAAGGAAGATGTCGGGGACACACCCAAAGAAGATCCAATTAAACCCTGCACCAAGTCATGTTATTCATGTGGAGAAGAAGGATACATCTCCCAGAATTGTCTGAATGGGGATCTACTAGAATTCCCGACAGAGGAAGTAGAGTATGACCCACAGGAAATAGAAGCCCTGATTGGAACGTAAAAGTCCTGGAAGAGAAGTAGATTGGATTCCAGGAAGGACCTGAGTCATATCACTTGTTATAGGTGCAAGGAGTCAGGGAACTACCTTAGCAGTTGCCCAAAAAGGAAACCTCTAGACTTGTCAGAAGTAATATGTTTTCGTTGTAATGAAGCAGGGCATTTTGCTAGAAATTGCCCCAAGGAGAAGAAGACTTGTCATAATTAGTTGTGTTTGTGAGAAGTATAGTAGTAGTAATGAGAACATTTTTCCTTTATACTGAGGCATTGAGTTAAGGCATGTAATGGAAATGCAAGAGATTGTAGTCATTGGAGAATCAATAAAGTTAGCTTTGTTGGTACTGAATTGGATTTTATGAGTAGTTACTCTGTGAAGAAAGATTTTGACCATTTTTGAGGATATGAGAAATATGGTCTATGGAAGAATTGGAGCATTTTAAGGGTGGTAGTACCCTGTGAGGAGATTTAACCCTTAGAAAGGATAATGATATTCCACAGAGTGGATTTCAAACAAAATAAGTATGAGTTTTATCTCGATATATGGGATACCCCAATTTTATGAAGGGATGAAGTACTATTGGATATAAAGGAGGTATAATGTTTGTAATAAGGAGCAATTGTAACTCCATGATGAGTTTGAGTAATCATGTCTTAGTCTTATACAAATAGAAGGAAGAAAGACAGTACAAGTGGATATCTTTAAGAATGCCAGGAAGCTGGATGTTGGAATAGTGATCAGTTGCCCCTAGGATGAGTTCAAGGTTCTCAAGTGATGAGATGGGCCATAACCCACAGGCCCCAGGACCTGCTAAGAAGCAAGCACATTCTTGCTGAAGGAAAAACCCTGGAAGGAAAAACCTGAGAGTTGTGAAGAAACGATAGATGTTTGTTTGGTTTGCAGAATCAATGGATTTATCCGAACTTGGTTCGTCAACAGGAGAATTCTGCAATGCTTGTGAGGATGACCAAGCTTTAGAATGCGAGATTCGCTAAACCGTATACAAGGTAATAATTTGGGTGTGGGATGGATTGATCACCATACCGACTTACTCTTATTGTTCGCTAGCTATATGGGATGGTAAATCCGAGTGACTTGCCTATAGTAGAGAGACGACGATATTAAACCATGTTTGAACCTTAGAATGGTATAAGTATTTTATTCCCTTGTACAAGGCAGTTGTTTCCAACCGTAGGATATACGGTGAGGTTCAACCCAGGCCTGTTTTTTGCAGGAGAAACCATAAATTGTTTGATGACCACCATGAGATATCAATAGTTGTTTAGTATTGGCGCCAGACCCGTCAGCTAAGAAGACCCAGTCTCGGAATAACCTTACCAAGATGAAAGGACAGAAGAATTGCGGCAAAGGTTATGCCGCTACCGGAAGAGCCAAAGAAGGAATTATACTAAAGATCTGAGAAGACCGACCCTGTCAACAATAAGGATGGAGTATATGAGTATTGATGGGACCGTAACAATGTTTCTAAGGGTGGTAGCACCCCAGACCCCCAAAGACGATCGATGGATTTTGAGAAGACTCCCAAACCTAACATATTTCTTTCTAGCTTCTCCGAATCTCGAGGACGAGATTCATTTTAAGGGTGGTAGGTTTGTAACATCCCAAAATTCTAAATTTTGGAATGTTATAATAAATCGATAGATTTGATTGATTGTTCATTTGATTGACTAAAAGTGAGTGAATTTGAAACTTTTTTTTGAAAGTCAAATGAGAGGGAATAAAAGGACTTTCCCAAACTTTCATTTTGCATTTTGATCTCCATGAATTCAAATTCTTGTCATCACAAAACCCTGGAGTGAAGATAATATGACTTCTTCCATTTAAATAAATAAATGGGTTTTGAAAAGATTTGAATTTCATTTGAAAATATTTCAAATTTAGAACTTTATGCAACTCAATGATTTTCATGAGAGAAGATAAAATGACTTCTTCAAAACATATGAAATACGATTTGGAAGTTTAAAAGGATCGAATTCAAAGTCCTTTGGAAATTATTTTCAATTTGGACTTATTTGGGTTTTATTCAATTTATTTTTCTCCAAAAATAAAATATACAGAAAATAGGGTAACATGATTCCCTACAATATAAAATTGGAGAAAAATTAATTTGAAATCATTTTGGTATTTTTAAAATGATTTTTAGTGGGTTTTATTGTATCACTAGCATTGTTTGATTTATTCGAATTTTTGTAGACTTCATTTAAAGTTATAAAAAATGTTCAGCTGGTAGGAAATCCTTTTCTAAATTTTTTGATATATTATATGCCTATATAATATTTTTATTTTCTTTGGTTTTATTATTTTGTTTGCCTGCAAAATATTTTTTAACATGTCCCTGCTGCCGACTGTGCCGGCTCAAGGCCTACCGCAGCTGTGGCCCAGCAGCCCAGCACATCGTCCCCGAGCTCGGGACGGTTTCCCAAGCGAGCATGCACCGCCGCCGCCGTGCCCGACCTCGCCACCTCGTGCCTTGCCCCCTCCTCCGCGCCTCGGAGGCGCCTCTTCCCTCCTATAAAGCCGCGCTCGCCGCCCTCTATCACTCTACCTCGCGTCTCGCGCTGCCGCCGCACATTGCAGCTCGCTGGAACTGGGCCGCCGCCTCGTCGCTGCATCGCCGCCTCGCCGCTGCACCACCACCGCTCGCCTGCGCCGCCACCCGCGCCTTGCCCCACGCCCGAAGCTGAGCTGCCGCGCCAGAGCCACCTCGCCTCGCCCCGCCCGATCCGCAGCCCTCGCCGAACTCCAACCACCACGGTAGACCGCCGCCGGCGTCGAAACTTTCGTGAACCGGTAATAAACCCACCCGGTTCGCCGTTTTTTAGGGTTTTAGTTTATGTTTAAAACCCGTTTTTTTAGTTAGTTTATTTAGCGAGCGTTTGCTCGTTAGCTTTTAGTAATGAACATTTTTCATTTTGTAGCGTTCGACAGCGAACGTTCGTTGTTTAGTACTTTTCTTTTTCTTTTTAGTTTGCGGCCAAGGACCTATCTGTGATGATTTTATTTACAGATTAGTCCCTAATTTTCAAACGATCACTACTTTTTACTCGTTTGTCCAAATCCAACAAAACCAATGCCCACTTCTTCGTTATGATCTCCTCTATCCAGTAATCCAACTTAAACATGTTTTTGAAAGTTTAAAATTTGAATTAGACCAGATTTGAATTCAAACTTCGTTTGTCCGTAACTTGAGTTTCATAACTGCGTTTGAGTTGATTCTTTTTGCAAATTGAATCTCTTGACCTAAACTTTCTGATAAGGCCAAATTCACATAATTTTGGTACTGTTAGAAATTGTTTTATGTTGCAAGAGTTATATGCTTGGTTTTGATTCTTTCCGAATTGTTCTTCATCCTTTCTGACCTTTAGAGGGATTGCTTATGTGTGGTTACTATTGCTTGCCTACGATAGATTGAACTGAGTGTGACGAGTAGAACTATCAGGAGTTTTGAGTGTTAATCGTATTCATCAACAGTACAGGCAAGTTCACACTTTGATCATATCCCTTTCATACCCAGTTTTTATGCATTAGTTGCACCCTCAAACATTGCATGGTTTGGATTTGACAAAATGTGGGTATTGGGAAGTAGTTGATGAGGTAGGAACCTAATGTCTTGCATTCAAACCTTGGGAGTTACTTCTACATTATGCTTATACTGCTATGCTATGATCGGAGACGTGGATTGGTTGAGTGTACTCATGACAGATGTGAGAGTTATCTTAACGGTAAACTTAAGGTGGCTACTTTAATACACATCTGGGTGGATTGGTTGGGGCTCCCTGGACCACCCAGTGGTTTGCCCGGGCACCTGGAGAACCCAGTGCTTGCCCAAGGGGATCCCGGAGGACCCATGTGATCACCCTATGGAATACCACCCAGGCTCAAAGGGATCATAAGATTATTCATGCTAGAAACTTCCGTGTGCAGCCACAAGCTATTATGGGCTCTAGCATAGCTTAGTAAGTTGCGTGAAGCTCTTGAAGAGGTAGGCTAGCAGATGTAGTGGGTTGTAGGTGGTATAGTCTATCTAGAGTAGAGAGTTAATGCTTCTGAAAGACTGTGTCTCAGTCATCCATTTCTCAAACACCATGTAGTGCGAGAAATCCAATGGAGGAGATTGAGTCTTGTGGGGAAAAGTGCACAAACATCTGCAGAGTGTACAAACTAATCATGGTTAGCCGTGTCCCCGGTTATGGACATCTTGAGTATCTGGTTCTTGGATTATCATATTGATCTCATCACGTTACTTAAATAATTTGTTGGGTTATTGATGTTAATTTGGGATTGAGTTGGAGGAACCTTCTCAATAGTTATCAAACCAACTTTGTAGTTAAATAAAATATATTCCTTTGTAGTAGGGAAAAATTGGCTTTTCGCAAAAACATTATAACCATTGAGCCTCCACCAGCCATATATGCATGTACTGATAGTTATTATCCATCATTATCCTATGGTGTGAATTTGCCAGTACATTCAATGTACTGACCCTTTGTGGCTGCAACGTCTCATGTTGCAGGATTCTTATGATGAGTAAGTGATATGTTAGAGTTACGATTTCTACACTCAACTTTGCCATTGGTGTTGATGGGAATCCACAACCTTGTTACTTCTGCTATGTTTGGATTGAGGTAATATTTTACGTTACTTTATACATGTGATTTACCTCTATTATAAATCCTCGAGTACTGTGTGTGTCAGCATACCGATCCAGGGATGACACTTAAGCACAGAGACTTGATCCATTCGGGTCGGGTCGCTACACCTTTCCTCACTTGGGACAATTCTCTAATAATGATGACCATCAAACTTTTATTTTCTTACAACTGAAGAATTACAACTCGATACTTAGAACAAGATATGACTCTATATGAATGCCTCTGGCGGTGTACCGGGATATGCAATGACTCATGAGTGACATGTATGAAAGAATTATGAACGGTGGCTTTGCCACAAATACAATGTCAACTACATGATCATGCGAAGCAATATGACAATGATGGAGCGTGTCATAGTGAATGGAACGGTGGAAAGTTGCATGGCAATATATATCAGAATGGCTATGGAAATGCCGTGATAGGTAGGTATGGTGGCTGTTTTGAGGAAGGTATGTGGTGGGTGTATGATCCCGGCGAAAGGTGCACGGTATTGGAGAGGTTAGCAATGGTGGAAGGGTGAGAGTGCGTATGATCCATGGACTCAACATTAGTCAAAAAGAACTCATATACTTATTGCAAAAATCTACAAGTTATCGAAGCAAAGTATTATGCGCATGCTCCTAGGGGGATAGATTGGTAGGAAAAGACCATCGCTCATCCCCGACCGCCACTCATAAGGAAGACAATCAATAAATAAATCATGATCCGACTTCATCACATAACGGTTCACCATACGTGCATGCTACGGGAATCACAAACTTTAACACAAGTATTTCTCAAATTCACAACTACTCAACTAGCATGACTCTAATATTACCATCTCCATATCTCAAAACAATCATGCTCCGACTTCATCACATAACGGTTCACCATCTCCATTTTATTATTAATCTTGTATACCTAGCATATTAGGATTATTTAAGAAAATTACCAAGCTATTTAAGACTCTCAAAATAATCTAAGTGAAGCATGAGAGATCAATAGTTTCTATAAAACAAATCCACCACCGTGCTCTAAAAGATATAAGTGAAGTACTAGAGCAAAACTATATAACTCAAAAGATATAAGTGAAGCACATAGAGTATTCTAATAATTTCTGAATCATGTGTGTCTCTCTCAAAAGGTGTGTACGACAAAGATGATTGTGGTAAACTAACAAATAAAGACTCAAATCATACAAGACGCTCCAAGCAAAACACATATCATGTGGTGAATAAAAATATAGCTCCAAGTAAAGTTACCGATAGAAGTAGACGAAAGAGGGGATGCCTTCTGGGCATCCCCAAGCTTTGGCTTTTAGGAATCCTTAGATTATCTTGGGGTGCCATGGGCATACCCAAGCTTAGGCTCTTGCCACTCCTTGTTCCATAATCCATCAAATCTTTACCCAAAACTTGAAAACTTCACAACACAAAACTTAAAGTAGAAAATCTTGTGAGTTCCGTTAGCGAAAGAAAACAAAAGACCACTTCAAGGTACTGTAATGAACTCATTCTTTATTTATATTGGTGTTAAACCTACTGTATTCCAACTTCTCTATGGTTTATAAACTATTTTACTAGCCATAGATTCATCAAAATAAGCAAACACCACACGAAAAACAGAATCTATCAAAACAGAACAGTTTGTAGTAATCTGTAGCTAGCACAAGATCTGCAACACCAACAATTCTAAAATAAATTTGTGGACGTGAGGAATTTATCTATTAAGCATCTGCAAAAAGAATTAACTAAATATCACTTTCCAAATAAAAATGGCAGCAGTTCTCGTGAGCGCTAAAGTTTCGGTTTTTTACAGCAAGATTAACAAGACTTTCCCCAAGTCTTCCCAACGGTTATACTTGGCACAAACACTAATTAAACACAAAAAACACTACCAAAACACAGGCTAGATAAATTATTTAGTACTAAACAGGAGCAAAAAGAAAGGAATAAAAATAAAATTGGGTTGCCTCCCAACAAGCGCTATCGTTTAACGCCCCTAGCTAGGCATAAAAAGCAAGGATAGATCTAGGTATTGCCATCTTTGGTAGGCAATTCTTCAATGAGGCATCTACCGTCCTTAGGAATTTCTTTCCTTTTATTGATTATAAAACTTTTAGGCACAAGATGGAAAAAATCATTGGCAGCAAATGGTTCCTTAATGATAGCAAAATGATTAGGGTGAACACTTATAGATTTGAGATCCGCAGGTTCTTTGCTAGAGCATTCACCTTTATTTTTAGGAACATATACATAAGCTTGGCAGTTTTAGTTGGAGGACTTGGAGTATTCTGTACGGAAGAAAAAGCGGTTCCCAATTTGGTAATGATACCCTCAAGTTTATCGATTCTAATGGAATCATGATTTATTCTTTCATTAACTATAGGTTCCTTCTCTTTAATATTTTTCAAAGTTACTCCTACTTTAGATCCATATTGGTTAATTTGGTTGTGGATCTTTTTATTGAAATTTTCAATTAACTCAATGGTAGCAACTTTATTTTCAATAATTTCAAGTTTTTGCATTACATGCTCCAAAGTTAACATAGTTCCATTAACCAAAAGAGGTGGTGAGCCAAACAAATCTATCATAGCATTGTAAGAATCAAAAGTATGGCTACCCGAGAAGTTCCCTCCGGTAATGGTATCAAGGATATATCTGTGCCAAGGAGTAACGCCTACATAAAAATTCCGAAGAAGAACGGAAGTAGATTGCTTCCTGGTAGATCTATTTTGAGCATTGCAAATTCTATACCAAGCGTCTTTAAGATTTTCTCCCTCCCTTTGCTTAAAATTTAGAACTTCATTCTCGGGAGACAACGGAGAAGATAGAGGACTTGCCATAACGACAAGCAAAACGGGAACGGGAAAAAAGAGGCAAATAGAGAAAGAGAGGGAGGATAGAGAGAGAGGGCGAATAAAACGGCAAGGGTGAAGTTGGGGAGAGGAAAACGAGAGGCAAATGGCAAATAATGTAATGCGGGAGATAAGGGTTGTGATGGGTACTTGGTATGTTGACTTTTGCATAGACCTCCCCGGCAACGGTGCCAGAAATGGATCGTTGTCGGGAGTCAAATCTTGACTTGCGCGAACCTCCCCGGTAATGGCGCCAGAAATCCTTCTTGCTACCTCTTGAGCACTTGCGTTGGTTTTCCCTTGAAGAGGAAAGGGTGGTGCAGCAAAGTAGCGTAAGTATTTCCCTTAGTTTTTGAGAACCAAGGTATCAATCCAGTAGGAGGCTACGCGCGAGTCCCTCGCACCTACACAAAACAAATAAATCCTTGCAACCAACGCGATAAGGGGCTGTCAATCCCTTCACATTCACTTACGAGAGTGAGATCTGATGGATATGATAAGATAATATTTTTGGTATTTTTATGATAAAGATGCAAAGTAAAATAAAAGCAATGAAAATAACTAAGTATTGGAAGATTAATATGATGAAGATAGACCCGGGGGCCATAGGTTTCACTAGTGGCTTCTCTCAAGAGCATAAGTATTTTACGGTGGGTGAACAAATTACTGTTGAGCAATTGATAGAATTGAGCATAGTTATGAGAATATCTAGGTATGATCATGTATATAGGCATCACATCCGAGAAAAGTAGACCGACTCCTGCCTGCATCTACTACTATTACTCCACACATCGACCGCTATCCAGCATACATCTAGAGTATTAAGTTCAAGAGAACAGAGTAACGCTTTAAACAAGATGACATGATGTAGAGGGATAAATTCATGCAATATGATAAAAAACCCATCTTGTTATCCTCGATGGCAACAATACAATACGTGCCTTGCTGCCCCTACTGTCACTGGGAAAGGACACCGCAAGATTGAACCCAAAGCTAAGCACTTCTCCCATTTCAAGAAAGATCAATCTAGTAGGCCAAACCAAACTGATAATTCGAAGAGACTTGCAAAGATAACCAATCATACATAAAAGAATTCAAAAGATCCAGATATTGTTCATAGATAAACTTCATCATAAACCCACAATTCATCGGTCTCAACAAACACACCGCAAAAGAAGATTACATCGAATAGATCTCCACAAGAGAGGGGGAGAACTTTGTATTGAGATCCAAAAAGAGAGAAGAAGCCATCTAGCTAATAACTATGGACCCATAGGTCTGCGGTAAACTACTCACACTTCATCAGAGAGGCTATGGTGTTAATGTAGAAGCCCTTCGTGATCGATGCCCCCTCCGGCGGAGCTCCGGGACAGACTCCAATATGGGATCTCGTGGATACAGAAAGGTACGGCGATGGAATTAGGGTTTTGGCTCTGTATCTGATCATTTCGGGGTATGTAGGTATATATAGGAGGAAGAAGTACGTCGGTGGAGCAACAAGGGGGCCCACGAGGGTGGAGGGCGCGCCTGGGGGGTAGGCGCGCCCCCTACCTCATGGCCTCCATGTTGGTTGCTTGACGTAGGGTCCAAGTCTCCTGGGTCTTGTTTGTTCCAAAAATCACGTTCCCCAAGGTTTCATTCCGTTTGGACTCCGTTTGACATTCCTTTTCTTCGAAACCCTAAAATAGGCAAAAAAACAGCAATTCTGGGCTGGGCCTCCGGTTAGTAGGTTAGTCCCAAAAATAATATAAAAGTGTATAATAAAGCCCAATAATGTCCAAAACAGTAGATAATATAGCATGGAGCAATAAAAAATTATAGATATGTTGGAGACGTATCAGTCATAGTATTGATTGTAGCCCCTGATACACTGTTTGGTGCAAGAAAAGACCGGACAGAGGATCAATTTTATGTTCGCAGGAAGACTCACTTGATGACATCTATCTCTCTTCTTTTATAAGCAGGCTTCTGCAGCGGCTGCTACCTCTCATACTACGGAGGTCTCCGGACTGAATCAAAGTCTGGAGCGGGCCAAAGAAGAACTTGGCCAGTTGAAAAGGCAGTTGGAAGATATGCAAGTTATGCACAAGCCTTGTTCGTGTTCAGTGCGATCAAATTTCCAGTGTGATAAAATATGTTTCTTTATTTGCGCCAGAGGCGATGACCGAAGTCAAGGCTCTGAGGAAGGCTGTTGCCGAGGCCGAGGAAAAGACAGCCGCAGAGCAGGCTCTTCGTGAAAAGCATGAGGCCGGGGTTATTGAAGCTGAGTAGGAGCTTCAAGTGTTCGTGAAGAAATGCGAGACCTTGGAGTAGAGTTTAACGGAGAAAGAATCCGAACTCGCCAGGGCTCATCAGGCCGTGCGCGATGCCCAGGGGGAAACCCAAGGCGCCCAGCAGGAGATCCAAGAGGCGAGGACGATCACGGCGGGTAAGGCTTTTTTCCATGTAAAGCAAGTATTTGAGGAGAAAATCATGTTTCTAACCTTGAGTTCGGATTTCTCCAGGGTATTTGCGGAACTGCCCCGCAGCATATCAGATGCCGCCCAATTCTACCGAGCCGAAGAGGGGAACACTGCGGATAAGCTCTTCTGGTCGCAGTATCTGGCACCGAATTATCCGGTGCCTTTTGCCGACCAACTGAAACAACTGATCAAACTACATAGGGCAGCTGAGCTAGCCATGAAAGATTTAATTATCCGGCTATGGTCAACCGAGTCAATTCCAGGCAGCTACTTCGGGCTCGTGAAGCGGTTTGTGAGTGCCTGCCCTTGACTTGACGTCATAAAGCGGTCGGTCTGTATAGAGGGTGCACGAATGGCCTTCACCCGCGCAAAGGTGCACTCGGGGAAGATGGATACTGAAAAGCTGATGACCGAGGGACCGCCAGAGGGGAAGGAGCACCGCAAGCCCGAGTTATATTATGAAAGTGTCCTGAAAGGATCCTGCCTTGCGGTGGAGCAATGCACCAAGGACATTATATTTTCATGAATACAATCATGTTGTCCTTTGTAATGTTGAACACGGTCATTTATATTATTTATTGCCTGTTATATAAAAGTTTATCCTCCTGCGCGGCCATTTTATATATTAATCCTGAGAGTTGGCCAGTCGTCGGCTTCTGCCCCCACGTAGGAAGTATGGGGGTGTACGGGATAAACCTGATCACTCTTTATCCCAGTTTTGGGTCCTTCGAAGGAGGTGTTCAGCACAACGAACCAGGCAATCGGACTATAGGGCTTTATCACTCTCACTTAGCCATTGGAGCTTTAGAAAAGGAAGGTAGGCGCAGCCCCTGGTGTTCGGAAGACCGCACGAGGGTCTATATAAGCACCTGATCGGAAGAAAAGCCGATCCATCGCACACTGCATTGGTTATGGCATTATGCGGGAGGAATCCTTAAAGATTTTACAACCTCTTGAATAGCTGACCAGCTCTCGCCCTATCATGACAGACAGTTTTCGGCTTTCTCTACTGAGGTGCTCGTCCGGAAGAACCGGGACACAATCGTAGTAGTTCTCCCTGTGCCGCCTTAGCCGATATAGCGGAATGTAAGGCAACAAAACATGGGAGCCGGGCAAACCCAACATTTGACCAAAGTCATGATTCGGAGCTGATGCATAGAATGCTATAAGTTGGGGGTGCCAAACTTCCATGAAGGTGTTCGGACTTTGTTGCTGTATTATGGGTAAAACGAAGCCCCTGGCATATTTAAGGCATATCGCGGTGTACGGATGTCACTGCTGAAACCAGGGGGAAGAAGATGTGTGCGGATCCGGAGTATAGTCGGATGGTCATCGCGGGGAATATCTAAGGATTCCCTTGTGCATTCAATCTGCTTCCATATCGCCAGTCCTGGTCTGTGCAAAGTTGAACCTGTAAACAAAATGTAAGAAATGCTTGTGTGCCGCAGAGCGTATGAGCCGCGGTATGTGGCATGTCTTGGCCTTCGCCATAGTGTTTAATTGAGCTCTGGACGAGCCGGGATATCCTGCCGCGAAGTAGTTCAAAGTCCTTTGGCGGTGTCCGGGAATCGGGCTGTCAACTCGAGGTTCGGTTGGAAGGTGCCACTTGTAGCTTCTGCTGTTAAAGCAGTGGTATACTCCTTGGTGCCGAGGGGAAGTTCGGCCTTGCCATTAACCGTGATGACGCCGCGCGAACCGGGCATATTGATCTTACAGTAGGCATAATGTGGTACCACGTTGAATCGAGCGAACGCGGTTCGTCTGAGCAGTGCCTGATAATCACTGCGAAAGGGGACGATGTCGAAGATTAACTCTTCGACGCGGTAATTGTGTGGTGATCCGAAGACTACCTCAAGGGCGATGGAGCCTGTACATGTGGCCTCCATACCTGGTATAATACCTCTGAAGGTGATTTTAGTGGGCTTGATCACCGAATGATCGATGCCCATCTTGCACACTGTGTCCTAGTAAAGCAGGTTTAGACTGCTTCCTCCGTCCATAAGGATTCGTGTGAGGTGGAACCCATCAATTATTGGGTCGAGGACTAGTGCGGCTGGATTGCCCTGATTGGTGTTAACCGGACGATCCGTGCGGTTGAAGGTGATTGGCCCTAGTTTATATTGTGGGACGACTGGTTCCGTTAAGTCGACATCCCTAAGGGTGTGCGTCCGGTCCGGGTTGGGAGTGTGGGTGCCGTTTACCATGTTCACCATTTGGATTTGCGGGGGAAATTTCTTTTGCCCTCCTGCACTCAATGATCTGGGCTCCTCGTCGCCATCATCGCTTTGAGACCCCTTATCTTTGTTTTTGGCACCTGACCTGCCAGCTTGTTTGAAGACCCATCATTCTCTATTGGTATGATTGGCTGGTGTTCCTGGGGTGCCATGAATTTGGCATGGGCGGACGAGTATGTGGTCCAAACTGGACGGACCCAAATTGTCATTTTTGAGTGGCCCATTCCGCTGACTGGACTTGGAGCTCCTAAATCCGACATTGACTGCCGTATCTTCGGTGTTTCCACCATTTTTGCGGTGCTTGTGTTTGTTGCGTCAGGGTTTGCCGTTGCTATCTCTGGCTTCTGATATGCCAAGGTTGCTTACTGTGTTGTTGCTACGGGCCAACCAGCTATCTTCGCCCATGCAAAAGCGGGTCATGAGTGTCGTGAGGGCTACCATGGATTTTGGCTTCTCTTGGCCGAGATGTCGGGCGAGCCACTCATCACGGATGTTATGTTTAAAGGCCGCTAGGGCTTCGGCATCTAGACAGTCAACAATTTGGTTCTTTTTAATTAGGAACCAAGTCCAGAATTTCCTGGCTGACTCTCTGGGATGTTGTGTTATGTGACATAAATCGTCAGCATCTGGTGGCCGCACATAAGTGCCCTGGAAGTTGTCCAGGAATGCGTCTGCCAGGTTCTCCCAATTTCCGATGGAGTTTGCCGGCAAGCTATTCAGCCAATGACAAGCTGGCTCCTTGAGTTTTAGCGGGAGATACTTGATGGTGTGTAGATCATCCCCGCGGGCCATGTGAATGTGGAGGAAGAAATCCTCTATCCATACCGCGGGGTCTGTAGTGCCGTCATATGATTCAATGTTCACGGGTTTAAACCCTTCTGGGAATTCATGATCCATTACTTCAGCAGTGAAGCATAGGGGGTGTGCGGTGCCTCTGTGTCGGGCTATATCACGATGCAGTTCATACGAGTCTTGTCTGCTGTGTTCGGCCTGACCAGATTTGATTTTAGTATATCCGGCGTGACGGTTGTCGTCACACGTTGGGGCGTGCCCCCGTGATCCGTAGACCGATCTTTTATGTCCTGATTTGTTTTCCAATACTTCTCGCAGGTCCTGCGTGTTATCTCGGGCCTTGGTATTTTTGTTTGACTGGCGACGGAGTGCGTGCTGGACTTCGGGCTGATATGCCGCTTTGTCTCGGCCACAAGGTGGCCGGTCAGCCGCATCATATGCTGGTAGTGTAGGCTTTAATGCTTCCTCCTCGAGTTGGGGTAGCAACCTGCGCTTTGGGTAACTTTTGGTTGGGCGCTCGAGTTCGTATTCCTCGGCTGCTAGCACCTCGGTCCATCTATCCGCTAGCAGATCTTGATCAGCTTGAAGCTGCTGTTGCTTTTTCTTCAGGCTTTTTGCGGTGGCTATAAGCCGGCGCTTGAAGCGCTCCTGCTCGACAGGATCCTCAGGCGTGATAAATTCTTCGTCACCGAGGCTCACCTCGTCATCGGAGATGGGTATGTAATTGTCATCCTCTGATTCTCCGTCTGCCGCCTATTCCTTAGGGCTAGCTTGCCCATCCTCCCGCTCGAAGCCTGGCTGGAGGGGATTGTCTTCGTCTTCGGCACTATCCACAGCATTATTGTTTCTTGTACCGGTATCACTGCTTTTGCTATGGCAGGGTCTAGAGCAGCGCCGATGACGCTGGTGCTTAGATTGCTTATCGAGGGGATTATCCTCTGTTGCTTTATTGCCATCGCTTTCTTTGTGGGTGCCCACCATGTATATATCATATGATGAGGTGGCTGTCTAGCGCCCTGTGGGCGGTGGATCCTGTTCTTCTCCTGCACCGTCGACCAAACCGTCGATGTCTTCAGAGCCGAAATCAAGCATGTCGGTTAAGTCGTCGACAGTGTCTATTAAGTGGGTGGTGGGTGGGGAATGAATTTCTTTGTCGAACGCTTCCCACTCAAGCCGGACATAGTTCGGCCAAGGGTCTCCTGACAAGGAGAGAGACCTCAATGAATTTAGCACGTCGCCCGAGGGCAAGTACTGAAAGATATCCGTGGAGGTAAACTCCATGATCGGTGCCCAATCATATTCGATAGGCACGAACGTAGGCGGTTCGGAGCCTGTGGCCGGGGATGAATCCAAGGGTCCGACAACACAGGTCTCATAGGGGGTGAAGTCAGTATTCGGCTCTATCGCCGCTGGGCGTGCGGCCTCCGTGGCGGGGTCCATCCATCCGTCCTCGAATGGCACGATCCTCTCCGGATTGAGGGCTAGAGTAGCCACATGTGTGATCTCCCGAACACCGTCCGACGGCAGAGCTAAGTCATGCTCGTCGTGACTATGCGGCGCACCTGACATGGGCTCGAATCCGTCGAAGATCAAGTCTCCGCGGATGTCGGTAGTATAGTTCAAGCTTCCAAACCTGACCTGATGGCCAGGGGCGTAGCTCTCGATTTGCTCCAGATGGCCAAGCGAGTTTGCCCGCAGTACGAAGCCGCCAAATACGAAGATCTGTCCGGGGAGAAAAACCTCACCCTGGATCGCATCGTTTCCGATGATCGAAGGAGCCATCAAACCTTATGGTGACAATACATTGGAACTCTCAATGAAAGCACCAATGTCGGTATCAAAACCGATGGATCTCGGGTAGGGGGTACTGAACTATGCGTCTAAGGCGGATGGTAACTGGAGGCGGGGGACACAATGTTTACCCAGGTTCGGGCCCTCTAGATGGAGGTAATACCCTACTTCCTACTTGATTGATCTTGATGATATGAGTATTACAAGAGTTGATCTACCACGAGATCGGAGAGGCTAAACCCTAGAAGCTAGCCTATGATTATGTTTGTTGTCATCCTACGGACTAAACCCTCTGGTTTATATAGACACCAGAGGGGGCTAGGGTTACACAGAGCCGGTGACAAGGGAGGAGATCTACATATCCGAATTGCCAAGCTTGCCTTCTACGCAAAGGAGAGTCCCACCCGGACACGGGATGAAGTCTTCAATCTTGTTCTTCATAGTCCAACAGTCTGGCCAAAGTATATAGTCTGGCTATTCGAGGACTGTCACATCCCTAGTCTGGTATGACCTAGACTAGCTAGTCATTTGTGCATCATGTTTAAATCTCATTTAAATTTGAAATGAGGATTGGTGGAACCCTCAGAATCATTTTTGAAAATGACCCAAATAAAAATTTCTCCAAAAGGGTCCAAGAAAATGCTCATGTTGCTCTCTGAAAATATTGGACAGAGATAAAAATCAAAACAATATTTTTAGGAGCTCATGGATATTTATTTTGGCCATTTGGATTAATTCGATAAATATTTGCATTGGAAATATATTAGTTATATATATTAATATATCTCCAAAAATTATGCCAATTATAAAGGAGCTCTGGAATAATACCATTAGCCCCTACAAAAATTGGCATAAGCAAATAAAATGGTTTAGTATTTTTATTAAACCAAACAAATGCCAGAAAAGTAGAAAAGAAAACAAAATTAGAAAAACGCCTACCTGTGCTCACCTGAGGCCTGGCACTGTGCGGCCCAGCTGGCCGGCCCAGCCGACTGGCTAGCGCCAGTCGTCCTCCACCTCCCGCCAGGAGGCCAGGGGCGTGTGGCCGGCGCGTGCGCATCGCCGTGCCGCCACGGCACCTGCCTGCCTGTCCTCCCCCTCGACGCCTGGACGTCCGGAACGTCGCCACGCGCTGCCCCGCACCGCTCTCACTCCCTCTCCCTCGCCCTCCTCCTCTCCCCCTGCTCTCTCTCTCTCACCCGAGAACCACCGCCGCCGCCGTTCGCCATAGCCATCGCCACCGGCCTCCCCTCGCCTCCCCGACACGCTCCCGAGCTCCGCCACAACCCCCTCCACCTCCTCGTCGAGCCACGCAAGACGGAGCACCCCGTGGAGCCGTCGCCGTCGCCAAATTCGCCTCCGGCCGCTGTGGATCCTCGCCGGCGATTCGGGAGCTACCGGGCATCCCCGACCTCGCCCTCGCGCTCGCTGGTCTCGCTGTGAGCCCCCGCACCGAACCCCCTCCTCCCCGTGCTCGTTTGCCCCGTCTAGCTAGCTCAACCACCGCGCCCGTAAGACCCTCGCCGCCGGCCATGGCGCCACGGTGGCATGAGCCCAAGCCAGCCACTCCCGCGTGCGTCACCGTGTTCCTGGTGACGCCAGGAGGCCGTAGGAGCCCTCCGCTTCCACTGCCATGCACCACAACACCACGGCCGCAAGTTGCCGAGCTCCGGCCGCCGCCGTGAGCTTTGCTCCGGTGAGCTCCGGCGCCCCCGCAGCCCCCACCAGCTCCCCTGGATGCGGACGACGACGGGCTACGCCCCGGTGGTCTTCGCGCTACCAAACGCCGCTTGTAGCGCAAGTCCGGCGAGTCGCCGCCGCGTTATTGGTCGCCGCCGGCCAGAACTCCGGCGGGCTGACGTGGCTCCGTTAATTAGGCACTAATCCCCACCTACTGACGCTGACGAGTGGGCCCCAGGGCTTAGTCAAAGCTAATCAGCCCAGGTTTGACTCGGGGTTAACCCCAGTGTCACTGACGTGTGGACCCCACACGTCAGGTTTGACCCTGGACAGCCGCGTTGACCCGCTGATGTAGTGATGACGTCATGCTGGCGCAATAATATGATTTCTGGATTTAAATTTAATCAGAAAATTCCAGAAATTGTTTTAAACTTCAAAAATTCATAACAATTCAACCGTAGCTCAGATTAAAATAATTTATATATGAAAAATTATCAGAAAAATGTAATCTATCCATCTGTACTAGTTTCATGCATGACAAACCAACTTATACATGCTTAATATGAGAAAACACATTATGGCATATATAAGAGACTTAATTTAGTAATGCATTTGAACCTTTGGTTCAAATGGACTTCAAACCAAATGAATACTAGTTGCACTAGCTCAAACAACATCACATATTTATGCCATGTTCATGCATCATATTGTTGCATATGTTTGTGTATTGATTGCCGGCACCGTTCCTTCTCGATAGGACCTGCTCCGGAGACGTTCCAGAGTACCTGTCGGTGAAGCAGTGCCTCCTCTGTTGATTTACCAGGCAAGCAAACCCCCTTGTTCATTCTGATACAATCCTACTCTCTCGCTCCTGCTCTCAGTTATTGCATTAGGACAACAACGATTCATCTGTTACTTTGTGCTGCGGTAGTTGAACCCATTCCTCTGCATGACCTGTCATTGCCACAGTAAATAGTTGAAACCCACTAGCATGTGTAGGAGTTGATTGAAGCCACTGATGTGTTCCTACCATGCTATGCCTGCTATTGCTTAGAGTTGTGTCAGGTATGATTCATTGGGAATGAATTGGAGTGTTACGATATGTTCTGGTGCTGAGAGTTAAGTGTGTGAACACGTTTTGGTAAAGGTAGCAGTGAGAGGCCATGTAGGAGTACATGGTGGGTTGTCTCACTGGAACCGTCCTTAAGCACTGAGTTCTATGTATGTTGTCCAATGACTCGATACTACCACACATTGGGCTCCGGGCGCTCCAAGCCCTCTCGACTTATTAACCAACTTGATCTCTGTCCAGGAGTCGCAACTAGTTTCTGGTGTTTGTAGGTAGTGTTAGTAGTCTACCAAGTGGCACCCGGCCAGGTGGGCTTGGGACAGACTAGGCACAAGTGGCACGGTGTACCAAGCGTAGATCCATCCGGCGAGGTGGGCTTGGGAACCCTGCACACATTGTTTGGGGCCGTGAGTGAAACCCCGGCCGGATCTCCTTGCGGATGGAACCCGAATAGGCGATAAACCTGGATTAGAGTCTTGTGTGGTTAGTCAGGTCGTGGCCGACACCCTCGCCAGGCTTCCGCTTGAAGGTTGCCGAGATACATGACGTGTACATGGCAGTAAGTGGCGAGAGCGCGTGTGAAGAACTACACCCCTGCAGGGTTAACATGATCTATTCGAATAGCCGGGTCCGCGGTTATGGACTTCTTGGATGCTTACATGGTACATAGACAACTTGAAGTGGATACTATAAAATGCTCAAGACAAGTGTGATTGCTATGGATGGCCTTCTCGTAGGGAGACGGGGATGAATCCATAGTAGTGTATTGTGTGGTGATTAGTGGACTCGTGTACGTTGTTTCACCTCAAGAGTTTCTGGTAGTCGTAGAACAGGATAGCCACAGAGTCAAAGCTGGCTTGCTGCAACTAAACCCCACGTTACCCTCTTGATACAAGTGCATGTATGATAGGATCTGATGTAAGTCTTGCTGAGTACCTTTGTACTCATGTTGCTTTATTTATGTTTTTGCAGCGGAGACTTCGGTCTTACTAGTGTTCTCGTGGACTTCGACTAGTAGCTAGTACCTCAGCTACGATCTTGATCGGATGTTGTAGATAGTCAGGCTCTTCAGCCTTTTTCATTTGTAGATGTCTGTACCCAGACATGTAATGCTTCCGCTTGTTGCTTGTATGCTCTGTATGATGGGTCTCGTGACCCCTGTTTGCAATAATTGCTATGACGGCTCTTCTGAGCCTTTATCTATATGAGTTGTTGAGTTATGCTGTGATGCCATGTTGTACAGCACATACTTGCATGTTATGCGTACGTGTAATGTGTATTGCTATGTGTGGGATCTGACTATCTAGTTGTTTATTCTTAGTAGCCTCTCTTACCGGGAAATGTCTCCTAGTGCTTCCACTGAGCCCTGGTAGCTTGCTACTGCTCCGGAACACTTAGGCAGGCCGGCATGTGTCCTTCTTCGATCCTGTGTCTGTCCCTTCGGGGAAATGTCACGCGATGAATACCGGAGTCCTGCTAGCCCGCTACAGCCCGGTTCACCGGAGTCCTGTTAGCCCAGTGCTACAGCCTGGATTCACTCGCTGATGACCGACACGTTCGATGCTGGGTCATGAATGCCTGTCCCTGTAAGTTAGTGCCACTTTGGATTTACGACTAGCCATGTCAGCCCGGGCTCTTTATCATATGGATGCTAGCGACACCATCATATACGTGTGCCAAAATGCGCAAACGGTCCCGGGCAAAGGTAAGGCGACACCCGTGGGGATACCGTGCGTGAGGCCGCAAAGTGATATGAGGTGTTACATGCTAGATCGATGTGGCATTGAGTTGGGGTCCTGACAGCGCTGGTATCAGAGCCTGACTGCCTGTAGGATTACCAAGCCAAACCGGTCGAAGTTGAGTCTAGAAATTCTTTAGTTAGGTAAGGGAATTGATTGTGGGTTGGAACGTAAGGCTCTTTTTACTCCTTTACCTCATGGCCTTCTGATCTGAGTCGTCCTATCTTTCCTACGGGGTTAAGGAACTAGGCTTTCTCTTCCGTCTATCAGGATCACGTGTTACTACTCCGTAGTCCCATAGGATTGGTTGATCAGAGTCATACCCTAGTTTTGAGTATCTCCGGTGTAATCTATTTAGTATGATCTCAGAACCTTGAGTAATGTTGATGAGTATGTTACCACCCCATTTTTTTAGTAGGATGTCTCATTCTGAGCAGTTTACTGCTGTTATGCTGCCGAAATTTCCCTAGGAGTTCGAGAGATACTAATTCCTTGTCCTACGTTCTACAGTCCATAGTTGATGCTGATTCCGTCCCTGGTTCGTTTCTCAGGATGTCATCAGCTAAGCGAAGTTCCGTTGCTCATGGCCAGAACCACGGAGATGGTAGGGATGAGGATCCTCCCGACCAGCCTTCGTTGACAGAGTTCATGCTAGAGATGGAGAGGAACAAGCGTGAGTCCAACCGCTTGTTGGCACGTATCGAGGAGAACACCGCACATCAGTCCAATAAGTCTGTGACCATTCATGACTTCATTCGCTTGCACCCACCTACCTTTCATCATTCCATCGAGCCACTCGATGCAGATGATTGGCTCCGTAGCATCACTCATAAGCTGCATTCCGCGAGCGTAGCCGAAAGTGACAAGGTCACCTATGCTGCACACCACCTGGAAGGTCCTGCTAGTCTTTGGTGGCAGAACTATGAGGCTATGCTTCCAGCTGGCCAGACTTCCACCTGGAGGGATTTCGTTGAGGCTTTTCGCGAGCATCACATTCCTGAAGCCCTCATTGATCGCAAGAGAGAAGAGTTCTGTAGTTTCACCCAGGGTAAGATGGCTGTTGATGCCTATAGTAGAGAGTTTGAGAACCTCGCCCGTTATGCCACAGAAGAGGTGTCCACGGACGCCAAGAAGCAGGCTAGGTTCCAGAAGGGTCTCAACCCCAAGTTGCGTCGTGATCTCCACCTGCATCATTGTGATACATTCCAAGCCCTTGTGAACAAGGCCATTAATGCAGAGATAGCTCAACTCAATTACGAGGAGTCTCATAAGCACACTCGTGCTTTGGGATCTTCCTCCGGTTCTAGCTCTCAGAAGCGCCGGATTTGGGTTCCAAACTCCGCTCTTCCACCCAAATATGTACCGAGGCCATCTTATGTGGCACCTCATCAAGTTCAGCAGTATGCTCCACCCAGGCCTATTGGTGGACCGCCTTCTAATACAGGTCCACATCCTACCTCCAAGATTTGTTACAAGTGCGGAGAGCCAGGCCACATTGCCCGTATTTGCACTCAGACCAGAGTTGCTCCACCCCAGCCCGAGAAGTCTATTGGCCGTGGTAAGCCATCACGCAAGATGATCAGTGCCAAGTCAGCTCCCACTGAACATGGACGTGTGCATCACGTCTCAGCTAAAGCCGCTCATGATGATCCAGATGTCGTTCTTGGTACACTCCTTGTCAACTGTCATCCAGCATCGGTTTTGTTCGATACTGGAGCGTCTCATTCCTTCATTTCTGAAAGCTATGCCCGCTTGCACGACATGTCATTTTGTGATATGCCCTCCCCACTACTTATTCAAACTCCTGGATCCAAATGGCAAACTTCTAGGATAAGTTATGGCAATGAAATCCTTGTGGACAGACTTGCATTCCTTGCTTCCTTGATATCTCTCAAGTCTTCGGATATTAACATCATCTTGGGTATGGACTGGATGACAGCTCATCCTGCCAAGATTGATTGTTTCACCAGGTCTGTTCAGCTCACACACCCATCTGGCAAGATAGCCATTGTCTCCACTAGAGTTGCAAAGCGTCAGCTCTATTCCCTTAATGCCAGCCCTCTTCCAGACCTTGAAGATATCCCGGTAGTCCGTGACTTTCCGGATGTCTTCCCAGAGGAACTGCCAGGTGTTCCGCCTGACAGAGATGTAGAGTTCGTCATAGATCTTATCCCAGGAACTGCTCCAATCTCTAGGAGACCCTACAAGATGGCACCCTTAGAACTAGCCGAGCTTAAGAAACAACTTGATGAGTCCTTGCAAAAGGGTTTCATCCGTCCTAGTTCTTCTCCTTGGGCTTGCCCCGTCCTCTTCGTCAAGAAGAAGGATGGTACGGATCGGATGGTTGTAGATTATCGCCCCGTTAATTTGGTTACGATAAAGAACAAGTATCCGCTCCCCAGGATCAACGACCTGTATGATCAGCTCGCTGGATCCTCAGTCTTCTCCAAGATGGATTTAAGGTTAGGATACCACCAAATCAAAATCAGAAACGGGGACATTCCCAAGACAGCTTTTGTCACTCGTTATGGTCAGTACGAGTACACCGTCATGTCCTTTGGTCTAACCAACGCCCCAGCCACATTCTCCCGCTTGATGAACTCAATCTTCATGGAGTACTTAGATAAGTTCGTCGTGGTTTACCTCGATGATATTCTTATCTACTCGAAGAACGAGGAAGAGCATGCCGAACATCTTAGACTTGTGTTAGAAAAGCTCAGAGAGCACCGCCTTTATGCCAAGTTCTCCAAGTGTGAATTTTGGTTGCCAGAAGTGACCTACCTAGGCCACGTAATCTCTGGTAAGGGCATTGCTGTCAATCCCGAGAGAGTTCAGGCTGTTCTCGATTGGACTCCACCTGAGACCGTTAAACAAGTTAGGAGTTTCCTTGGTCTAGCCAGTTATTGTCGCCGCTTTGTTGAAAACTTCTCCAAAGTAGCCAAACCCCTCACGGAACTTCTCAAGAAAGATAAAAAGTTTGAGTGGTCCCCACAGTGTGAACACAGTTTTCAGGAACTGAAAAGGCGCCTGACTTCTGCTCCCATACTTGTGCCACCGGATTTCACTAAAGACTTTATTATCTACTGCGACGCCTCACAACAGGGACTAGGTTGCATTCTTATGCAGGATCGCCATGTGATTGCCTATGCATCTCGACAGTTGCATCCACATGAGGAGAATTACCCTACACATGATCTAGAGCTTGCAGCCGTAGTCTATGCGCTCAAGACCTGGCGACATTACCTCCTTGGTAAACGTTGCGAGATCTACACCGATCACCAGAGTCTCAAGTATATCTTCACCCAACCAGACCTAAACCTTAGGCAAAGACGTTGGTTGGAGTTGATCACAGATTATGATTTAGGGATTACCTACACCCCAGGCAAAGCCAATGTCATGGCTGATGCTCTAAGCCGTAAATCCTATTGCAACAATCTCATGTTGCAGCAAGGCCAACCACTTCTCCATGAGGAATTCTGTAAGCTTAATCTTCACATTGCTCCTCACGGGTTCCTTTCTACCCTGGTGGCGAAACCTGATCTTAAGGATCAGATTATCGCAGCTCAAAAGCAAGACACAGGAATTTCCCGGATCAAGAGAAACATTAAGAAGGGAGTTGGTGGATGTTTCACTATGGATGATCGTGGTGTTGTTTTCTTTGAGAATCGCTTGGTGGTTCCCAAGAATCAACATCTTCGACAACTGATTCTTAAGGAGGCGCATGAATCTCCTCTCACGATTCATCCCGGTAGTACTAAGATGTATCAGGACCTACGCCAGAGGTTCTGGTGGACTAGGATGAAGAGAGAAATCGCTCAGTTTATTGCTAACTGTGACGTTTGTCGTCGCGTTAAGGCAGAGCATCAAAGGCCTGCTGGCACCCTTCAGCCTTTAGCTATTCCTGAGTGGAAATGGGATAAAGTTGGTATGGACTTCATTACCGGCTTTCCCAGGACCAAGAAAGGGAATAACGCTATCTTCGTAGTCTTATATCGTCTTTCCAAAGTGGCTCACTTCCTTCCTGTTCGGGAAAGTATCACTGCTGGTCAGCTTGCTGACTTATATATTTCTCGAATAGTGTCACTCCATGGTGTTCCACTAGAGATCAATTCAGACCGTGGCAGTCTTTTCACTTCTCATTTCTGGGAGAGTTTCCAAACTGCCATGGGAACCCATCTTTCTTTCAGTACCGCTTTCCACCCTCAATCAAGTGGTCAGGTGGAACGGGTCAATCAAATTCTCGAAGACATGCTCAGAGCTTGCTTTATCTCATTCGGTATGGATTGGGAGAAATGTCTTCCTTTTGCCGAGTTTGCTTATAACAATAGCTACCAATCCAGCCTCAAGAAAGCTCCTTTTGAGGTTCTCTATGGACGAAGATGTCGAACACCTTTGAACTGGTCAGAAACCGGTGAAAGACAATTCTTTGGACCAGACATGATCTAGGAGGCAGAAGAGCAAGTTCGCATCATTCGTGAGAATTTGAAAACAGCCCAGTCTCGTCAGAAAAGCCAGTACAATCGTCATCATAAGGATATGACTTATGAAATTGGCGACCAAGCTTACCTTCGGGTTACTCCTTTGAAGGGTACCCATCGTTTCGGTATCAAGGGCAAGTTGGCTCCTCGTTACATTGGTCCCTTTCGCATTCTCGCCAAACGAGGAGAGGTTGCCTACCAGTTGGAACTACCCCCACATCTTTCTCGAGTTCATGATGTCTTCCACGTCTCTCAACTCAGGCGTTGCTTCTCGGATCCTATCCGTGGAGTGGACCACGAAACGCTTGATCTCCAAGATAACCTCACATACCGAGAGTACCCGGTTCGCATTCTTGATCAAGCAGAGCGTGTCACTCGACGTCAGAACATCAAGTTTCTCAAAGTTCAGTGGTCTCATCATTCCGAGAGAGAAGCTACTTGGGAGCGAGAAGATCGTCTTCGACTGGAGTACCCCACTTTCTTTCCGTCGACCCCTGAATCTCGGGACGAGATTCTTTCAAGTGGGGGCGAGTTGTCACATCCCTAGTCTGGTATGACCTAGACTAGCTAGTCATTTGTGCATCATGTTTAAATCTCATTTAAATTTGAAATGAGGATTGGTGGAACCCTCAGAATCATTTTTGAAAATGACCCAAATAAAAATTTCTCCAAAAGGGTCCAAGAAAATGCTCATGTTGCTCTCTGAAAATATTGGACAGAGATAAAAATCAAAACAATATTTTTAGGAGCTCATGGATATTTATTTTGGCCATTTGGATTAATTCGATAAATATTTGCATTGGAAATATATTAGTTATATATATTAATATATCTCCAAAAATTATGCCAATTATAAAGGAGCTCTGGAATAATACCATTAGCCCCTACAAAAATTGGCATAAGCAAATAAAATGGTTTAGTATTTTTATTAAACCAAACAAATGCCAGAAAAGTAGAAAAGAAAACAAAATTAGAAAAACGCCTACCTGTGCTCACCTGAGGCCTGGCACTGTGCGGCCCAGCTGGCCGGCCCAGCCGACTGGCTAGCACCAGTCGTCCTCCACCTCCCGCCAGGAGGCCAGGGGCGTGTGGCCGGCGCGTGCGCATCGCCGTGCCGCCACGGCACCTGCCTGCCTGTCCTCCCCCTCGACGCCTGGACGTCCGGAACGTCGCCACGCGCTGCCCCGCACCGCTCTCACTCCCTCTCCCTCGCCCTCCTCCTCTCCCCCTGCTCTCTCTCTCTCACCCGAGAACCACCGCCGCCGCCATTCGCCATAGCCATCGCCACCGGCCTCCCCTCACCTCCCCGACACGCTCCCGAGCTCCGCCACAACCCCCTCCACCTCCTCGTCGAGCCACGCAAGACGGAGCACCCCGTGGAGCCGTCGCCGTCGCCAAATTCTCCTCCGGCCGCCGTGGATCCTCGCCGGCGATTCGGGAGCTACCGGGCATCCCCGACCTCGCCCTCGCGCTCGTTGGTCTCGCTGTGAGCCCCCGCACCGAACCCCCTCCTCCCCGTGCTCGTTTGCCCCGTCTAGCTAGCTCAACCACCGCGCCCGTAAGACCCTCGCCGCCGGCCATGGCGCCACGGTGGCATCAGCCCAAGCCAGCCACTCCCGCGTGCGTCACCGTGTTCCTGGTGACGCCAGGAGGCCGTAGGAGCCCTCCGCTTCCACTGCCGTGCACCACAACGCCGCGGCCGCAAGTTGCCGAGCTCCGGCCGCCGCCGTGAGCTTTGCTCCGGTGAGCTCCGGCGCCCCCGCAGCCCCCCACCAGCTCCCCTGGATGCGGACGACGACGGGCTACGCCCCGGTGGTCTTCGCGCGACCAAACGCCGCTTGTAGCGCAAGTCCGGCGAGTCGCCGCCGCATTGTTGGTCGCCGCCGGCCAGAACTCCGGCGGGCTGACGTGGCTCCGTTAATTAGGCACTAATCCCCACCTACTGACGCTGACGAGTGGGCCCCAGGGCTTAGTCAAAGCTAATCAGCCCAGGTTTGACTCGGGGTTAACCCCAGTGTCACTGACGTGTGGACCCCACACGTCAGGTTTGACCCTGGACAGCCGCGTTGACCCGCTGATGTAGTGATGACGTCATGCTGGCGCAATAATATGATTTCTGGGTTTAAATTTAATCAGAAAATTCCAGAAATTGTTTTAAACTTCAAAAATTCATAACAATTCAACCGTAGCTCAGATTAAAATAATTTATATATGAAAAATTATCAGAAAAATGTAATCTATCCATCTGTACTAGTTTCATGCATGACAGACCAACTTATACATGCTTAATATGAGAAAACACATTATGGCATATATAAGAGACTTAATTTAGTAATGCATTTGAACCTTTGGTTCAAATGGACTTCAAACCAAATGAATACTAGTTGCACTCGCTCAAACAACATCACATATTTATGCCATGTTCATGCATCATATTGTTGCATATGTTTGTGTATTGATTGCCGGCACCGTTCCTTCTCGATAGGACCTGCTCCGGAGACGTTCCAGAGTACCTGTCGGTGAAGCAGTGCCTCCTCTGTTGATTTACCAGGCAAGCAAACCCCCTTGTTCATTCTGATACAATCCTACTCTCTCGCTCCTGCTCTCAGTTATTGCATTAGGACAACAGCGATTCATCTGTTACTTTGTGCTGCGGTAGTTGAACCCATTCCTCTGCATGACCTATCATTGCCACAGTAAATAGTTGAAACCCACTAGCATGTGTAGGAGTTGATTGAAGCCACTGATGTGTTCCTACCATGCTATGCCTGCTATTGCTTAGAGTTGTGTCAGGTCTGATTCATTGGGAATGAATTGGAGTGTTACGATATGTTCTGGTGCTGAGAGTTAAGTGTGTGAACACGTTTTGGTAAAGGTAGCGGTGAGAGGCCATGTAGGAGTACATGGTGGGTTATCTCACTGGAACCGCCCTTAAGCACTGAGTTCTATGTATGTTGTCCAATGACTCGATACTACCACACATTGGGCTCCGGGCGCTCCAAGCCCTCTCGACTTATTAACCAACCTGATCTCTGTCCAGGAGTCGCAACTAGTTTCTGGTGTTTGTAGGTAGTGTTAGTAGTCTACCAAGTGGCACCCGGCCAGGTGGGCTTGGGACAGACTAGGCACAAGTGGCACGGTGTACCAAGTGTAGATCCATCCGGCGAGGTGGGCTTGGGAACCCTGCACACATCGTTTGGGGCCGTGAGTGAAACCCCGGCCGGATCTCCTTGCGGATGGAACCCGAATAGGCGATAAACCTGGATTAGAGTCTTGTGTGGTTAGTCAGGTCGTGGCCGACACCCTCGCCAGGCTTCCGCTTGAAGGTTGCCGAGATACATGACATGTACATGGCGGTAAGTGGCGAGAGCGTGTGTGAAGAAGTACACCCCTGCAGGGTTAACATGATCTATTCGAATAGCCGGGTCCGCGGTTATGGACTTCTTGGATGCTTACATGGTACATAGACAACTTGAAGTGGATACTATAAAATGCTCAAGAGAAGTGTGAGTGCTATGGATGGCCTTCTCGTAGGTAGACGGGGATGAATCCATAGTAGTGTATTGTGTGGTGATTAGTGGACTCGTGTACGTTGTTTCACCTCAAGAGTTTCTGGTAGTCGTAGAACAGGATAGCCATAGAGTCAAAGCTGGCTTGCTGCAACTAAACCCCACGTTACCCTCTTGATACAAGTGCATGTATGATAGGATCTGATGTAAGTCTTGCTGAGTACCTTTGTACTCATGTTGCTTTATTTATGTTTTTGCAGCGGAGACTTCGGTCTTACTAGTGTTCTCGTGGACTTCGACTAGTAGCTAGTACCTCAGCTACGATCTTGATCGGATGTTGTAGATAGTCAGGCTCTTCAGCCTTTTTCATTTGTAGATGTCTGTACCCAGACATGTAATGCTTCCGCTTGTTGCTTGTATGCTCTGTATGATGGGTCTCGTGACCCCTGTTTGCAATAATTGCTATGACGGCTCTTCTGAGCCTTTATCTATATGAGTTGTTGAGTTATGCTGTGATGCCATGTTGTACAGCACATACTTGCATGTTATGCGTACGTGTAATGTGTATTGCTATGTGTGGGATCTGACTATCTAGTTGTTTATTCTTAGTAGCCTCTCTTACCGGGAAATGTCTCCTAGTGCTTCCACTGAGCCCTGGTAGCTTGCTACTGCTCTGGAACACTTAGGCAGGCCGGCATGTGTCCTTCTTCGATCCTGTGTCTGTCCCTTCGGGGAAATGTCACGCGATGAATACCGGAGTCCTGCTAGCCCGCTACAGCCCGGTTCACCGGAGTCCTGTTAGCCCAGTGCTACAGCCTGGATTCACTCGCTGATGACCGACACGTTCGATGCTGGGTCATGAATGCCTGTCCCTGTAAGTTAGTGCCACTTTGGGTTTACGACTAGCCATGTCAGCCCGGGCTCTTTATCATATGGATGCTAGCGACACCATCATATACGTGTGCCAAAATGCGCAAACGGTCCCGGGCAAAGGTAAGGCGACACCCGTGGGGATACCGTGCGTGAGGCCGCAAAGTGATATGAGGTGTTACATGCTAGATCGATGTGGCATTGAGTTGGGGTCCTGACAAGGACCCCCTAATCCAGGACTCCCTCAACTATCATGTCCTCATCTACCACTACTGCATGGCCATAGAGCCTTGCGACCGCTTCAACAGGTTTGTCAACAGCACCAACTACAAGTTTGCCATGGTGGATACCAAAGACGATGTAAAAGCGCTCAGTGTTACGGGCTTGGCCTGCAAGAACCTTGTCAAAATGCATGACCACTACAGGGTCTGGGGCAGCACGAAGCAGGACTCCCTGGTCGAACTCGCCTCGGCCATCATCGACCCCTACTACGAAAAGATCAAGCAGGATGCCCAGAGAACAAGTCCCGTATCCTGGCATAAGGCCTAGATGTGGCAACTGGATGAATCTCACCTCAGGTTCGCGGCCAAGAGTGTGTACACATGCTACGAGATGCACAGGTGGATCATTGACATGAGGAAGTTCCTCGTTACCCAAATCGACGAGCTCGGATCGAGCCACAAGAAGAGCAAGCGTCACAAGAAGTAGATGATGATCAGATGATCATTTAGGCTTGTTAATCATGCATGTAATATATAGTTTACTTTATTGGTGTGTTTGGAAATGTCATGTGTGTAGTAGCCACCTATCTAATTATGCATGTAACAGTTTACTTTGGTGTGTGCAAATGCCATGGTTGTAGTAGCCACCTATGTAAGTGGATGTTTAATTTGGTTATGCAAGCATGTCCTTAATTATATGTGTGTGTGTGTATATATATATGTTATTGTTCTGTATGCAATCCCATTTCACAACACAAACATCTTATTAGCAACAACCGTCTATGTTCTTATCGGTCTTTAGACACATTTCTAATTACAGACCTGTTTGCCGCGTATCACACACATCTTGTTAAGTTGAACCGTTTCTGTTCTCATGTCTCAACGCAAACAGTTCATCCGAGTGAACTGCATGCCGTATATCGCACACACCTTTGATCTGCCTGACCATTTCTTTTGTGTTGCCTAATCACAAATAGTTCATCTGAGTGAACCGTATGCTGTGTATCGCACACGCCTCCATCTGGCTGCCCATTTCTTTTGTTCCTCCTCATCGCAAACAGTTCATTGAACTAAACCGTATTCCCTTCATCGCACACGCAACTAAAACCTAAACCGTGTTTTATGCATCTGTCATCGCAAACGTTTTACACATTTCTGACGGTTTTCATACAGCACCCTTTGTGATTATGGCACCGCACACAGTTTCTCGAAGGGTCTCTGATCATAGTGTCGCGTTAGCAGCATCCTGCAGTAGTGATCTGCTGTGTATCACCGACGATTCCGCTATGATTAAAGTATGCTTTACGATGTGGATCGCACACACTCATTTAGTTGAACTGTGTGCGGAGCAATTGCCAGGTTAAAACAAAAATATCCCATTTTGAATCAGCACGCAAAAAGAAAATTCGCCACAATATTCAATTGAACAAATAAACAAAAATATCCCATTTTGAATCGGCACGCAAAAAGCAAATTCGCCACAATATTCAATTGAACAAATAGTGTCCACAGGAAGAACATTCATCAAATTTCGCAACAATTGCAATTGAACATATGGTAGCTAAATTCCAATGATTTGTCCACAGATATATGTATTACATAATTAATCATAGTATAGGAAATACGAAGACCTCATCAGATGGAAAACAATGGATCCATGCGTTATATGTTTAGCGGCTAACTCTTACTCAATGTTTCAGGAGAACGAAATCTTCATTATCACCAGTGGGATTGATGTAGTGATCCAGGAAGAAGTCACTGATAAATCTCCGAACCATCAGCAATTCACCAGTCGGGAGCAGTTCAGGGGTCCTCGGTTTTAAGATGAGCTGTAGTATTTTTAAGATCAGAATGTGCCATATGAGTGGAGTAGAAGATATTAATTAAGATAGACTTACTGGTACTAATTCGCGAGGATCATCACAACTATCAGCAGATTTGCAGATGGAGATCATGTGTGTGCAAACATAACATCCACAAAGGTTGGTCCATGCTTCTTGCTGAGGACACTAAATTTTTTTGTACAAAATTAGTCATGTATTTGTCCTGTTAGGAACAACCTAACCGGTGTTAGATGTATTATTTTTTCTTTGGAAAAAATAGAAAGAGGTTTATTTAGAAGCTTGAACATTTGACTAGCGTAAGGAAAGGTATTTGCAGACTGTTGGATAAATTTTCTGAAAATAACAGATTTTGGTGTGTTACCGGAGAAACGATCTCGTGCTGCAGAGGTTGTTCCGTCTTGAACATGTTCCCTGGTTTAGTTTTCCACAATGCGAGCACACTGCAAATTATGATGAATTTTGAAAACATCAATTATTGAGCCAGATATGAATGCAAATTAATTTCAACACCATTGAATTTAATACCTATCCAAGAATTGCTGAACATGCGTCAGATCCTGAGCGTTTGTTGACTCTCTAAGAGAATCGATGTAGTAAACTGTGTTCTTGTTTGGAACAATGAATACCAATATCCCGTGATTGCTACATATTAAGAAAGCCATGAACTTACAAATGATGTTGAAATTTGAAAGACAATCAGTGTATGCGTGGTTGTTTACTTGACTTACCATTCATGATATGGCCAGAGAAATGATTGTGCATGGGACGTGTTTTCAAAGATACGAACGACCATGTTAATGGCCCAGTCCCGTTGGTCCATACCATCTAATGTTGTGCCATTTGCTAATGTAGGATCTATGAAATACACACTCTCCCTTTTTCTTCTCTGCGCGTTCAATCCCCTGAGAGGAATAAAATGGAGTTAGTTGTTTATCATTTACAGCCTTGTATGGAGAAGTTGATCAGAGTTTGTTAAGTACTTACAAAATCAGGCATCTAACAAGAGTGGCATCGAGCATGTTGATGTTGAAGAAGAGATGTAAGTCCTCAAAACTCACATTGATGGAACCAGCATCATGTCGGAAATGATCTCTGTTGTAGTGGACTAGCAAACCATAATGACCTTTTTACATTTGATCCATGTAATATTCATTAAAATCGCGGCAACTGGAGCTGCACTCATCAAAGTATTCACCAACAAGAAATGGTTGGCCATGGACGTACTTGCGTGCTTGAAGTACGGCTGCTTTACTTTTAGCAAGCAACAATTCTACTTCTTCATCATCCATGGCATCAGAAATAGTATTACTCCCCGATTCGAACAAGCTGTTGTTAATTTGGTTTAGGGCAATGAGTGCTTTAAGTAAGAGGCAATCGTTCTCTTTCCTCTTCACTCTCCTGCTGCGCTTCCTCGTGGGTGTAGCCTTTTTGGCCACTTCCTTCTTTGTACTTGAAGCATTTCTAGCAGAACGTCTGGTTGGCTGCAAGGTAGACTGCTGAGCAGACGGTGAAGCTTGGAAGGACTACTTAGCAGACGGTTTATCTATGCCAGACCGTTGAGCTAGCGGTGCTGCTGTGACCGACTACTGGGCTGTAGGAGCAGAGGCATCGGGCTGCTGACCATGTGTTGAAGCTATGTTGGGTTTCTGCGCAGGTGGTGCCAACTTGTCGGTGTGCTGAGGAGGCCGTGCCAACATGATGGTTTGCTGAGCAGGAAGTGCTGATGCATTGGTATGCTAATCACGCGCCTGCAGACCGAGGACTGATGAGCAGTCGGTTCTGGACCTACAGACTGCTTAGTAGGCGGTGAAGCATCAGACTACTTAGCAGTCTATTCCACCAGGTAGGTCTGCTGAGCATGTGCTACAGCTGGGTCTCCCCCCGTTGCTTCAGCGGCCGGCATCTGAACCGGTGGTGCGTCATTAGCAGTTGTAGGCCTTGCCACTGGCTGCTTTGGGGCAGAGGATGACATGGCCAATACGCCAGAAAGTCGGGCCGGCTAATCACAGGTTGATGCATCATCCCGCGAGAGCTGCTGTGGCAAGGAGAGCGTCAATGGTTTCTCTTAGCGGGGCTTCAGGACTCATCGATGAACTCTATTTCCTTTCGTGGCCACTGGATGTGATGTAACAGTGTTTCTCCCAAGGTCCTTTGCTCATTGAAGTCTCCTAGGACATTCTTCAGGGAAAATTCATTGAATCCAGGCTTTAATTCAGTCATGTAGCACTTCACACAGCCTGGCTTTAATGGCACATTGTCCTAGAAGAGGCCATCTTCCAAGAAGGGTGGGCAAACCCAGGCTGTTGCACATTTTAATGTACCTTCATAATGTGTAAGCACGCCCTTCAGTCTGTCTTTCATTCCAGATAAATCAGATATAGCATCATCACGAGAAGCTACAGTCTCAGTGTCGCTGTGGTCAGCTGATGCACAGCTACTCTTGTGCAGTGTTGTCGCGCAATAAGCAGCATCCTCCATGCCCGCCTCCCCTCCCATCTGCTGGCTATGTGTCAGTGTTAGAGTCTTCTGCATCATCATTGACTCCTCAACATCCTTTCGAACAGCCAGATAAATGTCCTTCTTCAACCTTTCATACAATGCATTCTGCTTCATTTCACTCCTCGCTTTTTCATGTTGAGCTTATCTTCTTTGCTGAGTGTGAAAGCCCTCTTGTGTGGGACATTAACACCTATACTCCTTGCACGGGGCTCTTTTGTGTCCAGAGTAATGGACAGAATGTCACATGGCCCTGAGTTCCTGTAGAACCTTCTAGGGATCTTGGAAGCCTCTAACATCACTTCATACAGTTTGGCATCACGTGTGTTTTCAAAGTAATAAGTTCCTCATCACGCCTCTTTGCATGTGCCCGCAAGTAGTCTCTGGCACGTTCGCCCCTGATTTCACTAAAGGCCGGATTCCCACCCGCCGCTACTGCTTCTTTGTCCTCCTATTCCCATATCAGTTTCATGCCGTAGTATCCTACCACACCCATACAGTGGGGGTGTATGTTCTTCTTCTGAAGTTCCTATTGCTTGAAACTCTTCTTAGTAAACTCTTTAGTTTCCTTGACCCTTTTGAATTCTACCCAGTCTGCCTTTGTAATTTGGGTCTATGCGGGGATTGGGTCCTTGCCTTCACTCAAGTACTTCCTATACGACACGTGCTTCCAGTTTCTCCAAGCATCCCTAGTGTCGGTGTCAAAACCGGCAGATCTCGGGTAGGGGGTCCCAAACTGTGCATCTAGGCGGATGGTAACAGGAGGCAGGGGACACGATGTTTTACCCAGGTTCAGGCCCTCTTGATGGAGGTAAAACCCTACGTCCTGCTTGATTTATTCTTGATGATATGAGTATTACAAGAGTTAATCTACCATGAGATCGGAGAGGCTAAACCCTAGAAGCTAGCCTGTGGTATGATTGTTGTTGTCCTACGTACCTAAACCCTCCGGTTTATATAGACACCAGAGGGGGTAGGATTACACAAGGTTGGTTACAAAGGAGGAGATATACATATCCGTATTACCTAGCTTGCCTTCCATGCCAAGTAGAGTCCCATCTGGAGACGGGATGAAGTCTTCAATCTTGTATCTTCATAGTCCAAGAGTCTGGCTGAAGGATATAATCCGGCTATCCGGATACCCCCTAATCCTGGACTCCTTCAGTAGCCCTCGAACCAGGCTTCAATGACGATGAGTCCGGCGCGCAGTATTGTCTTCAGCATTGCAAGGCGGGTTCTTCTCCAATTTCCAAGTGTTTGTAAGCAGTGTACGGCCCCATAAATGTTGAACCTCTTGGCTTCTGTGCACAATAAGGGCTATCTCCCATGTGTCAAATGAATACGAGGCGCCAGGGCATTTTTACATTTGCCCCCCTAGCCAGATAAATAAATTGTCTATTAAAGGGATAGGGATTCTTAGATCCGATCCACACCGTCCTCCCCTCAGCGAGAATCCATCAGAGCGTATTTCGGAAAGATCCATTCCAGCATGGCCGACCTCCGCAGCTCCTCCTCCCGCCCTCGTAGCCCTAAGCCCGGTGATTGGGAGAGGTGTTCAGTCCCACACAGTCGATTGGTCGAACTATAGAGCAAGGGATTTCTCCCTCCAGCGTATATGGTGCCCGTTCGAGCCGGGCTTGCCACCTACAATGGCGGGGAGCAAGCGGAGGGCCTTCCCTGTCCCTCCATGGGGGAACGGGTCTGCCTTGTTCCTTATTTACTAAGGGGACTCGGATTTCCATTTCATCCGTTCCTCCGCGGGCTCTTGGAGTTCTACGGCCTCAAATTACACAATTTCACCCCTGCCTCCATTCTACATATCACCGGCTATGTTGCTCTCTGCGAGTTGTTCCTGGGCTGCGAGGCTCACTTCGAGCTGTGGAAAAGGCTATTTTGCCATGGTGGTCATTACGGCCGACTATCCCGGACTGCTCCCTGCATCGCACATAAGAAAGACCAAAAATCCCAACTCCAAAAACTAGGATCCCCTTTTAGACACTTCACCCACCATATACACATGGCATTTTTTACAGGGAAGGCATTAGAGACGCCCTACCGAACCCGCAGCAACTCGCCAACAAGAGGCGCCGAGGCCAGGTAGGCCAAAAAGGAAAGCGGTCAGGACGGAGACGCCGGCGCAAAGGTATAAAGACCCCACTCCATGGTTGTCATATTTCTCAAAATTTAATGATGCCCATGTTTCTTTAATAGAAAAAACGCTCGCCGGAATATGTCTGGCGATGTTGCTGATCACGCCTCCACCAGTCGGGCGCCAGGACCGGACATAGAGGCGGAAGCCGATATGGGGCAGGTGCCGGATAATCCCCCTACAGAGGATGTGGATAGATTATCCGCTACTAACTCAGAAGTGGAAAGCGCCATGAATCATAGGCGCCACCGGGCCGTACTCCGTGACGCTTGTTTCTCACCAGAGGCATTTGATGCCTTTAATTCCGGAGAGGCATACCTCCGTGCTGCTCAAGATGGTCTAGCCAGAGCCACAGATCAGTATGTAAAGGATGTACGAGTGAGTAAATCTGGCAATTTATATGTATCAGTAGCCCCTGAGACTTGAAACAGTTAGCAGAACTGATTTAAGGATCATCTTTATTGTGCAGGTTCTTACAGAGAAGAATACTCGGCTATCCCAGGAGCTCGAGGAATGCAAGACCCAACTGTGGGCCGCTGTTGCCGCATTGCAGGAACCGAAAAAGCCTCCCGCTGGTAACATTTACTTTAAAGAATGATGTTTACCATATAGTGTGTGTCGTGGCTGCAGATCTAACAATAGATTTTGCAGATGAATCCGGAAAAAATTCGAAGGACCGGCATGTCGTGCGACAGCTAGAGGCTGGCAAACGCGTGCTGACTGAGGTTAGGCGGGAGAAAAACAATCTCCTTGACGCCAATGTCAAGCTGAGCGTGGAACTAAAAGACGTACGAGCCCAGCTTGCAGACTCCGAGAAGGAGAAAAAGCGGCTTCGGTGCGGCATTTTCAGTAAGTGCTTGAACGAATCCTTTTGAAGGAGTTCGGCGAAGAAGCCGACTAACATCGTTATGTCTGTAGGTATGCTGACGGGTCGTCCTGTGGAGGAAATGCCCGGGTCTGCAGGTGATCTTCTATCCGAGCTTTCTCATCTGCATGAACAACTTCGGCAGGTGATGCAAGGTGTTGCCCAGGCCTTGTGGCCATCCGCCTCCCTGCCAGAAGGCGTTGCAGAGCTTACGTAGAAGCTCAAGGGAGAACGGTGGCGCTTCTGATTATGGAAGATATCGGCATGCCGACAAGGTGCCCGAGAAGCCTGGGCCATGGTGAAGACATGGTACACCAAGGCTGACCCAAATCACATGGCCGAGGTCGGACCTGTGGGACCCGACGGAAAAGAGATCCCCGTTAGCTTAGTTTATGGGCAAGTAGAATTAGCCGCAAAGTATTCCCAACAGGATTGTAGGTTAGACCGCCTGTTGGATGGTATAGAGGAGGAATTTAGTCAGTCAGCATGACTATGTAATTAAAGTGACATGTATAATGCCTTCTAGCCGGATTGTAGATCATTTGTCATGGCGGACCTTTTCGCTTCAACCTCGGGACCCGATAGTCCGGAGTGTATCCGAATACCCGCTCAGTTATATAAGAACCGGGGTATGCATGGAGACCAGGCGTAGGGGTCATTGGTGCTTGAACAGACAAGTGCCCAACTAGTTATGTTATATTACATGGGTAGTAAGAAACATCTTCCAGGGAGAATAGTTCCGTTAAGGGTTCCTTTCCCTGGGTAAGCATGCCCTAAAGTGCATGTGCGGACTGCGATGGGAAACACAGGAAAAAACATCTGGGGGAAGATATGGAAAATAAATAAAAATCATCTTTTGTTCGCCGACCGAATATTCCCTTAAGAACACTAGCTTTCGGCTTCACCCAGTTAGAGGTACACATCCGGCTGACCCGGCAGTAACAATCGCAGAGGTGCTCCCCTTATGCCCTAGCCGAATTAACGGGAACGTAGGGCATAAATACAAGTGCTAGGCAACACAGCTTGGCCAAAACTTAAGTCATATCGATGCATATAATGGCAAAAAAAGGTACATGTGGAAGCATAACACATGTGCGGGGCACGAGGCCCAAATAAATAATCAAGCTTCTGTGAAAGAAGCCCCCAGGTATGATGAGTGCGGCTAGCACATCTGTAATGTGCAAACGAGGCGCAAGTTGGCCTTTGAAGGCCTGGAGAAATAATAAAAGAAAGAAAGAAAAACAAGACAGATAATGTATAAAAGATGGACAGAGGAAGGGGACGAACACAGGGTCCGGCGCTAGGCGTAGAATCTTCGGAGCCTGGCCGCGTTCCATGGGTTCGGCTCGAGTCGATTAGTCGATGCATCCCGCAGTCGGTACGCTCCACCGGTCAGAACTTGGTCAATAATGAAGGGACCTTCCCATTTGGGCTCGAGCTTGTTCTTTTTCCTATCCGGCAGACGTAGAACTAGTTCGCCAACATTATAAGTTTTGGCCCATACTTGTCTGCTTTGGTATCTGCGAGCCTGTTGCTGATAAAATGCGGAACGGGCTTTTGCCATGTCGCGCTCCTCCTCCAAGGTGTCCAGACTGTCCTGCCGATCAAGCTCGGCTTCTCTTTCTTCGTACATGCGCACTCGAGGTGAGTCATGAATTATGTCATAGGGCAAGACTGCCTCTGCGCCGTACACCATAAAGAAGGGTGTATATCCGGTACTATGGTTTGGCGTGGTCCGCAGCCCCCAGAGTACAGAGTCAAGCTCCTCTACCCAGTGCGTGTTAGACTCCGTTAAGGACCGCACTAGCCTAGGTTTAATGCCGCTCATTATAAGACTGTTCGCGCACTCCACTTGACCGTTGGTTTGTGGGTGATAGACCGAAGCATAATCGAGCCTGATGCCCATTTTGCTGCACCAGAGTTTTACCTCATCGGTAGTAAAGTTCGTGCCGTTGTTAGTGATGATGCTGTGAGGGACACCATAACGGTGTACGACCCCGGATATGAAGTCTATCGCCGGCCCGGATTCGGCTGTTTTAACAGGTTTGGCCTCTATCCATTTGGTGAATTTATCCACCATGACCAGTAAGTATTTTTTCTTGTGGGTTCCCCCTTTAAGGGGTCCAACCATGTCAGGCCCCCAGACCGCGAAGGGCCACGTAATGGGGATTGTTTGGAGGGCGGTGGGTGGCATGTGGCTTTGATTTGCAAAGAGCTGGCAACCGGTGCAACCTTGGACCAAGTCCTGTCCATCTGCCCGGGCCGTTGGCCAATAGAATCCTATACGGAAGGCCTTGCTGACAAGAGCCCGAGCTGCGGCATGGTGACCGCCGAGTCCGGCGTGAATTTCTGCCAAAAGGTTCCTTCCTTCCTCTTCGGAGATACACCTTTGAAGGATTCCGCTAGTGCTTTTTTTATACAATTCTCCCTCATGGACCCTGTAGGCCTTGGATCGCCGCACTATGCAGCGTGCCTCATTTTGGTCCTCCGGAAGTTCCTGCCTAGTTAGGTAGGCCAGGAATGGTTCTGTTCACGGGGCTATGATGGCCATTATTACGTGGGCCGAAGGTGTTATTTCGGTGGCGGAGCCTCCGATTGTGTCAGAGTGTTCGGTATCGGGTATTTTGGCCGGGTCCGGATTATTGTTACCGGTGTCCCCTTCCCATACTACGGATGGCTTGAACAACCTCTCCAGAAATATGTTGGGGGGGACCGCGTCGTGTTTTGCGCCGAAGCGGGCGAGGATATCCGCCGCCTGATTGTTTTCCCGAGCCACATGCTGAAATTCGAGCCCCTCGAACCGAGCTGACATATTTAGGACGGCATTGCGATAGGCCGCCATTTTCGGATCCTTGGTATCAAAGTCTCCATTTATTTGGGATATTGCAAGGTTCGAATCCCCCCGCACCTTTAGGCGTTGGATGCGCATGGATACTGCCATCCGGAGACCATGTAAAAGGGCCTCATATTCGGCTGCGTTGTTGGAGTCCGTATACATTATCTGGAGTACGTATTGAACTGTATCTCCGGTTGGGGACGTCAAAACGACGCCAGCTCCCTGACCAGCCAACATTTTGGAGCCGTCGAAGTGCATGATCCAGTTGGAATATGCGTTGTACTCTTTAGGGAGTTCAGCTTCCGTCCATTCGGCGACAAAGTCGGCCAATACTTGCGACTTAATGGCTCACCGTGGCTTGTAAGTTATGTCGAACGGGAGGAGCTCAATGGCCCATTTGGCAATACGGCCTGTAGCATCGCGGTTGTTTATAATATCATTAAGTGGTACTTCCGAGGCTACTGTTATTGAGCACTCTTGAAAGTAGTGTCACAGCTTCCGGGATGCCATGAATACCGCGTATGCTATCTTTTGATAATGCGGGTACCGTAACTTGCATGGAGTAAGGATAGTGGATACATAGTAGACCGGCTTTTGAAGGGGGAATTTATGTCCATCCGTTTCTCGTTCGACGATGAGCACTGCGCTCACAACTTGATGAGTTGCCGCAATGTATAACAACATTGATTCGCCAATGTTTGGCGCGGCCAGGACTGGGTTGGTTGCCAATATGGCTTTTATTTCTTCCAATCCGGCTATGGCGGCATTCGTCCAATCAAAGTGTTCGGTGCACCGAAGGAGGCGATAAAGGGGTAATGCCTTTTCTCCCAGGCGGGAGATAAAGCGGCTTAGAGTCGCCATGCATCCGGTTAATTTCTGTATTTGTTTGAGGTCCGTTGGGATATCCAATTGTGACAGAGCTCGGATCTTGGCCGGATTTGCTTCAATTCCTCTGCCGGATACAATGAAGCCCAAGAGCTTTCCGGCTGTCACACCGAAAACGCATTTTTCCGGGTTGAGCTTGATGTCATATGTTCGGAGGTTATCGAATGTGAGCCTCAAGTTGTCTACTAGAGATTCGACATGTTTGGTTTTGACGACCACGTCATCTACGTATGCCTCCACTATTTTGCCGATCTGGTTTGCCAGACATGTCCGAATCATGCGCCGATATGTTGCGCCGACATTTTTGAGCCCAAAGGGCATTGTGTTGAAGCAGAAGGGGCCGTATGGTGTGATGAATGCCGTTGCGGCTTGGTCGGGCTCCGCCATCTTAATTTGGTGGTAGCCGGAGTATGTGTCGAGGAAACACAATGAATCGTGTCCTACGGTAGCGTCGATAATTTGATCGATGCGGGGGAGGGGGGAGGGATCCTTTGGGCAAGCCTTGTTGAGGTCCTTAAAATCGACGCACAGGTGCCAGGATTTGTCCTCTTTTGGTACCATCACCAGGTTTGCTAGCCAGTCCAGATGTTTTATTTCTCTACTGAATCCGGCCTCCAATAACTTGGCTAGTTCCTCTCCCATGGCTTGTCTCTTAGGTTCAGAGAAACGCCGAAGAGCCTGCTTGACCGGCGTGAATCCCTTTAGAATATTGAAGTTGTGCTCGGCCAGCTTGCGTGGGATTCCTGGCATGTTTGAAGGGTGCTAGGCAAAAATGTCCCAGTTCTCGCGTAGGAACTCTCATAGTGCGGCATGTACGTCAGGGTTTAATTGTGCCCCGATGAAAGCTGTTTTTGTAGGGTCCGTTGGATGGACTTGGAATTTGACTATTTCATTCGCCGGTTTAAAGGAGGTGGACTTGGATCTCTTATCGAGTATCACATCGTCCCTGTTCACTGTGGAGCGCAGCGCAGTCAGTTCCTCAGCCGCTAGGGCTTCGGATAATGCCTCGAGGGCCAGTGCAGCCGTCTTGTTTTCGGTGCGGAGTGTTGTGTCCGGATCACTAGCAAGAGTGATAATTTTGTTGGGCCCGGGCATTTTGAGCTTCATGTACCCGTAATGGGTATGGCTTGGAAGATTGTGAACGCCTTCCGCCCTAACGGGGCGTGGTAACCGCTACCGAACGGGGCCACTTGGAACGTAATCTCTTCGGACCTATAATTCTCTGGCGTGCCGAACACCACATCTAGTGTGATTTTGCCTGTACAGCGCGCTTCCCGACTGGGAATTATTCCTCTAAAGGTTGTGCTGCTTCACTCGATGCGGTTCCAGTCTATTTCCATTTTTGAAGGATTTCCTCATAGATGAGGTTTAATCCGATGCCGCCATCCATGAGTACCTTGGTGAGTCGAAAGCCGTCCACAATTGGACTAAGGACCAATGCGGCTGGTGCTCAGGCTGTTCGGAATTTAGGTTCCTCACTGGCATTGAAAGTAATAGCCGTGTCACTCCATGGGTTTATTGTCGCCACGTGGTAGATTTCGGCAAGGCTGCGGAGTGTTCGCGTTTGCGTATTATTTGATGCGAAGGTCTCGAAGACCGTTAATACCGTACTGGTATTTCTGGGATGGTGCTCTATGGCTTCTGGAATTAGGATATCCTCGCCACTTTTGGCTACCTGCCGGAGTATCCAACATGCTCTAAGGCTATCTGTTGGTATGGCGCCCTCTGTGCTATGTATTTTACAGGGTCCATTGAGCCATCCCTCCAGTACGGTTCCATGCCCTATAGGGGTTTTTTGCTTTTTGGTAGTTGACCCGGGTGTCTTTTGATAGTGCACCCTTTTATTTCAGACTGGGTTCGTATTTAGGGCCGGATTATCCCAAAAGTTTGTTTCGGTTTTCCAGGCACTTTCCGTCGCACTGTACTTTCGTACTATGGACGCCAAGTCAGCGAAGCGTGATATCTCACGGTGATTTATGGCGTTAAGGATTCCCTTGTCCGTGCAATTATTGCAGAAAAATAAGATTGTGTCTTCCTCGCGACAGTCCTTAACCTTGTTCATCGCAAGGAGGAATCGGGCCCAATAGTGATGTACTGTTTCCTGGGGCTATTGCCTGATGTGGGAAAGATCGCTTATGTTTGGGTGGGTGGGTGGAATTGAATCTGAACCCTTACCCGATCTGGGATCCAGGGGCCGAGGAATTTCCGATTTTGGAAATTCGGGTTCCGGGGTGTTGCTCGATAATCCTGGCCCGCTGCCTAACTCTGAGTTTAGGGATTGGATGCTGTCCTCCCGCGAACGGGTATCCGGCTCGGAGAGCTCAGGAATCCGTACATAGTTGGTCCTCAATATGGAGAAGAGGTCGCCGCATTATTCCTCCACCATTGCAATATGATGGGTGACCGGCGGAGAGTTAATCTCCCTTTGATCGGGTATAAGCCCAATCCGATCATAGCCCGTAGCGACTCCCAGGGCGGCGATGCGATCCAAGAGCTCATTTAGGGAGGTGAGCTCCACTGGATCCATCTGTCCGGCGAGTGCCGATTTGACGTGGAGGCTGTTTCCGATGACCCGAGAAGTCATCGTCGGCGCGGCGGCCGAACAGGCGGTCATGATGAAACCGCCTAGCCGGAGAGTTTGGCCGACAGCCAAAGCTCTCCCAACAGTAGTACCGTCTTTAAAGACGAGATGAGACATCCTTCCTTCGGGCGACGGCACAGTGGCACTCTCAATGAAAGCACCAATGTCAGTGTCAAAACCGGCGGATCTCGGGTAGGGGGTCCCGAATTGTGCATCTAGGCGGATGGTAACAGGAGGCAGGGGACACGATGTTTCACCCAGGTTCAGGCCCTCTTGATGGAGGTAAAAACCTACGTCCTGCTTGATTTATTCTTGATGATATGAGTATTACAAGAGTTGATCTACCACGAGATCGGATAGGCTAAACCCAAGAAGCTAGCCTATGGTATGATTGTTGTTGTCCTACGGACCTAAACCCTCCGGTTTATATGGACACCGGAGGGGGCTAGGGTTACACAAGGTCGGTTACAAAGGAGGAGATATACATATCCGTATTGCCTAGCTTGCCTTCCACGCCAAGTAGAGTCCCATCCGGACACGGGACGAAGTCTTCAAACTTGTATCTTCGTAGTCCAAGAGTCCGGCCGAAGGATATAATCCGGCTGTCCGGATACCCCCTAATCCTGGACTCCTTCACCTAGCCTTCTTCAGTGCAGCGTGTTCCACCTGCATTCTCCAATGCTCTAGAACGTTGAAGTGATCCATGATCTCCCGGACTATCCTTCGCCGTGTTTCTGTGTCAGCCTTCCGAAACCTTGGCAGATTAATGTTGAGCCTTGTCCTGCCAACAAATCCACACACACTCCTAAACCTCATGCGTGCTTTATCTGGTTTAGTTGGAGCCCAGGACTTTAAATCAATCTCGGTTACTTCATATACACCTTTAGGCAGGTGTGTGGGATTCCTTGGAGCGTTCCTCCATGTCCTGACCAGAAGGGCAATTGTTGCAGCTCTATCCCGTTCAAGACTACTTGATCCCTCACAATCTGCTGAAGACCTAGGGTTTTTCAAATCAGATGAAGATACATGGCCTGAATGAGTGTTGTGCTGCTACTCGGCATCTACAGAGAACACATGCGAAACTCAGAAAAGGAGGATAAGTATAAAACTAACAACTTGGTATCAAGCTTTCTAAACATGCCATGCAATAATTTAGAAAATGTACGGCTAATTTGTTAAGTTTGTGTGACTCGGGCGCCCGTGATCTGTAAATAGGCAGTAACGTATTGGAACGAATACAACTTATATGTAGTAAGGAAGGTAGATAATGAACATATATACGCTCTTTGTTATTTTATAGCCAATTTGGGAACATACGGAACGAAATTGGAAGAGGGATTGCGAGGAAATATGCCTCACCGCGATGGAGAGCAGTAACTAATAGGGTTCTTAATGCAAACCCAGCCGGGCCACAGGAGAGGTGAGGGTTACTGCATCGATATGCTCGAGGGTGGCCGGCGAGCAAACGAAGATGGCGAGGTGCGGGCCGTCGCGTGTTGGGAACGATAGTGGAGGTAGGCTTGATGCCGAAGAGCGGGCACACGGGCGGGGTGAGCACGGCGGCATCGAAGAGGGTTCTGCTGTGGATCTGGGGGAGGGGGGGAACTGGCAAAGGAGATTGGGTGGACTAGTTGAGTGAAACGCAAGTGGACGGTGGGGGTGTTGAGGACTCCGGGTGTTGGCGTCCTAGGTGAAAAGGGTGAAAATTTTCCCGGTCGCCGCGCTCGCGGAAAGGCCTATGCAAACGGTTGCCTCTTAGCGCTCGTGTGCACAAACAGAATAATTTCGTTTGAAATGAAGATGTGCTAATTTTGAAATGAAGACGTGAGTTCATCGTTTCACCTATAAATTTTTCCCACGTAAACCGATCACAATTTTACCATGGGTTTGAGTTTCTAGCGCATTTCAGTTCTCATGTGCTATATATAAGCCATTTTTTGGCATTTACCATGCATGTTGGCATATAAATCAATTCCTAGCTGGACTACATTTCCTATCGGAAGGGATGAGGATTGTCGTTCGATCTGGGAGCATCCAACGGTGCAGATCCGTGGGGTTTGGGTTCTGGCCAATCAGAATGCACGACACAGATCACGCGCGCAGCAGGGGGGGGCATCGGCCACGGTTTGGTAGGAACACGGCTTTTGTGTGTGAACTATGTGCTCTTTGAAAACATTTTTTGGGAGGGGCTATTTGAAAACATTTACATGTGTTGTCTAAAGGGATGAGGATCGCCGTTCGATCAAGGAGAATCCAATGGTGCAGACGTACAATCCGTGGGGTTTGGGTTCTGGCCAATCAAAACACATGACTCAGATCGCGCGCATGGCAGAGGGGTGGGGGGTGCATCAGCCATGGTTTAGTGGACACACGGCTTTCGTGAGTGAACCGTGTGCTCTTTGAAAACATTTACATTACCTAACATCGTATTATTGTTTGAATGAAAACATGAGTTCATCGTTTCGCCACCAATTTTTTTCCACGGTAAGAAATCACGAGTATAGTGGAGAGTGTAATATACTAGTATCATGAATATACAGTATATATGATACTAGTGTTGATACTACCTTTAATTAATTATAGCACATAGTATAATACATAGAGTATAGTATCATATATAGATCATGTTTATTGCCATGCATGACACAAATTAGCATCACATTTAACATGATACGATATCTACCTATATGTTACTCTAGCCCTCTTTATATATATTTAATTCTTTGACACATCAGCATACTTGCTATTTCCGAGTGCATGCCATCGTCGGCTATGATACCACCACTATGGCCAGCCTTATAACATGAAACTTATACACCTAATGGTGGGCTAGTATCCTTGTATCGTCATAATGACATAGGAACTTTCATTTTCCATTGCCCTGACCTTGTGCATCCTATGTGTGCACTCTCTTTATTGGACTGGGCACCTTTTATACCTCGAACATTATACCCCCTCGGCGCACCACTCTGGTCGAGCAGCTCCCTTTGACAATCCACTGATGCCTCCGACCATCCTTATACTCCAGACCCCTCTCTCTTTTCTTGTGTGTGTGTGCGTGCGCGCGTGTGTGTGTTGCTCTAGGGAGAGACGGAATATATATTTGTATAGTTGGCATAAGAGGACACAATAATTATGAACAAACATTCTGAATGAAACATGAAACTTATACCCCTCATGGTGTTCTACTATCCTTGTATTGTCATAAAGACATGGGAATATTCATTTTTCATTGCCCCAACGTTGCACATCGTATGTGTGCACTCTCCTTATTGGATGGGGCATCTTTTATACCGCTAACACTATACCCCCCCCTTGGCTTACCACCTTGGTCGAGCAACTCCCCTTCGACGGTCCACCGCTACCTCCGACCATCCTTATACTCTCGACCTCTCTCTATTTTCTTTTGTGTGTGTGTGCGTGTGCACGCGTGTGTGTTTGTGTGTGCGTCTATCTCGCTCTCCCCTCTCTCCGTGTGTGTGTGTTGGTCCAGAGATAGAAGGATTAGAATGTAATGTTGGAACCAACACTTACATGTGCTTACACCCACTCGTATATATTTGTAGAGTTAGCATAAGAGGACACAGGTGCATACCCACTTCCTCCCCCTCCTTTGGTTCTCTCATCCTCCCAGCTTGGTACGCCAGCCACTACCCAGTCTGGAACCACCTCTTCTCTCATCAGCCATGGTGAAAGCCTTCGACTACCTGAAGAGCATCTTCAGGTTTTTAGGAGGATGGCGCGGAAAAGGAAAGCATGGGGCTCACCGAGATGACAAGGATGGCATGGAGGCCGCTGCCCTGCTTGGTCCAGGCGAGCAGGTCACGGGCCAAGTTCCTGGAGGCGTCCCGCAGCCACGGCACGGCCTCGCAGGTCCCCGCGCGGAGGTGCTGCAGCAGTGGATCCCCGCCGTTGCCGGGTGGCCAGACGCCGCGACGGGACTCACCATGGCTTCACCGGGCCGGATCTGGAGCGCGGGGAGGGCGGGGAGGAGGGGAGCAGTTGCGCGAGGGGAATGAGCCGCCGGAGACCCGATGATCCCGTTGACGTCATCGCCGTCCTGATTGCCGGAGGCCCGTGGCCGGCATGAAGCACGCATGCGCGTGCCGGCAAGAAAGCCGACCACGACGCCATGGCCGTGCCTGGACTGGTGGATTTGGGGGTGAAGGTTAGGATAGAGAGTCCATGGCGGAGACAAGGTCGGCGGTGGTGGGTGGGGGTGGCGGCGGTGGGAATCGCGGGAGGGGGCTCGCTCTCTCTCGATCTGGACTGGATCGAGATCGGTTCGGTGGGTGGGATCAGGAGGGGAGTGGAGAGGGGATCGCGTGCCACGGGAGGAGGCCGAGGACGGGGAGGAAAGGAGGCCGGGGACGGGGAGGAAAGGAGGCCAGGGACAGGGAGGAGGTGGCGGCAGCGACGAGACGAGGACAAGGGAGGAGGAGTATGATGGGAGGAGACAGGCGGCGGCGGGGGGAAAGGGAGCGGGGGCGGCAACGACGATGGGGATAAGTGAGCTAGGGTTTTCGTGGGTGGATGAGGATGAGAGGGAGGGTGGAGAGTGACGAGGCGGGGTGTGTGGGCTGCCGTTGGATCCGGGCTCATCCGACGGTGCTAATCCATGATCCGCGTGAGATGGTTTTGGACCAATCAAAACCCAGTACCCCTTTGATGATTTTAAGACCATTTAAATTTGTCATAATCGATTGAAAATAAGATGTTAAAACATGTGTGCTATTTGACGGCCTAGAAAATTTATAAAAACAAATAGAAATAAAAAAACTTTGCATTGTGTCACCAAGTGTGACCTACTTTTCAGTAAGAATAACAAACTTTGAATAACGCAAATATCATAAAAAAGTGTTCTCGAAAATAAGTTTTCTGTAAGAGAATTATTTTTTGAGTGCCCAAAATGATTTTTTTATGAAGAACCTAGCAAATATTTGTTGCAAATTTGGGCCACATCAATTTTATAAAATCTTAGGTCATATTTAATGTTGAGTTGACCAAATGTTGCCTAAGGAAGTTTTCATTTTCTTCGGACAAAAAATTCATTTTCCATTTTTTTTGAGTGCCCAAAATGAGTTTTTTTGTGAAGGACCTACCATATATTTGTTGCAAAATTGTACCTAATCAATTTTCTAAAATACTAAGACATATTTAATGCACAATTGACCAAATGGTTGGGTGTAAAAGGTTATGATCCACCTCTTGTGAAAAAGACAAATTTCCACTAATTCAGTTGGAAGCGGGTCAAATTTGAACTGTAGCTACCTCGTAGATTGCTATTTATTTTTTCCAAAAATCATTTCTAGGTACATAAGTATCTATTTAATCATAGAAACACCAAAAAAATTCCAAGATTCAACCACTAGCTAGGAACGGTCAAGCCCGCCGTTTTGACCGCATTTTGAAACGGGTATAAAAAAATTCAAAAAAAATCAAAAAATTGGACAACCTTCGCATTGCGTTATTATATGTGACCAAGTTACCAGGAAAAATAATAAACTTGTAATACAGCAATTATTTCAAAAAAGTGTTCTCGAAAACGAGCTATCAAGTGTGAAGATTCACGGCTTTCAAGCCAAATGATTAGTCTTATGTCCACATTCATGACATAGTTTGTTCAAATGATCTCATATTGTGCACAAGGGTACATATTGGAATGACAAACAATGTTGCCTAAGGAAGTTTTCATTTTCTTTGGACGAAAAATTCATTTTCCATTTTTTCGAGTGCCCAAAATGAGTTTTTTTTGTGAAGGACCTATCATATATTTGTTGCAAAATTGTACCTAATAAATTTTCTAAAATACTAGGACATATTTAATGCATAATTGACCAAATGGTTGGGTGTAAAAAGTTTTGATCCACCTCTCATGAAAAATACAAATTTCCATCGATTCAGATGGAAGCGGGTCAAATTTGAACTGTAGCTGCCTCGTAGTTTGCTCTTTATTTTTTCCAAAAATAATTTCTAGGTACATAAGTATCTATTTAATCAGAGAAACACCAAAAAAATCCAACATTCAACCACTAGCTAGGAACGGTCAAGCCCGCCGTTTTGACCGCAATTTGAAACGGGCATAAAAAATCAAAAAAATCAGAAAATTGGAAAACCTTCGCATTGCGTCATCATATGTGACCAAGTTACCAAGAAAAATAATAAACTTGTAATACGGCAATTATTTTAAAAAAGTGTTCTCGGAAACGAGATATCAAGTGTGAAGATTCATGGCTTTCAAGCCAAATGATCAATCTTATGGCCACATTCATGGCATAGTTTGTTCAAATGATCTCATATTGTGCACAAGGGTGCATCTTGGAATTCTAAACAATGTTGCCTAAGGGAGTTCTCATTTTGTTTGCACGGAAAATACATTTTCCATTTTCCGAGTGCCCGAAATGAGATTTTTTTTATGAAGGACCTACCATATATTTGTTGCAAAATTGGACCAAATCAATTTTCTAAAATACTAGGCCATATTTAATGCACAATTGACAAAATGGTTGGGTGTCAAAAGTTTTGATCCACCTCTGGTGAAAAAGACAAATTCCCGCCGATTTAGTAGGAAGCGGGTCAAATTTGAACTGCAGCTGCCTCATAGTTTACTATTTATTTTTTTTCCAAAAATCATTTATAGTTACATAAGTACCTATTTAGTCATAAATAAATGGTTTGGTGGTGATACGTCGAGGTTTGGGCGGTGGCCGAGGCCCCCAACTCTAGAGCACGTAAGCTCGCATGCCTGCCGCGTGGTCACTGGGTGACCGTGGCATTGCCATGTGTTTTGGGCAGCCTAGGCATGTCTAGTGGGTTGGGAACTCCCCAGGTAGGCGCTAGGAATAAAATTACAACATAAGATTCTCACGAGGAGACCGATCGATGCTCAAACATGAATTAGCAGCCAAGTGTTTGATTAGCGGTACGGGAAATGTACATGGCTAATGGGCGTGAGTTTTGGCTGAGGATGATCAGTTACTAAGATGACCGTCTTCACAAATTTTCAGCCCAAAAGGAGGAGCCTAGGTGGTACTTGCTTTGCAAACTACCACACTGGACATAAATACGAATGTTGAAGCTCGGCTCAAAATAATGAATGGATTGAGATGGCATTTGGTGGAGGATGGTTATTTGGGCATAGGAAAGCACTGTAGAAAATGGATACTATTTGGACATGCCAAAGTGGCACTTCCTTCACAAACTGTTGTTCTAAACAGAATAGGAAAATGAATATTTTTGAATTATTTTTGAACTAGGCAAGGAAGGTTTTTTACATAATTGACGAAGATATGACCCAAAGAATTTATGAGATTTTTTTGGGAATTTTGGGAATGACAGAAATATAGGTTGCTTCACAACCTATGGCAAAAACTGCCACATGGATATGACACATAGGCAAAACTGATGAGGTGGCGCCTAGTCATAGTAACCCACCACAATTTACAAGGCTATGACCATCTATATTGGTCGTTAACAACTAGAAATAAGGCAGCGGACCAGCACTGTTTGCTTTATGACCATTTCATGTAAGGAAATTATGACCTTTCTAACCAAAATGGTCGCAATGGTTTAGGGTTTGGAGCCCCTCGAACAGCTTTTGACCAATTGGTCTCAAATGGTCATAGATCTATGACCAATTCTTCTAGGGTCACTGACAGAAGGTCACTAGTTGACATGTTTCTTGTAGTGCATACACATACCCTTTTTAAAGTGTTGTACTAGAAGAAAAGCAGGTAGATGGATCTCACTGCCGAAAAGTCATTTTTTCTACAGCCAGGCCGGCCCAACTCTCCTTCTTTCTCTTTTTTCCACATCAGCCTCTAGGCCCAACACCCTTGCCACCTCCACTGAGCAGCCCGAGCAAAAATCCTCCCCTAACCCTAACCGGTCGAGCAACTCCAATCGACCCCTCGTCTCGCCTCTCCCTTCCCATGCTCAATCCCCTCTCACCGCCTCCTCTCACACGCGCACACACAGCGCCACCAGAGAGGCCCTGGATCCCCTGGACACCTCCCCATCCCCTGCTCTCTCCGTCCGGCCATGTCGTCGCGCGGGCGCCTTCCATGGAGGCGCTGGAAACACGGTACAGAGAGCACGTGCTGATGGCATCGGCATTCAGAGATAGCAACAATCCAGTGACGCTGGTAGCACTTCTGACCACCATCGAGAAGCATGCGGCATCCTCCCCTCCGATGTTGGCATCGATGTCTTGTGCCCCTACACGACCTGTAGCTGTCATTCTCGACGCCAGAGCAGTGCACCCGTGTTATAGAGGCGTCCATGAAGTTCAAGTGTTGGCTCTGGCTAGTTTGGTGCTGTGTAGTGAATTTGTGAGCCGTGTCTTGTTTGTTGACTGAACTTGGTGAAAGTGCTAGTGATCGACTAGAGGGGGGTAAATAGGCGATTTTTATGGAAGTCTTCAAAACATGGAAGTTTCGAAGACAAACGATAGAAATAAACCTATTACCATGCAGCGGAAGGTAGACTACACTAGGCAAACCATAGTCAAGTATTCAATGAAGTGAAAGCGCAATGACTAATAGCAGCTAGGCAGTAAGGATCAGGTAGGAAGATATTGTGAAGCCAATCAGAACAAGTAATCACTCAATGAAGCCAAATGGTGATGCAATCGTACAATGGCTTCACAAGGACCAACAGTAAGTAAAGGGAAGGGAAGGATGAAACCAGTGACTCGTTGAAGACAATGATTTGTTGGACCAGTTCTAGTTGCTGTGACAACTGCACGTCTGGTTAGGGAGGCTGAGATTCAACTCAGAAGACCTCGTCTTCACCTTATTCCCCTTGAGCTAAGGACACCCAGTCCTCGCCCAATCACTCTGGTAAGTCTTCAAGGTAGACTTCCAAACCTTCACAGACTTCATTCATCAACGATCCACAATGATTCTTGGATGCTCAGAACGCGACGCCTAACCGGCTGGAGGATAAACAGTCCTCAAGTGTAATAAGTCTTCAGATCACACAGACATGAAGACTTAAGTGATGCCTAACACTCTTTGGCTCTGGGTGGTTAGGGCTTTATCCTCGCAAGGAACTCTCTCAAAGGCTTCGAGGTGGGTTGCTCTCAAACGACAAAAGCCGTATTCTAACTCTGAGCAGCCAACCGTTTATGGTTGTAGGGGGTGGGCTATTTATAGCAACCAGGCAACCCGACCTGATTTGTCCGAAATGACCCTCGGTCACTAAGGAACTGACACGTGTTCCAACGGTCAGATTTCAAACACACACGGCAACTTTACTTGGGCTACAAGCAAAGTTGACTTATCCAACTCTGGACAAGATTTTCTCTCATAGTCTTCACTCGAAGACATAGGATTTTGGTTAAGCATCACTTCAGTCATTCTGACTGGTTCTCTTGGACCCCACTTAACAGTACGGTGGTTCCTATGACTCAACAAAGAAGAAAAAGAACGACGAAAGAACTAAGTCTTCGTGCTCCATAGTCTTCATGCGATGTCTTCTCTTGTCATAGTGTTCAATGTGAATGTCTTCACATACCACCTTTGTCTTCAATGTCTTCTTACATTTTTAGGGGTCATCTTTGGTAGGAAAACCGAATCAATGAGGGACTTTTACCTGTGTTATCCTGCAATTCTCACAAACACATTATTCCCTCAACTAGGTTTGTCGTCAATACTCCAAACCCAACTAGGAGTGGCACTAGATGCACTTACAATCTCCCCCTTTTTGGTGATTGATGACAAACTAGTTGAAGTTTTCAACGGGGAATATAATATGTGAAATTGTAAAGGATAGGAAATTGTCTTCATAAGTTGCAAGGGCTCCCCCTGAAGATGTGCATATAAGTAATTTGCTTTTGGAATGCAAATGCACATGGCAGGTTGTACTTGTGGAGATCCTCTTCAACTTATGATGACAATTCATCATGCATGAAAAGTATGTGAAGATAATGACATGCATAATGAAAAATGGACGTCTGCAAAATGATCTAAGTGCGGAATTTATCGTCGCACATGCGGAATTTATCATCGCATCACAGAATAGCTAATAAGTAGCAGACGACCATCGAGCTTAAGTGTTACAACTCAAAGAACCAAATGTATCAAAACGAGAGTTGTAAACACTAGGCAAAATATAAAGCAACCGCCCATATGGACCTGCTTGAAGACTATCAAACTCATATGCTTCTCCCCCTTTTGTTAGTAAGGACCAAAAAGGTTTGAAGACATAGAGCATCTACTCGTTCCCATGAGGAGTAGGTGAAGCAGCAAGGTCGTCGGTGTTGTTAGGCGGTGTAGACGAACTCGGGGCAGTGTCGATGCGTGCAGAAGTAGGGGGCGGTGAAGTAGCATCATCTTCATCATAGATCACTCTGGCATTCACAGTTGCCGCGGAGGAAGAGAACTCAGAGTCTTCAAGAGACGGAGTTCGTCGCAGCACAGTCCTTCTTGGAGGTGTTGAGTCAAACTTGAAGCATTCAGAGAAGCCATCCTCTTGAAGATCATTCTCAGAGCACATAAGCGTCAGCCCTTTCCATGTACGCCGACAGGTTTCATGGGCAACAAAGGTATTCTTGGTGGCAAGATTGCGAATCCTGTTTACGTCCACCAAGAGGCTTTGCATTTGGCGCTTCAGCCAGTCATGATGCCTATCCTGTTTCTGATGAAGGGCAACCAGAAGCTCTCGGTCATTGAGAACACGAGATCGCTTCTTGGGCCGTTGGGCAATGGTGCTGTCAGTGGCTTCAGTGAGGGCACGGTGAGGTGCACGTGTAGTGCCAGCCAGAGGATAAACACGAGAGATTGCTTGAACTCCTTCAATGTTTTGAGAGAAGTTTTGGTTCTCAGCATTCTGAAGACTAAGAGGCTCCTTGGCAGGCTCTGGATAGATGGCTTCAACTGACATATCAACGTTAGGCAGAAAGATCCGATGATTGCGAGCAGAGGGCTGATAGGTGACAACTAAGTGTAGTTTGACCAGCCGCATTATCCATGGAGCGTAAAACTTCAAGCCAAAGAGATCAGATCCTGATGCAGCAAGTTGGCGGATGAAGAAGTCTTGTGCATTGAAGCATTTGCCGTGAAGAATATGGAAGACCAAAGTCTTCATTGCACCTTCTAGCTTTGCATGTGGAGAATGTCCTTTGATGGGCCAGAGAGTTCGCCTTATAATGTGATAGATAGTGCGTGGCAGATACTCAAGGTCTTCAACAAAGAACTCCTTAGGATATGCAGCATCTGGAGGCAAAGGCTTCATCATGCTAAGCATCTGACTCATGTTTGGTTCAGGCTTCTGAAAAATGCTCTCCATAGCTGCACTGTGAAGCTGACAACCAGGTTCATAAAGATTTCCTGGAGTGGGTAGACCAGTGAGCTCAATGATATCAAAGGCTTTGGCTTCATGATGAACATTCCCGGTCATCCACTCAAGGACCCACGTCTTCGAATCTCTGTTGTAGCCATGAATATGAAGAGTGGCATAGAATTGGAGCAGCAATTCTTCGTTCCAATGCTCTTTGTCGATGACGAACGACAACAATCCAGACTCTTTGAAGCAATCCAGAGCTTCTTCCAAGCAAGGCAGAACAGTTATGGCTTCAGTGTCAAGACGCATATGTGGGAAAATGCGACCTTGATTATACAGAATGCATGAGTAATAACTGCGCTGCTGATAGCTCCAGAACTGATCAGAAGATATTCTTGCCCTTGAGTAGGGGTTCTTGGCGCTATTGAAGAAGGTGTTGTGTGCTTTGAAGCCATTGATATTAAAAGATCCGGGTGCCGATGCAGGACCTGGAAACCTGGGCAACCTTGGCATTGGCTTTTGTACTTGAGGCCTGTGCTCAACGTGATAGTCAAACTGAGGACCAGCAGCAGGCGAAGGAGTCAGAAAAGGCCATTTGACAGTGAGAAGTTAGCCATAGTTGAATGCTTGCTCGATAGTGTGTGGCCTAGGTGGAGGAACAGGAGCAGTGGCATCAACAGAGGCGTCAGGCTGCACATCTGTAGCATGTGCATCATTGGCTTCACTGGCCTCTGGCACATTGGTTGGTGCAGGCTCCACATTTACTTCAGCCATGACTACGTCATTGGCTTCATTTGTGTTGGTGGTGGCAGCCTCAAGATTCTCAACCTCCACTTGATGAGCTGGAGGGTCGGGCACAGACACGTTCACTTCAGGAACAGCTTCTTCGGAGTTTGGGGGTGTAGGGACACGATCTTCTTCTTGTTTGTCATCGGCTGATGCACCCGGATTGTCTTCAGCACCTTTGGCTTCAGACTCAGAGACAGTCACAGTAGGAGTGGCATCTGGAAACACTTGACGTGCAATAGATTGGTGGTGCACTTCTCCTTCTGGAACGCTCGAAAGATGGACTTGAGACCTTGGTCCTTTGCGAATCCTGTGTAGCACTGGCGACGCCTGTGGAGATGGAGTTGGCTGGACCTCAAAGTCATCCTCTTCTTGAACTGATGGGGTTGCTTGGGGACAGCTTGGAGTGTCTTGTCTCTGTGGGTGATCAGCCCACGATGCATCCTGGGCAGTTGGTGTTAGAGGACGACCAATGCTGATGAGTTCGATGTGCGTAAGCACAGGCAATGATACCAGTTGGTGCTCGATCTAAGGAAGGACTTCATCATCTTCAACATTGTCATGGTGACCAATGTCTTCAGCAGCGGTGGGGTCAACTGCTGGAATGTCTTCAACATCAGGAGCCTCTGTGGAAGCAGGCTCATGAACAATCAGTTGGCGCTCGTGGTGTTCAGATGCAGGGCGAACCATTGAGATAGGTTCAACAACTAAGGGCTCTGTGGGAGCAGCCCGATCCTTCTTGGTTTTGCGCTTCTTCTTAGAGGGAGCGACATCAGAAGCTTCATGATTTTCCCTTTTTCTGGCTTCAGCCTCGGCAATCCTCGTCTTCTTCAGTTCTGAAGCGGTTGACCTGACCTTTGGCTTCGAGCCAGTCATGCTGCTTGGAAGACTATGCGAGGTTCTTCCTGCCTTGAATTTGCAGATTGGTCAGTTGAGGGCTTCTTCTTCTTTGCATCCATTCTTGGGTCGATGCCAGGACGACAAAGAGCCTTGCGCTTCTCAGCCTCATTGAAGGCTTGCACACACTTGTCAGCTAGGCTCTTCATGCGCTCACGAGAACCTTTAGCTTCTTCACGCTTCTTGAGAAAGGCTTCCTTGAGCTCATGCAGCATAATCTTGAAGTTTTTCACATCCTGCACGCTGAGCTTGGCCATGTGCTTATTGAACTGAGCTTTCTCAAAGTCGATCTTTTGCTTCAGTTCAACGATGCACTGAGCTAGAGCTAGCTCTGAAGCAATGGCGCCAGTGAAGGCGACACTGAGGCCAATTGGAAGTTGCAGATCTTCAAAGCTGAGGTTGGGCGTGTCAAACCACTCATCAATGAAGTTATGGATGATTTCCACATCAAAGAGAGGCAAATCATTGAAGATCTCTGCTTCTTCCTTGCTCTTGATCAGTTGCTCAAGAGCGTCATCTGCAAGCTCTTCATCGCTGGACAGATCAATGGCATCATTGCGCAGAATAGCAGTAGTAGTCAGTGCTTGATCAGTATTCTTTCTCATCTCAGTCTTCTTGGAGATATGTGAGAGATCTTCAGACTGCACACTGTCTTCAGGAGGTGCAATAGCCAGTGGCTTCGCCTGTAAGATTTTTGGTGCTGAGGCAGACTTTGAAGCTTTAGCCTTCTTCTGCTTCTGCGGCTTCGGTGGTGCAGGTGCTTCGTCAGATTCAGCATCATCTGCAGGTTGAGCCACGACTGCCCCTTGAACCATAATATGAGTGATGAGACCTTCTAGGTTGTAGAAGGGCCCAACTAGATTGGGTTCAGCTTCTCGTGTGCCATCATCACGTGGCGCAGAGGGGCCTGGGTTGAAGTCTAATCCCAATGACTTCTTGTTTTCCTTGGCAGAGTTCTATGCAAATTGATAGTTGCGCTTGAAGAGATTGTCTTCGCGACACCATAACAGAGAGGATGGGTCGGCATTAGCAGGTTGAGGTCCACAAAGCATGCATGGGTAAAAGCCTTGAGCAATAGCTTCGGACTATGATTTGGGCTGAAGACCTTTGTATGTGATATCTCCCCATGGTCCCTTGATGGCACTCTTCTCAGCATATTCGTCAGTGATGAATCTGTACTTGAACCATTCCTCTGCCCAATGTCTTCGAATCCATTGGATTCGGTTCTTGCGTTCTCCATAGGTTTCTTCTGGATCTGACTTGTATTGCTCATATAGATCTGGTGGCAGGTCCTTAGCAATGTTTCCACGGTGTTGTCTGCCTCCCTTCCTTGTAGATTTCTCTGTAGCCATGAACTTCAAACTGAATGGCTTCAACATGTTCAAAGGTTTCAAAGGCTTCCGCCTACGGGTCAAACAGGAACTGGCTTCGGGAGAATTTATACGATGTTGTAAGAATTCTGGAAATGAATGCAGACTATGAGAACCAAGGGATTCTCCCACGGACATGTACCTGTGACAGCATTAAGGTGCGAGGGAAGGGGAAGAGGTCATATGCATTCTCAGAAGATTTTGAAGATAAATCAGTTTAGAAGACATTGACCTCATCATGCGAAGACATTCACTCATAGATAAAGAGTTGGTTCCAGATTTGTACGAATCCACGGATCAGTACAAGTGAGGAATCTAACTACTTTGTGAAGCATAAGTGAACATACTAGGCATGTTATGAGATGCAGTATGAAATAGATCCAGCTTGTGTGAATAGAAACTTCTTGTGGCAGAAAGTGATGAATCTATAGGATCAAAGGGGCCATAAAAAGGAAGTTTTATTTACCACACGAAGAACTGCTAGACAGAGTGGAAGAGGAGGCCAAGAAGTTCGATCGTCCGTGCCCTAACTTGGCGACGGAGGACACCTACAGCGACGGCGGAGAAGACGATGTCCGCGGCCAACATGAAGACGGCGTCGGAGAGGTCGCGGCAGCTAAGTGCTTCGTTGCCGGCGTCATCGAGGGCTAGCGGTGGCGCTAGGGTTTGTGCGAGAGTGGAAGAAAGGATAATGACTGTGGTGAGGCGTGTATTTATAGGGACAGGGACGACACAGTGTTATTACACAGGTGCCCCTGGCGATTCACATCTGAAGGACACATGGCCATCATGCAACATATCAGAGGTTGTTCCACGTTCCCACGCACGCCTGGATTGTCGGGTGGTCGTTCCTACTTCTCCGGGTTTCAGGTGAAGAAATTAGCATTGAAAACGGACTTAATGTTTGTCTCTGTATCTTCTGCTGACAAGGACAAGAGAAGACATTCGACAGTTTCAAGAGAATGCATATGATTTGGACAGATAGAGTTTGAGATAGAAAGCATAGAGAGGTTAGGGTCCGATCACATTCACTTAGTTCAAAAGATTCAATAAGAAGACATAGCTATAAGTGAATGTTGTAGAGGACAGAACACTAGTATATATATATATATATATATTATATATATATATATATATATATATATATATATATATATATATATATATATATGAGAAAGACAATCAAATCAACATAGTGACGATAATCATGAAGACAAGTTGAAAATGAAGATAAACAAACTGTGAATACATAGCAAATGTAATGCCTTAGGTAAAACACTTCAAACAGAAGAATTTGGTGGTGGCATTACCCACCGTATAGGAAGTATTAGACCCAGACACGGCGCATAATTATCGTGGCGCTCCGAAGTCAAATTCCACATTAATGTATTCACACTTAGAATGTAAGTCTTCATTGATTGAAGATATACTTTACTTCGTGTGTTGCACATCTAAGTCATCAATATGCATAAGTGTTAGGATGTGTGCCTGATAACAGGACATTTGAGGATTCCAAGATATTTAGCTCACACCGTAACTTGCAAAATATCTTCTCATCCAAGGGCTTGGTGAAGATATCTGCCAATTGCTCTTCAGTGTTGACGTGTATGATATCAATATCTTCCTTCACAACATGATCTCTGAGAAAGTGATGACGAATTTCAATATACTTTGTCTTCGAGTGCTGAACTGGGTTGTAGGCAATCTTGATGGCGCTTTCGTTGTCGCAGTAGAGTGGCACTTGCTTCAGATGAATGCCATAGTCTTTGAGTGTTTGCTTCATCCACAGAAGCTGAGCGCAGCAAGATCCAGCAGCAATGTATTCAGATTCAGCACTAGAGAGAGATACATAGTTCTGCTTCTTTGAAGACCAACATACAAGTGATCATCCCAGAAAATGACATGTGCCTAATGTAGAATTGCGATCCACCTTGTCACTAGCATAATCAGCATCCGAGAATCCAACTAGATCAAACTCTGAGCCCCTTGGATACCATAATCCAAGTGTTGGGGTGTAAGCCAAATATCGAAGAATTCGCTTCATAGCTAAGTGATGTGATTCCTTTGGTGTCACTTGGAATCGAGCACACATGCAAACAATAAGCATAATATCTGGCCTAGATGCACATAGATAAAGTAAAGAACCAATCATGGAGCGGTATACCTTTGATCAAACTCTTTACCATTGTCGTCGGGACCCAGATGATGTTTGGCTGGCATTGGCGTCGTGAAGCCTTTGCAGTCTTGCATCCCAAATTTCTTCAGGCAATCTTTGACGCACTTCTCTTGAGATATGAAGATGCCGTTGCGTTGCTGACGTATTTGAAGACCAAGGAAGAACTTCAGCTCACCCATCATGGACATCTTATATTGCTCTTGCATCATATATTCAAACTCTTCACTGTATTTCTGATTGGTGCAGCCGAAGATAATGTCATCCACATATATTTGGCACCCAATCAGTTCACCATCATATGTCTTCGTGAAGAGAGTGGGGTCGAGGGAACCAGGTTTGAAGCCTTTGCTCTTCAGGAAGTCTTTGAGTGTGTCATACCAAGCCCGAGGGGCTTGTTTGAGGCCATACAGTGCCTTGTTGAGCTTGTACACCATGTCAGGATGTTTTGGATCTTCAAAGCCAGGCGGTTGTGCAACATACACTTCTTCTTCAATCTTGCCATTGAGAAAAGCGCTCTTCACATCCATTTGATATAGAAGAATGTTATGATGATTTGCATAGGCCAGCAGTATGTGTATGGCTTCAAGTCTAGCCACAGGAGCAAATGTTTCATCGAAGTCAATCCCTTCAACTTGAGTGTATCCTTGAGCAACGAGACAAGCTTTGTTTCTGACAACTTGACCATGCTCATCTTGCTTGTTGCGATATATCCATTTGGTGCCTATTATATTGTGCTTGTGAGGATCAGGACGCTTAACCAGTTCCCATACATTATTCAGCTCAAACTGTTGAAGCTCTTCTTGCATAGCTTGAATCCATTCAGGTTCCATGAAGGCTTCTTCAACTTTTTTGGGTTCAGATATTGAGACGAATGCGAAGTGCCCAAAGAAATTTGCTAGCTGTGTTGCCCTTGAATGAGTGAGTGGACCTGGTGCATTGATGCTATCAATTATTCTCTCAATCTATACTTCATTTGCAACACGAGGATGTACAGGACTGTAAGTGCATCTAGTGCCACCCCTAGTTGGTTTTGGAGTATTGACGACAAACCTAGTTGAGGGACTCATGTGCTTGTGAGAATTGCAGGATAACACAGGTAGAAGTCCCTCATTGATTCGGTTTTACTACCAGAGATGACCCCTAAAAATGTATGAAGACATTGAAGCCAAAGGTGGTATATGAAGATATTCACATTGAAGACTATGACAAAAGAGGACACGTTATGAAGCCTATGGAGCTCGAGACTTAGATCTTTCGTAGTTATTTTTCTTTTGTGTTGAGTCATAGGAACCACCATATTGTTAAGTGGGGTCTAGGAGAACCAGTCAGAATGACTGAAGTGATGCCTAAACCAAAAACCTATGTCTTCGAGTGAAGACAATGAGAGCGAATCTTGTCCAGAGCCGGACAAGTCAGCTTTGCTTGTAGCCCAAGTAAAGTTGCCATGAGAGTTTGAAATCTGACCGTTGAGACACGTGTCAGTTCCTTAGTGACCCAGGGTCATTTTGGACAAATCAGGTCGGGTTGCCAAGTGGCTATAAATAGCCCACCCCCTACAACCATAAACGGTTGGCTGCTCAGATTTCAGTGCACGGCTTTTGTCGTTTGAGAGCAACCCACCTCGAAGCCTTTGAGAGAAAATTCCTAGCGAGGAGAAAAGCCCTAACCACCCAGAGCCAGAGAACATTGGGCATCACTTAAGTCTTCTTGTCTGTGTGATCTGAAGACTTATTACACTTGAGGACTGTGAATCCTCCAGACGGTTAGGCGTCGCGTTCAGAGCATCCAAGAGACATTGTGGATTGCCAGTGAACGAAGTCTGTGAAGGTTTGGGAGTCTACCTTGAAGACTTACCAGAGTGATTGGGCGAGGACTATGTGACCTTAGCTCAAGGAGAATACGGTGAGGACTTGGTGTCCTGAGCTGCGTGTTCAGGACTGGGTGTCCGGGACTGTGTGTCCTAAGGTTTAAATACCTAGCCACTCCAACCAGACGTACAGTTGTCACAGCAACTGGAACTGGTCCAATACATCATTGTCTTCAACGAGTCACCGGTTTCATCTTCACTTCCTTTTTCTTACTGTTACTCATTGTGAAGCCATTGCATGCTTGCTCTATCTTTTGTCTTCACAACGTGAATGTATGATCTGTTTGGCTTCATAACTTCTTCCTACTTGATCCTTATTACACTGCAGCTGTTTGTCTTTGTGCTTTCACTCTATTGAATACTTGACCATGGCTTGCCTAGTGTAATCTAACTTCCACTGCATAGTAATAGGCAAAATCTTCGCTGTTTGTCTTCATAACTCCCACGTTTTGAAGACTTCCATAAAAATCGCCTATTCACCCCCCTCTAGTCGATATAACGCACTTTCAATTGGTATCAGTGCAAGGTGCTCCCTTGTTCTGTGTGATTCGGTTTAACCACCTGGAGTTTTAGCTATGTCGACTACAGGGATAATCAAAGTCTCCGCTGCGTGCCCCGTCTTCGATGGAACTGAATATCCCTACTGGAAGAATAAGATGTGCATGCATCTTGAAGCCATTGACGTCGACCTATGGTATGTCGTCGAGAAGGGCATTCCCAAGGCTGGAGAAGGTGTCACTACTGCTGATGTCAAGAAGTTTACTCAACTGGACTCTACTGCCAAAAATATCATCTATGGTCATCTGACAAAAGGACAATATGGCCGTGTGAGTGCCTTGAAGACATCCAAGCTGGTCCGGGACTGGCTCTCCAAGGTCAATGAAGGCATCTCAACCCAGAGAGATCAGAGAATCAGTGTTCTTCGCAACCTCTTCAACCGCTTCAAGCGAAATGACAATGAGAATGTCCAGCACACATTTGACCGGCTCACTGACATCACAAATGAAGTTCAAGCCCTCAGCACCACTGAGATCACCAAACATGAAATCGTCAAGACATTGCTGAGATCACTTGATAGTTTGTTTGACATCCTAGCCCTGATGATTCAAGAACGTCCTGATTTCAAGACACTCGATCCCTCTGACATACTTGAGAGGCTCAAGACACATGAGTTCCAGCTTTCTGAGAAAAGAGATCTCTACGGTCCAAACTATGGACGAACTCGTGCCTTGAAGGCAAAAGCTGTTTCCTCATCTGAAGAAGAATCTGACAGCAGTTCTGATGATTCTGAAGACATTGGAAGGGAACTTGCAATGCTAGTGAAGAAGTTCCAAAAATTCACCAAGAAGAAAGGCTTCAGAATATCTTCACGATCAAGCTCAAGGAATGATGAAGCTTCTGCTCATGACTACAAGAAGAAAACATGTCACAAGTGCAAGAAAACTGGACACTTCATCTCTGAGTGTCCACAGTGGGACAATGAGAACAGAAGGAAGAAGAAGAGCAAGGAATATGATTCTGACGACAAGAAGAAGAAGAAATACTCAAAGTCTTCTTCCAAGTCTTCCTCAAAGTCTTCATCACACAAGAAGAGCTCATCTGGCAAGGCACGTGCGTTTGTTGGCAAGGAGATGGATTCATAGGAGGAGTCCGCTTCTGAGGAGGCAGAGGTGGAATCTGAGGAGGAGTCTGATTCTGGCATTGCGTGTCTGGCTACAGCATACGTCGCCAAGTCCATCTTCAACACTGAAGACAATGACTTCATCACCGACACTGATGCAAATGACAAGAATGACTCCACTCCTACCTACTGCTTCATGGCACGCGGTGCCAACGTAAACACACGCACTACTCGCTATCAAACATCTAGTGACGATGAATCTGACTGTGATTCAAAACCCAGCTACAAAACACTTGCTAAAATTGCAACTGAACAACAGAAAGCTATGGAACATATTCAAAAACTGTTAGATAGAAGCGATGATCTGTTGGGTGCTGAAATGACTCGATCTGAATCCTTAATTAAAGACATAAAAAATCTTCACGTTAAGTATCAGGAACTTGAAGATCGTCTTGATACTCTCTCAACAACTCATGAAAAGCTTTCCTATGATTATCTTCAAAGGAAGCAAGAACTTGAGAAATTGTGAGCGGCTCATGAACATCTTCAAAAGGAAAATGAATCACTTCGCGCCGAACAGATCAGTTCCGCTCAGGAAGGATTTGAACCACCATGTCTTAAATGCATTGAGCGTGATAATGCTACTTCTGTTGCTGAATGTTCCACTGCTACTGCTGTTGCAATATCTTCAACTGTTGATGTGGTAACTAACCCCTCTGTTGAGGATACCACTGCTATTGCTGATGAGAATGCTAGGTTGAAGACATTGCTTGAAACAGGGATGTACAAAAGTCTTAAAGGACATCAGACATTATGTGATGTCCTCAAGAAGCAGATTCTGAACCGAAACCCTAGGAAAGAGGGTGTTGGATTTGTAAGGAAAATAAATGCAGATGGCTCTTACTGGAAACCTGAGCAGTACCCCAAAACCACATGGGTTGCTGCAAAGGAACCTTCAGCTGATCCATCCAATTTATCTGGCTTCACATGTGCTAACCCCATTATTATTGATGAATCCTTTGATGCAAACTATAAACTGTTTAAGAATCAGAATGGTGAAGTGTTTGCCAGGTACATTGGTACTAACTACAGGAATGGACCGCCTATGAAGAAGATCTGGGTTCCAAAAAAGTGTCTGGAAAATCTTCCTGTGAATGTCTTCATGACACCTCACTTGAAGAAGACAAACCCCAGACCAAAGGCTTCATACGGTCCAAAGGCTTCATACAAACAGAGGACTCACCTGAGTCACACTAACGCAAATGTTTTGCAGGGAAACCATACTCAGGCATATGAATATGAGAGCAGTTCATCGAACCATCATGTTCATATGACCAAAAATTATTCTGCTTATTCCTATGAGTATTATTGCCACCTGCAAGACTGTTTGCTAAGGCTTCAAAGCCAAAATTCTCAGATGCTGCACTTAGACTTATTGCTTCTAAGCCACCCTTGAAGATGTGGGTGGTTAAGAAAGCTTAACTCTCTTTTGCAGGGAAAGGTCTCCAGCAGAAAAACAAAATCTTCTGACGCTATTGCTGGGGACCTTAAAAATCTTGTAGGGCGCATGATAAAATGCCCGAATGGCATCATTATGTACTTCGTTCCTGAATCGCATGCTACTCTCCCTATTAGTCCTAATCTGGATCTAAGTTTTCATAACCCACTGGTTCGTCAAATGTTTTTGCTTCACAATTCTCTTCGTGAAGCCTATCCCCCTAACTGCACTGTAGGGTACGACACCAGCGTCTTCAAAGTCTTCAGAATGGATTATTGACAGTGGGTGTACAAATCACATGACTGGCAAAAGAAGCCTTCTTATGGACTCAACCTTACGTCCATCCGACAAGATCCACATCACATTTGCTGACACTGGTAAAAGTAAGGTATTGGGTCTAGGTAGAGTTGCAATCTCAAAGGATCAACACATGGATAAAGTCATGCTTGTTGAATCCCTTGGCTTCAACTTAATGTCTGTCTCAATGCTTTGCGATTTGAACATGATCGTAATGTTTGGAAAATATCGTTGCCTAGTACTAATGGAATCTGACAAGTCTCTAGTGTTTCAAGGGTATCGAAAAGATGATCTGTACGTGGTAGATTTCTCAGCAGGGCCACAACCTGCAGTATGTCTTCTTGCAAAAGCTTCAGAATGCTGGCTTTTGCATCGGAGGCTTGGGCATGCTGGCATGAGGAACCTCCACACCCTTGCGAAGAAGAAGCATGTCATAGGCATCGAGGGCGTCAAGTTCAAGAAAGATCACTTATGCGGTGCTTGTGAAGTAGGGAAAATGACAAGGGCAAAACATCCTTCGAAGACAATCATGACTACTACTCAACCCTTCGAACTGCTCCACATGGATCTTTTCGGCCCCACTCACTACTCAACTTTTACTACTACTGCTTGCCTCTATGGCTTTGTCATTGTTGATGATTACTCTAGATATACTTGGGTGCACATAATCCTTTCCAAGGCTGAAGTGCAGGATGTCTTCAGACGCTTCGCCAATCATGCTATGAACAATTTTGGCGCCAAGATAAAACACATCAAAAGTGACAATGACACTGAATTCAAGAACACTGGCCTTGATACATACCTTGATACCTTGGGCATCACACATGAATTCTCAGCTCCGTACACGCCACAGCAGAATGGCATCGTCGAACGCAAGAACAGAACACTCATTGAGATGGCCAGAACAATGCTAGATGAATACAAGACTCCAAGAAAATTCTGGAATGAAGCTATTGACACTGCATGCCATACAATCAATCGTGTTTATCTTCACAAGCTTCTGAACAAGACATCTTATGAACTCCTAACTGGCAAGAAGCCAAATGTCAGTTACTTCAGAGTATTTGGCGCAAGGTGCTGGATCAAGGACCCACACCACACCTCAAAGTTTGCACCAAAAGCACATGAGGGCTTTATGCTTGGATATGGAAAGGATTCGCACTCCTACAGAGTCTTCAATCTCTTTCATTACAAAGTGGTTGAAACAGTGGATGTGCGGTTCGATAAGACAAATGGTTCACAAAGAGAGCAACTGCCAAATGTGCTAGATGAGATTCCAGCTAGTGAATCAATCAAGCTAATGGGAACTGGAGAGATTATACCTTCTGAAGCTCATCCTGAAGAAGAACTTATCATCTCAGCACCTGATCAACATGAAGACAATGCTCAGCCTGAAGACATTCCTCCCAACAACAACACAGATCAGTAAGAGCAAAGTCTTCGCCCTGTACATCCTCGTGTTGCCAATGAAGTGCATATTGATAGAATAATTGACAGCATCAATGCACCTGGTCCACTCACTCGTTCAAGGGCAACTCAGCTAGCAAATTTCTGTGGGCACTTCACATTCGTCTCAATATCAGAACCCAAGAAAGTTGAAGAAGCCTTCATGGAACCTGAATGGATTCAAGCTATGCAAGAAGAGCTTCAACAGTTTGAGCTGAATAATGTATGGGAACTGGTTAAGCGTCCTGATCCATGGAAGCACAACATAATAGGCACCAAATGGATATACTGCAACAAACAAGACGAGCATGGTCAAGTTGTCAGAAACAAAGCTCGTCTCGTTGCTCAAGGATATACTCAAGTGGAAGGCATTGACTTCGATGAAACATTTTCTCCCGTGGCTAGGCTTGAAGCCATACGCATTCTGCTGGCCTATGCAAATCATCATAACATACTTCTATATCAAATGGATGTGAAAAGTGCCTTTCTCAATGGCAAGATTGAAGAAGAAGTGTATGTTGCACAACCGCCTGGCTTTGAAAATCCAAAACATCCTGACATGGTATACAAGCTCAACAAGGCACTGTATGGCCTCAAACAAGCCCCTAGGGCCTGGTATGACACACTCAAATACTTCCTGAAGAGCAAAGGCTTCATACCTGGTTCCCTGGATCCCACTCTTTTCACGAAGACATATGATGGTGAACTGTTTGTGTGCCAAATATATGTGGATGACATTATCTTCGGCTGCACCAATCAGAAGTACAGTGAAGATTTTGGATATATGATGCAAGAGCAATATCAGATGTCCATGATGGGGGAATTAAAGTTCTTCCTTGGTCTTCAAATACGACAACAACGCAATGGCATCTTCATATCTCAAGAGAAGTATCTCAAAGATTGCCTGAAGAAGTTCGGTATGCAAGACTGCAAAGGCTTCACAACACCAATGCCAGCCAAACATCATCTAGGTCCCGACGACAATGGTAAAGAGTTCGATCAAAAGGTATACCGCTCCATGATTGGTTCTTTGCTTTATTTATGTGCATCTAGGCCAGATATTATGCTTAGTGTTTGCATGTGTGCTCGATTTCAAGCAGCACCAAAGGAGTCGCATCACTTAGCTGTGAAGCGAATTCTTCGATATTTGGCTCACACCCCAACTCTAGGATTATGGTATCCAAAGGGCTCAGAGTTTGATTTGGTTGGATTTTCGGATGCCGATTATGCTGGTGACAAAGTTGATCGCAAGTCTACATCAGGCACATGTCACTTTCTGGGACGATCACTTGTATGTTGGTCTTCAAAGAAGCAGAACTGTGTATCTCTCTCCACTGTTGAATCTGAATACATTGCTGCTGGATCTTGCTGTGCTCAGCTTCTGTGGATGAAGCAAACACTCAAGGATTATGGCATTCATCTGAAGCAAGTACCACTTTACTGCGACAACGAAAGCGCCATCAAGATTGCCAACAACCCAGTTCAACACTCGAAGACAAAGCACATTGAAATTCGTCATCACTTTCTCAGAGATCATGTTGTGAAGGAAGACATTGATATCATACACGTCAACACTGAAGAACAATTGGCAGATATCTTCACCAAGCCCTTGGATGAGAAGAGATTTTGCAAGTTACGGTGTGAGCTAAATATCCTGGAATCCTCAAATGTCCTGTGATCAGGCACACATCCTAACACTTATGCATATGATGACTTAGATGTGCAACGCACAAAGTAAAGTATATCTTCAATCAATGAAGACATACATTCTAAGTGTGAATACATTAATGTGGAATTTGACTTTGGAGCGCCACGATAATTGTGCGCCGTGTCTGGGTCTAATACTTCCTATACGATGGGTAACGCCACCACCAAACGTTCTATTTTGAAGTGTTTCACTCATGGCGTTACCTTGCAATATCTTCACATTTGGTTTGGCTTCGAACTCAACATGTCTTCATGATTATCTTCACTACGTTGATTATATAGATGTATACATACTAGTGTTCTGTCCTCTACAGCATTCACTTATAGCTATGTCTTCTTGGTTGAATCTTTTGAACTAAGTGAATGTGATCGGACCCTAATCTCTCTATGCTTTCTATCTCAAATTCTATCTCTCCAAGTCATATGCATTCTATTGAAACTGTCGAATGTCTTCACTGCGTCCTTGTCAGCAGAAGATATAGAGACAACCATAAAGTCCGTTTTAAATGCTCATTCCTCCACATAAAATCCGGAGAAGCAGGAACGACCGCCCGACAATCCAGGCGTGCGTGGGACGTGGAACAAACCCCAAACTTCCGCAAACAGGCCATGTGTTCCTCAGATGCGAATCACCAGGGGCACCTGTGTAATAGCACAGTGCCGCCCCTGTGCCTATAAATTCACACTTACCGCGGTCATTATCTCCTTCTTCCACCCTCGCACAAACCCTAGCGCCACCGCTAGCTCTCGACGACGCCGGTGACGAAGCGCTTCGCTGCCGCAACCTCTCCGACGCCGTCCTCACACCGACCGCGGACATCGTTCTCTCCGCCGTCGCCGTAGGTGTCTTTCGTCGCCAAGTTAGGGCACGGAGGACTGAACTGCTCGGCATCATCTCCCACTTCCGTCTAGCAGTTCCAAGTGTGGTAAATAAAACTTCTTTCTACAGCCCCTTTTGATCTCATGGTTCTATCACTTTCTACCATAAGAAGTTTATCTTCACACAAGTTAGATCTCTCAATCTGCATCTCATAACATGCCTAGTATATTCACTTGTGCTTCATGAAGTAGTTAGATTCCTCACTTGTACTGATCTGTGGGTTCGTACAAATCTGGAACCAACTTCTTATCTATGAGTGAATGTCTTTGCACGATGAGGTCAATGTCTTCTAAACTGATTAATCTTCAAAACCTTCTCAGAATCCATATGACCTCTTCCCCTTCCCTCGCACCTTAATGCTGTCACAGGTACATGTCCATGGGAGAATCCTTCGGTTCTCATAGTCTGCATTCATTTGCAGAATTCCTACAGCATCACATAAATTCTCCTGAAGCCAGTTCCTGTTGGTCTAGCAAAAGAAGGCCTTTGAAGCCTTTGAAAGTTTTGAAGCCTTTCAAGTTAAAGTTTATGGCTTCAGAAGCAGCAGCAAGGAAGGGGGGCAGACATTGACGTGAAGGAACTTCCAAAGATCTGCCTGAAGACCTGGCAGAAATGTATAAAACAGATCCTGAAGAGAATTATGGACAGCGCAAGACCCGAATCCAATGGATTCGATGCTATTGGGCTGAACAATGGTTCAAATACCGCTTCACAACCCAAGAGTATGCTGAGAAAAGTGCCATCAAAAGACCGTGGGGAGACATCTTATACAAAAACCTTGTACCCAGGTCCAGAGATGAAGCTATTGCCCAAAGCTTCTATCCATGCATGGTTCGTGGGCCACAGCCTGATGATGCACATCCGTCGTCACTAGTCTGGTGTCGTGACGACAATCTATTCAAGCGCAACTTCCAGTTTGCCCAACAATCAGCGAAGCAGAACAAGAAGAAGTTGGGGTTAGACTTCAACCCTGGTCCCTCAGCACCAAGGGCAGATGGCACACGCTATGCAGAACCCAATATCATCGGTCCGTATGCCAATCTTGAGGGCCTCATCACCCGCATCTTAGTCCAAGGGACTGCCGTGAATGACCCTCCAGCTGACTCTGAGTCTGATGAAGCTCCTGCTGTACCGAAGCCAAAGCAGTCGAAGAAGCCAAAAGCTTCAAAGCCAGCCCCTTCATCAAAAATCTCAAGGGCGAAGCCATTGGCAATTGCACCTCCTGAAGACAGTGTGCAGTCTGAAGACGTATCCCGCGTCTCCAAGCCCCAGAAGGCCAAGGTGCCTCAGCCACACATCGGCAAAGAGCTCACAGCTGCTGCCATTCTGCGCAGCGAAGCCATTGATCTGTCAAGTGATGAAGATCTTGGAGATGACGCTCTGGAGCAGCTCATCAAGAGCAAAGAAGAAGCTGAAATCTTCAACAATTTGCCTCTCTTTGATGTCGCCATCATCCACAACTTCATCGACGAATGGTTTGCCACACCAAATATCAGCTTCGAAGATCTGCAGCTACCTGTTGGCCTCAGCGTCGCCTTCCAAGGCGCAATTGCTTCAGAACTTGCCATTGCCCAGCGCATTGTTGAACTGAAGCAGAAAATTGATCATGAAAAGGCTCAGTTCAAGAAGAATATGGCCAAGCTCAGCGTGCAAGAAGTGAAGAGCTTCAAGACCATGTTGCATGAGCTCAAGGAAAATTTTCTGAAGAAGCGTGCAGAAGCTCAGGGCTCACGTGAGCGGATGAAGTCTCTGGCTGAAAGATGTGTACAAGCCTACAATGAGGCTGAGAAGCGCAAGGCACTTGGGCGTCCTGGCATCGACCCCAAGATGGCCGCGAAGAAGAAGAAGAAGCCTGCTATGGTTGAACCAGAGGCACCTGGGCAAGAAGCAGTTCCAATTGTCTTCCCAACTACAATGACTGGCTCGAAGCCAAAGAGCCGGTCAACAGCTTCAGAGCTCAAGAAGACAAGAACTGCTGAGGCTGAAGCCAGGAAGAGGAAAAGCTCTGAAGCCTCTCCTACTGCCCCCAGCAAGAAGAAGCGAAAGATCAAGAAATCTCGGGCTGCTCCCACAGAGCCCTTGATAGTTGAACCTATCTCTATGGTTCACCCCAACGCAGAACGACAACTGACAGTTCATGAGCCTGCTTCCATAGAGGCTCCTGAAGCTGAAGACATACTAGCAGCCGACCCCATTGCTGCTGAAGACATTGGTCATTAGGACAATGTACAAGATGATGCAGCCCTTCCTCAGTATGAACAAAGGGAGCTCATCAGCATTGGTCGTCCTCTGACGCCAATTGCACAAGATGCGTCATGGGAGGATCGCCCTCAAGAGGAAGAAGACAATGAGGCCCAGCCCACTCCAACCCCACAGGCGTCATCTACATTCCGCAGGCTTCGCAAAGGTCCAAGGCCTCAAGTCTATGCTGAAGACATTCCGGCTACATCAGCCGCAGAAGACGCACCACAAGAGCCTACTCCTATGCTCCACCAAGAAGCAGTTCTCCAGGAGAACGTGCTTGTGACTGACCCTCCAGCTAGTCAAGTGGAGGCTGAAAATGTTGAGGCTGCCACAACCAACACTGAAGCCAATGTGGAGCCCTCCCCACCAAAAGCTTCAGCAGACAACGAAGCTACTGATCCAGACACTTCTGTTCCTGAGTCTACTGCAGGTCCTCAATTTGATTACCATGTTGAGCACAGGCCTCATGTCCAGAAGCGAGTCCCAAGGCTGCCAAGGTTCACAGGTCCTGCATCAGCACCTGGCTCCTTTGACATCAATATCTTCAAGGCAGACAATACGTTCTTCAACAGCTCCAAGAACCCCTATTCAAGGGAAAGGATTTCATCAGATAGGTTCTGGAGCTATCCTCAGCGCAGCTACTATTCATGCATCCTATACAACCAAGGTCGCATCTTCCCGCACAAGCGCCTTGATGTTGAAGCCATTGCTGGTCTGCCCTGCTTAGAGGAAGCGCTGGATTGCTTCAAGCAAGTGGGTCTGCTGCAGTTTGTAACTGATGAAGAGCACTAGAATGAAGAGCTTCTGTTGCAATTCTATGCCACCCTACACATCAAAGGATACAACAGAGATCCGAAGACTTGTGCCCTGGAGTGGATGACCGGCAATGTCCATCACGAAGCTAATGCATTCAATATCATTGAGCTCACCGGCCTGCCCACTCCTGGCGAACTCTTCGAGGAAGGCTGTCCACTACACACTGAAGCTCTTGAGAGCATATTCCAGAGGCCTGAACCAAATATGAGTCAGATGCTCTCCATGATGAAGCCATTGCCCCACGATGCTCCTTATCCAACAGAGTTCTTCATTGAAGACTTTGAGTACCTGCCCAGAACCATCTATCACATTATCCGGCGGACTCTCTGGCCTATTAAAGGGCACTCTCCAAATGCCGAGATCGAGGGTGCAACAAAGACTCTGATATTCTGTATCCTTCATGGCAAATGCTTCAACGCACAGGACTTCTTCATACGCCAACTCGCTGCCTCAGGCTCAGATTTGTTTGGTTTAAAGTTCTATGCTCCTTGGGTAATGAGACTGATCAAGCTTCACTCTGCGATCTCATATCAGCCCTTAGCCCGCAACCATCAGATCTTCTTGCCAGATGTGGATACCTCTGCTGAAGTTATATATCCTGAGCCTGCCAAGCAACCTTTGAGTCTTCAGAATGCAGAACACCAGAGCTTCACTCAAAACGATGAAGGTGTTGAAGCCATCTCCAGGGTGTATCCTTTGGCTGGCACTACACGTGCGCCACACCCTGCTTCAACTGAAGCCACTGATAGTGCAACTGCTTCCAGACCCAAGAAGCGCGCTCGTGTTCTCAATAACCGAGAGTTTCTTGTGGCCCTTCATCAAAAACAAGATAGGCATCACGACTGGCTAAAGCGTCAGATGAAAAGCCTCTTGGTGGATGTTAATCGTCTTTGAAATCTTGCCACCAAGAATGCTTTCGTCACTCAATAAACCTGTCGTCGTACATGGAAAGGGCTATCAATGATGTGTAATGAAGCTGAACTTGAAGAGCATGGCTTCACTGAGCGATTCAAGTTTGACACCACACCTCCTAGAAGGGCTGTGATGCGCAACACACCATCACTTGAAGACTCTGAGTTTTCTTCATCTGCTGCCACAGTCACTGCCAGAATCATTGATGAAGAAGACGATGCTACATCACCGCCACCTGCTTCAGCACCTCCAAGCTCTTCTGCACCGCCAAACACCTCGAACGACCCTGCTGCTCCTGGGAACGAGTAGACCCTCTATGTCTTCAAACCTTTTTGGTCCTTGCTGACAAAAGGGGGAGAAGCATATGGGTTGATAGTCTTCAAGCGGGTCCATATGGGCGGGTGCTTTATGTTTTGCTATATTTTGTTTCGTGCTTACAACTCTCGTTTTTGCTTCATTTGGTTCTTTGAGTTGTAACACTAAAACTCGATGGTCGTCTGCTACTTGTTTGCCACCCTGATTGCGAAGATAAATTCCGCATGTGCGACGATAAATTCCACACTTATCTCATTCTGCAGACGTCCATTTTCCATTATGCATGTCATTATCTTCATATACTTTCACATGCATAGTGGATTATCATCATAAGCTGATTTGGATCTCCACAAGTACAACCTGCCATGTGCATTTGCATTCCAAAAGCAAATTAACTTATATGCACATCTTCAGGGGGAGCCCTTGAAACTTATGAAGACAATTCCTTATCCTTTACAATTTCATAGACTATATTCCCCGTTGAAAACTTCAACTAGTTTGTCATCAATCACCAAAAAGGGGGAGATTGTAAGTGCATCTAGTGCCACCCCTAGTTGGTTTTGGAGTATTAACGACAAACCTAGTTGAGGGACTAATGTGTTTGTGAGAATTGCAGGATAACATAGGTAGAAGTCCCTAGTTGATTCGGTTTTACTACCAGAGATGACCCCTAAAAATGTATGAAGACATTGAAGCCAAAGGTGGTATATGAAGATATTCACATTGAAGACTATGACAAAAGAAGACACGTTATGAAGCCTATGGAGCTCGAAGACTTAGATCTTTCGTAGTTCTTTTTCTTTTGTGTTGAGTCATAGGAACCACCATACTGTTAATGGGGTCCAGGAGAACCAGTCAGAATGACTGAAGTGAACAAAAAACCTATGTCTTCGAGTGAAGACAATGAGAGCGAATCTTGTCCAGAGCCGGACAAGTCAGCTTTGCTTGTAGCCCAAGTAAAGTTGCCATGAGAATTTGAAATCTGACCGTTGAGACACGTGTCAGTTCCTTAGTGACCCAGGGTCATTTCGGACAAATCATGTCGGGTTGCCAAGTGGCTATAAATAGCCCACCCCCTACAACCATAAACGGTTGGCTGCTCAGATTTCAGTGCACGGCTTTTGTCGTTTGAGAGCAACCCACCTCGAAGCCTTTGAGAGAAAATTCCTAGCGAGGAGAAAAGCCCTAACCACCCAGAGCCAGAGAACATTGGGCATCACTTAAGTCTTCTTGTCTGTGTGATCTGAAGACTTATTACACTTGAGGACTGTGAATCCTCCAGACGGTTAGGCGTCGCGTTCAGAGCATCCAAGAGACATTGTGGATTGCCAGTGAACGAAGTCTGTGAAGGTTTGGGAGTCTACCTTGAAGACTTACCAGAGTGATTGGGCGAGGACTATGTGACCTTAGCTCAAGGAGAATACGGTGAGGACTTGGTGTCCTGAGCTGCGTGTTCAGGACTGGGTGTCCGGGACTGTGTGTCCTAAGGTTTAAATACCTAGCCACTCCAACCAGACGTACAGTTGTCACAGCAACTGGAACTGGTCCAACACATCATTGTCTTCAACGAGTCACCGGTTTCATCTTCACTTCCTTTTTCTTACTGTTACTCATTGTGAAGCCATTGCATGCTTGCTCTATCTTTTGTCTTCACAACGTGAATGTATGATCTGTTTGGCTTCATAACTTCTTCCTACCTGATCCTTATTACACTTCAGATGTTTGTCTTTGTGCTTTCACTCTATTGAATACTTGACCATGGCTTGCCTAGTGTAATCTAACTTCCGCTGCATAGTAATAGGCAAAATCTTCGCTGTTTGTCTTCATAACTCCCACGTTTCGAAGACTTTCATAAAAATCGCCTATTCACCCCCCTCTAGTCCATATAACGCACTTTCAAGGACGAAGATTTTGCTCTTGCTGATCATTGTCATCGTTAGAAGGAATGTCTCTAGGCTGAGCATTGTCTTCAGGTTGATCAGGTGCGAAGATGATACGTTCCTCTTCAGGCTGAGCTTCAGAAGGTATGATTTCTCCAGTTCCCATAAGTTTGATTGATTCACTAGATGGAACTTCATCTAGCACATTTGACAGGTGCTCTCTTTGCGAGCTGTTAGTCTCATCGAACCGCACATCCACTGTTTCAACCACTTTATAGTGAAAAAGGTTGAAGACTCTGTAGGAGTGCGAATCCTTTCCATATCCAAGCATAAAGCCTTCGTGTGCTTTTGGTGCAAATTTTGAAGTGTGATGTGGATCCTTGATCCAGTACCTGGAACCAAATACTCTGAAGTAACTAACATTTGGCTTCTTTCCAGTAAGGAGCTCATAGGATGTCTTGTTCAAAAGCTTGTGAAGATAAACATGGTTGATGATATGGCATGCAGTATCAATGGCTTCAGGCCAGAATTTTCTTGGAGTCTTGTATTCATCAAGCATCGTCCAAGCCATCTCAATAAGTGTTCTGTTCTTGCGTTCGATGACGCCATTCTGCTGTGGCGTGTATGGAGCTGAGAATTCATGTGTGATGCCCAAAGTATCAAGATATGTATCCAGTCCAGTGTTCTTGAATTCAGTGCCATTGTCACTTCTGATGTGCTTTATCTTGACGCCATAGTTGTTCATTGCTCGATTGGTGAAGCGTCTGAAGATATCCTGCACTTCAGTCTTGTAGAGGATTATATGCACCCAAGTATATCTTGAATAATCATCAACAATGACAAAGCCATAGAGACAAGCAGTAGTAGTAAGAGTCAAGTAATGAGTGGGATCAAAAAGGTCCATGTGGAGCAGTTCGAAGGGTTGAGTCATTGTCATGATTGTCTTCGAGGGATGCTTGGCCCTCGTCATCTTTCCTGCTTCACAGGCACCGCATAAGTGATCCTTCTTGAACTTGACGCCCTCGATGCCTATGACATGCTTCTTCCTTGCAAGGGTGTGGAGGTTCCTCGTGCCAGCATGCCCTAGCCTCCGATGCCAGAGCCAGCATTCAGAAGCTTTTGCTAGAAGACATACTGCAAGTTGTGGTCCTGCTGGGAAATCTACCACGTACAAATCATCTTTCCGATACCCTTCAAACACTAGAGACTTGTCAGATTCCATTAGAACAAGGCAATGATATTTTCCAAACATCACAATCATGCTTAAATCGCAAAGCATTGAGACAGACATTAAGTTGAAACCAAGGGATTCAACAAGCATGACTTTATCCATGCGTTGATCCTTTGAGATTGCAACTCTACCTAGACCCAATACCTTGCTTTTACCAGTGTCAGCAAATGTGATGTGACTTTTGTCAGATGGATGTAAGGCTGAGTCCATGAGAAGGCTTCTCTTGCTAGTCATGTGATTGGTACACCCACTATCAATAATCCATTCTGAAGCAGCTGGTGTCGTACCGTTGGCACCGCGTGCCATGAAGCAGTAGGAAGGAGTGGAGTAGTCCTTGTCATTTTCATCGGTGTCGGTGATGAAGTCATTGTCTTCAGTGTTGAAGATGGACTTGGCAACATATGTTGTAGCCAGACTCGCAACGCCAAAATCGCACTCCTCCTCAGACTCCACCTCCGCCTCCTCAGAAGCGGACTCCTCCTCTGAATCCATTTCCTTGCCAACAAACACACGTGCCTTGCCAGATGAGCTCTTCTTGTGTGATGAAGACTTTGAGGAAGACTTGGAAGAAGACTTTGAGTGTTTCTTCTTCTTCTTGTCGTCAGAGTCATACTCCTTGCTCTTCTTCTTCTTCTTGTTCTCATTGTCCCACTGCGGACACTCAGAGATTTAGTGGCCAGGTTTCTTGCACTTGTGGCATGTTCTCTTCTTGTAGTCATGAGCAGAAGCTTCATCATTCCTTGAGCTTGATCGTGAGGACTTTCTGAAGCCTTTCTTCTTGGTGAATTTTTAGAACTTCTTCACAAGCATAGCAAGCTCCTTTCCAATGACTTCAGGATCATCAGAACTGCTATCAGATTCTTCTTCAGATGAGGAGACAACTTTTGCCTTCAAGGCCCGACTTCGCCCATAGTTGGGACCGTAGATGTCTCTTTTCTCAGAAAGCTGAAACTCGTGTGTGTTGAGCCTCTCAAGTATGTCACACAGATTGAGTGTCTTAAAGTCAGGACATTCTTGAATCATCAGGGCTAGGGTGTCAAATGAGCTGTCAAGTGATCTCAGGAGTGTCTTGACGACTTCATGCTTGGTGATCTCAGTAGCGCCGAGGGCTTGAAGCTCATTTGTGATGTCAGTGAGTCAATCAAACGTGAGCTGGACATTCTCATTGTCATTTCTCTTGAAGCAGTTGAAGAGGTTGCGAAGGACACTAATTCTCTGATCTCTCTGGGTTGAGACGCCTTCATTGACCTTGGAGAGCCAGTCCCAGACTAGCTTAGATGTTTCCAAAGAACTCACGCGGCCATACTGTCCTTTGGTCAGATGACCACAGATGATGTTGTTGGCAGTAGAGTCCAGTTGAACGAACTTCTTGACATCAGCAGCGGTGACACCTTCTCCAGCCTTGGGAACGCCATTCTTGAAGACATACCATAGGTCGACATCAATGGCTTCAAGATGCATGCGCATCTTATTCTTCCAGTAGGGATATTCAGTTCCATCGAAGACGGGGCACGCAGCAGAGACTTTAATTATCCCTGCAGTCGACATAGCTAAAACTCCAGGTGGTTAAATCGAATCACACAGAACAAGGGAGTACCTTGCTCTGATACCAATTGAAAGTGCTAGTGATCGACTAGAGGGGGGTGAATAGGCGATTTTTATGAAAGTCTTCAAAACATGGAAGTTTCGAAGACAAACGATAGAAATAAACCTATTACCATGCAGTGGAAGGTAGACTACACTAGGCAAACCATAGTCAAGTATTCAATGAAGTGAAAGCGCAATGACTAATAGCAGCTAGGCAGTAAGGATCAGGTAGGAAGATATTGTGAAGCCAATCAGAACAAGTAATCACTCAGTGAAGCCAAATGGTGATGCAATCGTACAATGGCTTCACAAGGACCAATAGTAAGTAAAGGGAAGGGAAGGATGAAACCAGTGATTCGTTGAAGAAAATGATTTGTTGGACCAGTTCCAGTTGCTGTGACAACTGTACGTCTGGTTAGGGAGGCTGAGATTCAACTCAGAAGACCTCATCTTCACCTTATTCCCCTTGAGCTAAGGACACCCAGTCCTCGCCCAATCACTCTGGTAAGTCTTCAAGGTAGACTTCCAAACCTTCACAGACTTCGTTCACCGGCGATCCACAATGACTCTTGGATGCTCAGAACGCGATGCCTAACCGGCTGGAGGATTCACAGTCCTCAAGTGTAATAAGTCTTCAGATCACACAGACGGGAAGACTTAAGTGATGCCTAACACTCTTTGGATCTGAGTGGTTAGGGATTTATCCTCGCAAGGAATTCTCTCTCAAAGGCTTCGAGGTGGGTTGCTCTCAAACGACAAAAGCCGTATTCTAACTCTGATAAGCCAACCGTTTATGGTTGTAGGGGGTGGGCTATTTATAGCCACTAGGAAACCCGACCTGATTTGTCCGAAATGACCCTCGGTCACTAAGGAACTGACACGTGTTCCAACGGTAAGATTTCAAACACACATGACAACTTTACTTGGTCTACAAGCAAAGCTGACTTATCCAACTCTGGACAAGATTTGCTCTCATAGTCTTCACTCGAAGACATAGGATTTTGGTTAAGCATCACTTCAGTCATTCTGACTGGTTCTCTTGGACCCCACTTAACAGTACGGTGGTTCCTATGACTCAACAAAGAAGAAAAAGAATGACGAAAGAACTAAGTCTTCGCGCTCCATAGTCTTCATGCGATGTCTTCTCTTGTCATAGTCTTCAATATGAATGTCTTCACATACCACCTTTGTCTTCAATGTCTTCTTACATTTTTAGGGGTCATCTCTGGTAGGAAAACCGAATCAATGAGGGACTTCTACCTGTGTTTTCCTGGAATTCTCACAAACACATTAGTCCCTCAACTAGGTTTGTCGTCAATACACCAAAACCAACTAGGGGTGGCACTAGATGCACTTACACTTGGACGCGAGCTGCTGAATGTGTAGTGATCTTCATTGTTGAGTGAGCTTGTGGGTGTTGAAATTATGTGTAATTTGAAATTTTCTATCTAAGTTGATGTGTACTGAACTTCAGTACAATTGAAGTGCAATGTGCTATCAAAGTTGTTGTGGAATAACATGGTGAAAGGTGGTTGAATGAACAATATTTTGACAATAGATTGAATTCTCAGAGAGGAACATATGAACTGCTATTCTAACTAAATCTGGCCACACATCTAACAAAATTTGGGCATATATTGATAACATTTTGATACAGAGGAACATATAGCTGCAACTCCGACACACATCTGACTAAATATGGGCACATTTTGACAGCACTTCTCTGAATTCTCAGAACTAAGACAACATATAATTGAAAATGCTTGAAAGATAGCACTGTTTAATGGAAGATAACAGAAAACACATCTAACTGAATTTTGTTTGACTGGACGACATATATGTATGACTGGATCTGCATGAAACACAACACACATCAACTGACAATTCATGAAACACATCATATATCAATAGAACTACATATTGTACGTTGGTGCAGCCACTTCATCCAGCCGTCGTATCGGGGCACCCATCCGCACCACAAACCGCCACCCGCGGTTGCATCTGAAGCCGATTCCTTACTTCGCCATCCTCGGGGCACCCGGCAACCTCGCCTGCCGGCGATGATCACACCACCACCTCCATAGTGTAGTGGCTCTGCTCCAAGCATGCACACAAAAACTCCACGAACAGTGGGGCGGAGGGCGCATGAGACAGCTCTTTAGAAACGCCAGGGAGGCAAACAAAAAAAGACAATCCAGTCGCACGATCCGCACCAGTTGCCCTTGAATCTTTTTTTTCCTTTGCTGGCGTGGTGGTCCTGGTGTATGCAAGTTGTACCCGGAGACATATTCCAGGACCTATTGCCCAAGTTTGGGGATCATATTGCCATTCTATTTCCAACTTCCAGGATTGTATTGATGCCATTCGCGAGTTCTAGGATGGTTGTGGACATTGCCACCAATTTGCAGGATCATAAGTGATTGTGTTTTAATGCACGCATAAAATATTACAATGATTCCATTGGTTGGGTTTCTAGAGAAATAACATTGCACTAATTAAATTCTGGTACAACAGTATGTGGTTATGCTTGGAAATTCTATGGGTAACATTTTGGAATGACCATATTGATCAATTCAAGAAACCAGTCTATAAACACTAAAGCCGAATTCATTTAGATGTAAATCAAGCTATAAGCTTGCAAAGAGAAGCATGACCATTCTACAATGTTTATAGATTATTAACATCCTTGAAAAAGTCTAATGGAAAAATGAGATAAAAATAGAGAAAGAGGTCAGCACTGAGTAATGAAATGAAGGACAAATATGTCCAATTGAGAACCTCTCCCTCATGTAGTCAGTGGCCTTGAAGGGGATCTGCATATCATAGGATCAACTGGGGATTTGTTAAAACAGAGCTATGTGTATCCAAATAAAGAGAGTGCTGGAATAAGTAGGTTACATTTTGGTTTAACCTAATAGGCTTGCATAAACACTGCATATAATTTCAAATGAATAAAATATTTTTTGTAGGATCAAGGAGAACATAGTTGGTTAATCTTCAGAGTAAGTTTCAGCTACAGTAATTTGAAGGACCATTAAAAACTAATTGTTGTGGTAAGTAACTAAAGAGTTACAACTGTAGTTAAATTCATCAGATAATAATGGCATTCATGATAGCATAATTTTCAGCTGTAATTAAATTTAGCTCGTGCTTCCCGCCATCATAGTTGGTAATTAAATTCTAGCTGCTTACCATGCCCACAGCTCATGCCTCGTGCCGTCTTCATCTTTTTCGTGGCACTACTCCTCTACAATTGGGTTCTCCCAGCCGGCCAAATGTCAGTCTCCTGTTGTAGCTCGTACAGCCGCGCAGCTGCCCCTCTGCCTCTTGCACCATCTGTAAGACCGGCGTCATTGCCACACTAGCCATTAACGCATACTATATGGAGACGTCCGCTCGACGATGGAGAACACAGAGGCTATGTAGAGATTCATATAGTTGGAGGTTTAAATGGTAGATAACTGATACTTCGTGACCTTCCCAAAACCTACTAACTAAAGTTGTGTCGTCAAGAAAATGTTGTGTTAGAAAATCAATATCAGTCACCCGTGAGATAATTTGATTGCATGGGAAACAAAGCATAGTTTTTGTAGACGGAAGGAGGAAATACCAAATCCAGTCTTTACTAAAATTGGGCATGCACTTTCAGTATTAAAAAACTAAAGAAGAATATGAAAGCTAGTGAATCTCAGTTCCTAACACAAACATCCATCTGTAAAATATGTAAAAAACACAGAAGTAATACGGCATAACCAACAGTGCGCAAAGAGATATACTACAGATATGATGTTTGTCAGTCAAGTAGGAATAGTACTTGCCTGAATATAAGAGGATTCTCATTGTGGTTGTTTCCTTCTGTGAGCAACTGATGGGCTATCTCATCTGTATCATCCCAAACAAAAGAAACTGAGCAAGAAACTTCTTGTTGATGTTGTTCAATCCATCAAAAAAGAACCAATGTTGTTCAACATGTACGGTTGTAACTTGTAAGTTCATATATGATCAAAACTAAAATGCAACCCCAACCCATGAGTGCAAGGAAAGTGGCGGACGCAGGAGCTGTAATCTGTCAGGTGATTATAAGCGTTTTCCATGTCTTGTTGGTTTCCTGCTCCATCAGAAATACAATTACAATTACTGCAAAAACGAGGAAAATGCAGAAGCATGTAGTCGATACACATGCAAGTGTAGCATGTGAAATACCACTACAGCTTACCTCGCCGGACTGAACTATGATCTAGAGACCTTGACAGAAGTGCTCGAATTCTAATTAAGATCTCCAGCTATTGACTAATTCAATCGATTCAAGTTGTGTGTATTGTACAAATTGTAGGTAAATATGTGAGCAAAGGTTGTCACAGTCCAAGTCCACGTCCTTATGTAAACAGATCCTTGTAAATGTGTGAACAAACTGATGGGAGGTAAAAAGGACGGTGTCTTAAAAAATTGGAAACCAAGTTCTTAGCCCCATTTCCCTTTATCTTGTTTTTACCTTGCTTCTGCTAATAAAAAGATTATTTCCACGTAAATAGTTCAAATGCACACTCTGATCTTTTCCTAAACCATCTCGCAATGACAAAAGAATTGCATTAAGAGAAATCACATTTACCTCAGCACAACACCCTGATCAAATAGTCATCTCCACCAATGTAGACCAACCATCGTGCAAGGCACCTATAATTTACTTTGTTATCATCACAGCATGGAAAATCTGACGTGCAGAGAACATTATACTTGCATAATCTAATCACCGTAAGTAGAACAACATTCTTCTGTGATCTCAACATAAATTCAATTGCAACAGAATCAGAACCGACACATCACAGGATAGATCAAATAATTCCATGGTAAAGTTATTTGGAGCGAGTGTTTTTTCAGTGGAATAAGTGTTTCATTTGGAGTGGAATCTTGATATGTGTTGGAGTAAATAACCATGGGTAGCCTAGCCGGCTCCCCCTGGTCCTTCTGAAAAATTTACGAGCCGATTCGGCCCTCAAGAATCCAAGACACGGGGCCGCCTTCCCCTTGTCGGCTATCTCCCGGGCCGGCTATCAGAAGGCAACACGACTTTAGCCCTCATGAAGAAAGCCGCGGGAGGGCCGGCTCCGAGAAGCCGGCCGCGAGAAGACCGACTCCAAGAAGCCGGCTCCCACAAAGCGGTCAAGATCGTACCCTCGAAGTCTGCATCCACATAACGGCGATGTGACGGGGTGTGGCTACAGTGAAGCCTGCCACCGCGAATCCCGGAGCACGCCTGGCACAGTGCACCATACGGGTGGCCATGACCCGTCCGGCGCGGCACTGTTGCCACATTGACCCTGATGTCATCCACGACGGGCTGCCAGCGCGGCCCACAGGCGGTGGGCCCCTTCGGGCAGAGAGACACCCAAAGGCGGCCAGGCCTCCCCCAGTCGTCCCAAGACAAAGCCGGCTCTCCATAGCCGGCTTGCCACCTCCCTCGAAGGAGACGCCCCATTAAGGAGACAAGACGCGGTGAGGCTACAGTGATCACCCGCCGGACGGCGGCACTGTAGCCACACCCACCTCGGCGAAGCCCTCATCACCAGGATTGAGCAACAGTAACTAGCCCCCAACCAGGCCCTGGACAGTGGGGCCTGCCTGTCGACCAAGGGGCCGGCAGCCGGTGGGCCCCGGCAGCCGGCGCAGAAGCCGGCGAGTGTAGACATAGATGGCTGGGCCCCACACCCAGCCGGATTACCATTGTACCCCCGGTGGGTAGGCCTATATAAACCCCCGGGACACCCATGCAAAGGGTTGATCCCTGCTAGTCTTAGACACCACATAGGGAGGAGAAGAGAGCGAGTCGTGCCCTTCTTCCTCCTCTCGCCGAACAGCTCAAGGAGCATCGTGTAGCTACTTATTCATCTAGTGATCATGCGGAGACCCCGCAGAGCAGCAGTAGGGGTGTTATCTCCACAGAGAGCCCCGAAGCTGGGTAAGATTCGCCGGCGTGCATGTCTTCGCCTCATCCCGTTTCCAGGCACCGGCGACGTCTTACTGGCTCCCACAGTGATAAGCCACCCGTTGGCATATGTCGCACCTACCACCTGACATTTGGCGCCCACCGTGGGGCCAGGTGCACCGTCGTCCGGAGACCTGTTCTGGACGGGAACCCTCTTCCTCCCCCGCGAGCGTAGCCAGCACGGCACGCCCGATGGCGCTTGCCACGACGCGCTGCAAGGCGTCACCAATGTCTGTGCGGCGAGCGGCCTCGCCGATCTCCTCGACAAGACCCTCATCTCCGACGAGCTCGCCTCCGACGCGGGCACCGACCACCTCGTCAACCTCGTCGGCCAGCTCCACGTCTCCGGCGAGCCTGCTGTGGACTTGGAGTCGGTTGGCTCCACCGATCCGATGCCTGTCGACTCCGACACGGCCTCACTCGACACTTGCCCCACCGACGTCACGATCTACAATGACCCGCTTCCCCGGGCCGATGGCTGCGATGCTGTCACCACCGAGGTGATGGTCATCGGCCACAGCGGCGCTTCTGACGAGAGCGCCCACGACGCCACGCACGCGGTGGTCCATGACTTATCCATCCCCCTCCCGGCCGATGTCGACGATGAAGCATTGGAGGATCGCCGCCTCGCCCTCCTTGCGGAGGGCCGGAAGTTGGTTTCCATGAGATGCCTCGCTGAGGCCCACCGACGCGAGGCCGACCGCGCCGCCTTTGGCATGCCGCCCCCTGGCGGGCCCAGCCGGGCCGGCGTTGTCAGACAGCGCGGCGCTGACATCGCCGATATGCTAGGAGTCGACCGCCCAGTCTACGTCACTCCACTCAAGGACCTGCGTGCCGCCCAGGCGGCCGTAGATGAGCTAGATGGACTGGGGGCCGAAGAACTCCCCCACATGACCCGACGCATCCAGCAGCTAATCGATGCGGCCGCGCAGCGGCACGAAGCCGATGCCCGCGCAGAAAGCCCTCCCCCGCGCCGAGATCACGGCGCGATGTCCCGGACGCCGACTACGGGTAAAACCCGCGCGCGGCGCGAGAAAGAGCCGGCTGCCAGCCGAAGCCAAACCCGAGTCTCCATCGAGCGAGACGCAGAAGGCCACCCCCGGGCCATGGAGTGGCGGGGCAACCCGCCTCCGCCTCGGCCCCGTGGAGAGAGATATCCCACCCCACCGCCTGTTGCGCATCCGACTCTCAGCGGCCAGCTAGGTCGCCGCGAAGGAGTCGGCGAGAATGACGCTCGCCATCGGATCGACCGCCTGGCGCGATCCCTGGCGCTGGAAGAAGAAGACGATGTCGGCCCGCCTTGCTTCGGCCCCCGCATCCGCGACGAGCCTTTCCCCAAAGGGTTCTCGCTCCCAAGAGACACGCCCAAGTACAACGGCTCCGTGAAGCCGGAAGATTGGTTGATCGACTACTCCACGGCGGTTAGCATAGCCAACGGCAACAGGCGCGTTGCCGTCAAGTACGTGCCCCTCATGCTGCAGGGCACGGCGCGGACCTGGCTCAACATCCTCAAGCCATACAGCATCAACAGCTGGCTAGACTTCACAGAAGCCTTCGTCCGCAACTTCACCAGCACCTACAAGCGGGCTCCCAAGCCTAGACAGCTCTCCTTGTGCGTACAAGGCCCCGCCGAGTCCACTCGTGACTACCTCACGCGTTGGGCCGAGCTCCGCAACTCTTGCAAAGGGGTGCACGAGGTGCAAGCCATAGAATACTTCACTGCTGGGTGCCGAGAAGGCACCCTCCTCAAGCACAAGCTCCTCTGCGATGAGCCGACTACCCTCGACGAGCTTCTGGTCATAGCGGACAAGTACGCCACCGCTAATTCCTCAATGAAGACCGAACTCCGGGTAGACGCGTCCGGGAAGGTACTCAACCTGGCGCCCAAGACGCCGGCTGGGGACTCCAGCCGACGCCCACACCAGAACGACCACAAGCGCAATGGCCCCGTGCCGCCCTCCACCAGTCGGCAGGTGGCCACAGTCGAAGACGAGCAGCCCAAAGGGCGGCCCGCACCCAAGAAGCAGAGGGGCGGCAAGCCGGCTTGGCATCCGGCCTTCTCCTACGAGCAGACTCTCGACGCCCCATGCAAGTTCCACAGCGGCGCGAAGCCGTCCAACCACATGACCCGGAAGTGCCACTAGCTCACCCGAATCTCCAAAGGCGAAGGGCTCGTGCCGCCTCCGCCTGCCGGTCCGCCGCCTCCAGCTCCGCAGCCGCCGACCGCTCGGCCCGCAGTCGGAGCCGTGCATGATGAGTTCCCCGACGAGCATGCCGCCTATGTCATCTTTACAAGCCAGCCCGAAGACTGGCGCAGCAAACGCTGAGAGCACCAAGAAGTCAGCATGGTCGCTGCCAACCCCGCCGAGCACATGCACTGGTCAGAAAAACCTATCAGCTGGAGCCGGGCCGACCACCCAGAGGTGATGCCCTCTCCCGGCTCTTATGCGTTGGTTTTGGATGCCACCCTTGCAACGGATAGACGCGCCGCCCGTTTCTCCCGCGTGCTGATAGACGGCGGGAGCAGCATCAACATCCTGTACTGTGACACCCTGGAGAAGCTGAATGTCAAGACGAAGCAACTCATGCCTACTCGAACTGTGTTCCATGGCATCGTACCCGGCCTGTCCTGCGCCCCCATTGGCAAGATCAAGATTGATGTACTTTTTGGGGACAAGGAGCATTTCCACCGGGAAGTGATCTGGTTTGAAGTGGTGGACCTGGAGAGCCCCTACCATGCATTGCTTGGCCGACCTGCCTTGGCCAGGTTCATGGCAGTTCCCCACTATGCATACCTCAAGATGAAGATGCCGAGCACCAAGGGCGTCATCACCATAGCCGGCGATTACAAGAAGTCTTCTGAGTGCGTAGAAGCCAGCAGCCGGCTGGCCGAGTCCCTTGTGATTGACCGAAGAAAAGAAGATGTTGGACCGAGTCGTGGCCATGGCCGGCAAACAGTCGGCCTTGTCCCCCGATTCCAAGGAGTATGATGCTCAAGGATCTTTCCAGCCGGCCAAGGAGACGAAGAAGATACCTCTTGACCCCGAACACCCAGAGAGGTTTGCCGTCATCGGGGCAAACCTAAACAGCAAATAGGAAGGCGAGCTCGCCGATTTCCTCCGTGAGAATCGGGACATCTTTGCATGGTCCCCCAAGGACATGCCGGGTGTTTCGAAGGAATTCGCTGAGCACAAACTACACATCCGAGAAGACGCAAAGCCAGTCAAACAACCCCTCCACCGACTGTCGAAGGAGAAAAGAAGGATTGTGGGAGAGGAGATAGCCCGGCTTCTGGCAGCCGGCTTCATTATGGAAGTTTTCTTTCCAGAGTGGCTCGCCAACCCGGTCCTCGTGCTAAAGAAGAACAACAAGTGGCGCATGTGCATAGACTACACGAGCCTCAACAAGGCCTGCCCCAAAGATCCCTTTGCCCTGCCAAGGATTGACCAAGTGATAGACTCCACGGCCGGATGCGAGCTGTTGAGTTTCTTGGATGCTTACTCAGGATACCACCAGATAAAGTTAGATCCGGTAGACCGCCTGAAGACCGCCTTCATCACGCCATTCAGAGCCTTCTTCTACCTGACTTTGACATTCGGCTTGAGAAATGTCGGTGCCACTTTTCAGCGTTGCATGCAGAAGTGCCTCCTCAAGCAGCTCGGCAGAAATGCCCATGTCTACATAGACGACATTGTGGTGAAGACGGAGAAGCGCGGCAACTTGCTGGAAGGCCTCAAGGAAACATTTGAGAACCTACGCCGGTTCCAAATCAAGCTCAACCCCGAGAAATGCGTGTTCGGAGTGCCAGCCGGCCAGCTCCTAGGCTTCCTGGTCTCTGAATGCGGCATCGAATGCAACCCAGTAAAGATCAAGGCCATTGAGAGAATGGCGATTCCCACCAAACTTCGAGACGTCCAGAAGTTTACCGGATTCTTGGCCTCCCTGAACCGCTTCATCAGCCGACTCGGAGAGAAAGCTCTTCCCCTCTACCGCCTCATGAAGAAGACCAACCACTTCGAGTGGAATGACCAAGCCGACCAAGCTTTTCACGAGTTGAAGAAGATGCTGGCCACGCCGCCTGTCGTGGCGGCGCCGACTGAGAAAGAGCCCATGCTCCTCTACATTGCCGCAACCAGCCAGGTGGTCAGCACCGTCATTGTAGTCCAACGCCCAGAAGAGGGCCAAGCCCAGCCGGTCCAGAGGCCGGTGTACTATTTGAGCGAGGTGTTGTCTACCTCGAAGCAGAACTACCCGCACTACCAGAAGATGTGCTACGGCGTGTACTTCGCCACCAAGAAGCTGAAGCCCTACTTCCAAGAGCATCCCATCACGGTCATATGCACCGCCCCGTTGGCCGAGATCATAGGCAGCCGGGATGCATCCGGACGGGTGGCAAAATGGGCCATCGAGCTGGCCCGCTACACGATCTTCTACCAGCCTCGCACTGCCATCAAGTCCCAAGCATTGGCCGACTTCCTCGTCGACTGGGCCGAGACCCAGTACCTACCGCCAGCTCCCGACTCCACTCATTGGCGCATGCACTTCGATGGGTCCAAGATGCGCACCGGCTTGGGAGCCGGCGTCATCCTCACCTCTCCCAAAGGCGACAAGATCAGATACACGCTGCAAATTCACTTTGCCGCCTCCAACAACGTGGCCGAGTACGAGGCGCTCATACACAGGCTCCGGCTTGCCAAAGAACTCGGTATTCGTCGGATCCTATGTTATGGCGACTCGGACTTGGTGGTCCAGCAATCATCCGGCGACTGGGATGCCAAGGACGCAAATATGGCAAGCTACCGCTTCCTCGTTCAGCAGATCAGTGGGTATTTTGAAGGATGCGAGTTCCTCCACGTACCGCGAGCCGACAATGAGCCAGCTGATGCCTTGGCTCGAATAGGCTCCACTCGGCAAGCAATACCAACCGGTGTCTCTCTACAACGCCTCCTCAAGCCGTCTATCAAGCCGTCTCCAGAGTCCGATTCCATCTTTGTACCGCCTGACCCCGATACAGCCGGGCCCGGCTCGAAGAACCAAGAAGGTGACCCGGGGACTTCGGTAGTCGGCCAGGGGACATCAGCAGGCGGCTCGGGGACTTCCTTACTTACCCCCGACCCGGGGAATGCCACACCCGGCTCGGGGACTGCGGTAGTCGGCCCGGAGACTGCACCAACACAAAAGGCGGCGGCCGACTCCAGCATTTCACCACCCAGCCCGCCCGCCCTGGTCGCAGTAGTCGTGTTGGCAATAGAATAAGTCGCAGCTCCATCATGGGCTCAATCCATCCTCAACTTCCTAATAAACCAAGATCTGTCGGCTGACGAAACAGAGGCAAGACAAGTCCAACGCCTAGCCGGAGCATACACAGTCGTCAATAGAGAACTCGTCAAGCGCAGTGTCACTGGAGTCCTCTAGCGATGCGTCGAGCAAGAGAAGGGCATTGCAATCCTCAGAGACATCCACCAAGGAGAATGCGGCCACCATGCGGCCTCAAGATCACTCGTCGCCAAAGCCTTCCGCCATGGTTTCTTTTGGCCGACTGCTTTGGATGACGCCAGGGGGTTAGTTAAACATTGCAAAGTATGCCAACTCTTCAGCTCTAAGCAACACATGCCAGCTTTAGCACTCAAGACCATTCCCCTCACTTGGCCCTTCGCCGTTTGGGGACTGGACATGGTAGGCCCATTCAAGATGGCGCGCGGCAGCATGACACATCTGCTTGTCGCCGTGGACAAATTCACCAAATGGATTGAGGCAAAGCCGATCAAGAAGCTGAATGATCCGACTGTCGTGACATTTATCACAGATATAACAACTTGGTACAGCATGCCACACATCATCATCACCGACAATGGCACGAATTTCGCCAAGGGAGCCTTGGCACGTTTCTGCGCGACGCAAGGCATCCGGTTGGACTTAGCGTCCGTTGCCCACTCGCAGTCAAACGGCTAGGTCGAGCGAGCCAACGGCCTCATCCTTTCCGGCATTAAGCCCCGACTGGTCGTGCCACTGGAGCGTTCAGCCGACTGTTGGCTCAATGAGCTGCCGGCCGTCCTCTGGAGTCTGTGCACTGCACCAAACAAGTCAGCCGGCTTCACTCCTTTCTTCCTCGTGTATGGTGCCGAGGCGGTCATCCCAACTGACATCGAGTTCGACTGGCCTCGGGTAACCATGTACACGGAAGCGGAGGCCAAGGAAGCACGGGAAGACGACGTCGACCTACTAGAAGAAGGCCGGCTGTTAGCCCTCAACCGATCCACCATCTATCAGCAGGGCCTGTGCCGCTACCACAGCCAGAAGGTCAAGCCAAGATCCTTCCAAGAGGGCGATCTTGTGCTCCGGCTGATCCAGCGAACAGCCGGCCAGCATAAGCTCTCGGCCCCTTGGGAGGGCCCCTTCGTCATCAGCAGAGCTTTAGGCAACGACTCCTACTACCTGATCGACGCGCAGAAGCCGAAGGCACGAAAGAGAGATGACTCCGGCAAGGAGTCGGAATGACCATGGAACTCCAACCTCCTCCGAAGATTTTACAGTTGAAATGCAGTATGTATCACGCTAACTTTTGTACTAAGTACGAGACAATAGGCCCCCGAGGAGAGCTCGGGGACTGCCATCTTTTATCTATGGATGAAGAGTATCATGCTTATGACCTTGTCATTACTTTCACTTTTTCCATCTGGCACCGAGTTCGACTAGTCGGCCCGGGGACTGGCCGCCTGGAGTTATATTAGAAGTCCTACCCGCAGTCAGACAAGTAGTGTGCCGGCTCCCAAGCCTTCTCTTGCCAAAAGTCGCAGATCGAAGAACCGGCTGTCCGGCTGGCAAGAGTTAAAGGCGGGAAAGGACGCCCACACGAAAAATGGCTAGGGACTAACGGACTAATATAACAAAAGCCGGTTTTTCTCCCACCACCGACCGACTACTAGAGTAGCTGACCGGCCGACTTCCATTCACCTCGCTTCAATCTAAGAAAGCTCGAGTACTTGCCTTCCCAAAAGGGGAAGGCGGCAAAGGAAACAGCCTAAGGATAAAAAGCATACACGAATGGAAATCAAACACGCACACAATAATATTTACATAAAAGACCTTCAAAAGGCCAGCATTCAACATAGTTTGAATACACCCCCAGTGGGTGGAACTGCGCAAGTTTAATAAAATTGTACAAAAGGCAACAAGCAGGAAAAAACAAGGACGGCAGATTAAGCCAAGGGAGCGACTGGCGAGTCAGGCAGGTCGGTGGAGACGGCAGTGCCGGCTGGAGGAGTGGCCGGCTGGCAAACCTCAGCATGATCACCGCCTCCCGCAGAGGGCGCGCTAGCACGCGCCTCGTTGCCAGAGGCACGATCAGGCTGTGGCTGGCTGGCCGCTTCACCGGTCGGCTCAACGTCTTCGCCTTCCTCTCCTTCGTCGTCTTCGCCTTCATCGCTGGAGGCGATCTCCTCTGCCGAGTCTTCACCCGCTACCGGGTCCAGCCCGAACCACTCCTCCGGCTGGGCAACGCCATTGTCATTAATTTCAGGAGCGAAGACGCTGATGTCAGTACACTCGGCGATCGTCGAAGCGCGCAGCGATAGCCGGCCGCACCTCCTCCATCTCTTTGTCGGCCTCCAGCCGCCAGGTGCGCAGCTGGTCCAGGTTCAGCCCCGGATACCAGCCTCGGACGAACTCCAGCGCCCGCCCAGCTCCAAGTCGGGCTGCCGATGCCTTCCAGGCCTCGAAGCAGCCAACCGCAACCTCCAGCCAGTCGGCAGTCCGACGTGGGGTGCGAGGAATCGTCTCGCTTGGCCAGAGGGCGGCCAACACCTGCGCCCCGGCGCGCTGGAGGCGGCGGAGCATACGGTGAGCCGGCTGCAGCCGGGCTTGGACCGCCAAGAGCTGCTCCTCAAGCGTCTGGCTCGCGTCCGGCGCGATTTCAGCCCCCGCCTACCGGCGCGCCTCGCGATGGGCCTCGATGGTTTGGGTGGCGAAGACGGAGTAGCCGGGAAAGTAGTCTACACAGAGAACAAAAAGTAGCACAAGTCAGAACACAAATCAGGGATCAAGGGGCAAGCAGGGAGTGAAGAAGGCGGCTTACCGTCGATCAGATCCTCGATACAACTGAAGCCCTCGCTCAGCGCCTGCTTCGCTTCAGCCCAGCCCGCCGCTTCGGTCTCGAACTTGGCCTTCAAGGTGTCCTCGCTGTCCTGCGCCTTCTTAAGGGCCGCCTTGTGGCTCTCCTCCTGGTCGGCCAACTTCTTGGCCAGGCGGTCACGCTCCAGGACCAAGGCGTTGTACTCGGCTTCCATGGCGCGAAGGGCGGCCTGGGCCCCGCTGAGCTGCCCCCTCAAGTCGGCATTGGCTCCTGCAAGCATGAAGACAAAGGAAAAACTAATAAGGAAGAAGTCGTCAAGGAAGATCCGACCCGGCTGCTCAGCAGTCGGCCCGAATCTCGGGGACTACACCCAGTGGGTGCGCTGACGCGCCCCCACAGGAGATGAACGAGACAAAGCACGCACTCTGGCTGCTGGTCAGGTCCTCGGTTCTCCGGCCCAGCACCTGGGCCTGGGAATTGAAGGCGGCTGCACGGAGGTTATGATACTCCTGGAAGATTATACAAGAGGCGAGGATAAGTTAAGTTGTCGGGACCTAGTAAGTTCCAAGCCGCCTGTGCAGCAGCCGACTCGGAACTCGGGGACTACACCCAGTGGGTGCGCTGACGCGCCCCCACGGAAGAAATCAAAAGAGCAAAATAACCAAGGCCAGAAGACTCACCCAGATGACGGCCCGCGTCGCGAGGAACTCTTGGGTGTATCGCTGCAGCGAGGCGGCCTAAGCTTGAAGCCAGTTCCGGACCTCCTGGGCCGCCGCGTTCAGCTCGCCCGTCCCCCCGCTGGGAGTCCACTCGGACGTGCTGGCGCTGGCCGCCTCCAGGGCCTCCGCCATCTGGCTAGCGCCCGCTGCTCGGTGCAGTTCCGGCAGGGAGGTGCCACCCCCTGCGCGCCGGTGCAATGCCGACTGCACCTCGAGGCCGGCCCCTGCCTCCGGCTCGCCCCCGGACGGCTGCTCTGGCGCCGCAGCTGATTGGCCGCTTTGGCCCACTCCAGTCAGCGCCGTCTGCGGCGCCCCCTCCATGAAGATCACGTGGTCCTCCCTCCTCTCCATCACCGGCGGGCTTTGGTCGACCTCCTCCGACGGGGGCACGGGAATGTCGGGGGCCACGACACGGAGGGGAACGACGAGCAACGGAGGCTGGTTGTGTGAGGCCTCCACCTCCGTCTACGCGGCTGCCGCCTCCGCCCGGGCCTTGGCCGCCGCGTCGGCCTGCTCCTTCGTCGCCTGGGCGGTCCTTCGCTCCGCCGCCTCCCGCTCCTCCCGCGCCTCCCATGTGTTCCGCTCCGTGGCCTCCCTAAGGTCGGCGCGGGGATCCACGCGACAGGAGCCTGAGGACCCTCCGGTCGGCCCGACTAAGGAGCCGCCAGGACCTCGCTCAAGGGAAAGCGGCGCCCTGCCCGGCAAGCAAAGAAAGGTTTAGAAGAGCTTCAGTCGAAAAGGACAACAACAAAAAACTATATATAAAATATGCAAGACATTCGACGACTTACGCCGAGATCGCCTATGGTTGTTTCACCGCCTTGCGGAAGCGGGCCGCCTTCGCGGCCGCCTCATCCCGCTTGGTCGCCGCCATGGAAGCCTTGGATTTCTTCGGCCAGCTGCCGAAGAAGGTCGACGCGGCCCGGCGCTTCTGCGCGCCGCCACGAGCAGCCGGTGCGGCAGAAGAGCCCGCGCCTTGATGATCAAGCGTCGGCTGGCGGTGCGGGGCGGCTTCGACCTCGTCATCGTCCGGCCAGTCTTCGAAGTCGGCCCCGAGCCCGCGCCTCCGGCCTCGTCGCCTTCCCCCACGATGGCGTCTTCCATGGCGGCCGCTCCTAGGTCCGGATCGTCGGCGTCGTCCATCGTGCGGTCGGGGAGGAGTTGGCGCTCTACCCCTGCGGCCCCGGCTGTCGGCGGAAGAAGAGGGTTCTGCTATAGGCAAACCAATTGATCAACGGTCGGCTATCATGAGGCCGGCTACAAAAAGGAAGAAAAGAAGAAAAAACTTACGGCAGGCGGAGGGTTGGCGCGGGAATACGGCTCCTTGCCGTATCGCCAATCCTCGGCGAGCTTGCAGTTGGAGATGTAGTTCACCATGTAAGACACCTCTCCATGAGGCATCTCCCTAGTGCTCAGCTGGCACGGGTCGAAGCGGCCGCTCATCTGGCAAATCATGTGAGGCCGGCCTTGCAGCGGAAGTACTCGGCGCTCCACGAAGGCGGCCACCAAGTCGGCTCCAGTCAGGCCCTCCGACTGGATCATCACCCGAAGCCGGGAGACGGCTGCGTTCCCGGCCTGAGACAACGACCTGGCCCGGTAGCTTCATGAAGGTTGCCTCCCAGCCGGCGGGCTGGCTACGTAAGCCGGCAGGTTGACGTAGTCGCCTTGCTGGGCGACGTTCTTCACGTAAAAGTAGGACTTCTGCCAGAGCTTCACCGACTGGATCAGCGGATGGACGGGAACGGATTGTTCTCGCTCGCCCGCCTCATGGCAATGAAGTCTCCGCAGGGGGCGGGCATGCCCGCGATGACGGTGCCGAGCTTGCTCTGGAAGAATTCCCCCCAGAGCTCGAGCGTGGGGAGAACCCCAAGAAAGCCCTCGCACAGGGTGACGAAAGCCGACAGCAGCATCACCGCGTTGGGCGTGAGGTGATGCGGCTGGAGGTGGTAGAATTCAAGGAAGGCTCGAAGGAATCCGCTCGCTGGGAGGCCGAAGCCGCGCAGGTAGTGCGAGCGGAAGATCACCCGCTCGCCCTCCTCCGGTGCCGGCGAAATCTCCCTCGTCGACGCTTGACGAACCCGCACGAAGTTCTCGCCCGGCAGGCGCCGCGTCCGGCGGAGGAACTCGACGTGGTCCTCGTGGACGTTGGAGCCATCCCACGAGTTCGACAGCGCCATGGGAGTGATGCGGCGGGGAGCAAGACGAAGCGAGGGCGGTGACACGCGCGACCCCGCTATGGCAGGACCAAAGGAACCGATGGGCCCGACAGCGGAACGGCGCGGCAATGGGTTGCTGCGGCGGCGAAGAGAAGAAGAAGGAAGGCGTGAAGGGGTGGAGCGAGGGAGAACGTGCGAGCCTCTGCTGCTCCCCCTCCTCCCCCTACTTATAGACCCGCGCGGCGGAGCCGAGGGGGCATGGCGTGGGGGAACATGGGGATCAACTGCACCCACTCCCCAACGTCCCGCGATTATTGCGCCCTGATGGCATAATAAAACCGCTGCGGGAAGGCAAGCGGTCCACATGGGCCGCAGAAGATCCGTGCTCGGGCTGAGGCCTAGGAGTGGCGGGCCCGGGCCTGCGGCGGCGTCCCGTTGTGCGCGTGCACTGGCGGTCAGCTCGCAGGCCGACCCGCGTTCCCGCCCACGAGAAACGGGGCTTCCCGAAGACGACGCGCACAAGCATAGTCGGCCCCTCAGGATAGGAAGCTGACTGAGCTTTTCATCCTTTTGTGAGCCTCGAAGCTCGATCAGCTTCGGGGACTACTGTCGGAGTAAATAACCATGGGTAGCCTAGCCGGCTCCCCCTGGCCCTTCTGAAAAAATTAGGAGCCGATTCGGCCCTCAAGAATCCAAGACACGGGGCCACCTTCCCCTTGCCGGCTGTCTCCCAGGCCGGCTATCGGAAGGCAACCTGACTTTAGCCCTCATGAAGAAAGCTGCGGGAGGGCCGGCTCCGAGAAGCCGGCCGCGAGAAGGCCGACTCCAAGAAGCCGGCTCCCACAAAGCGGTCAAGATCGTACCCTCGAAGTATGCATCCACATAACGGCGATGTGATGGGGCGTGGCTACAGTGAAGCCTGCCACCCCCGAATCCTGGAGCACGCCTGGCACAGTGCGCCATACGGGTGGCCATGACCCGTCCGGCGCGGCACTGTTGCCACGTTGACCCTGATGTCATCCACGACGAGCTGCCAGCGCGGCCCATGGGCAGTGGGCCTCTTCGGGCAGAGAGACACCCGAAGGCGGCCAGGCCTCCCCCAGTCGGCCGAAGACAAAGCCGGCTCTCCATAGCCGGATTGCCACCTCCCTCGAAGGAGACGCCCCATTAAGGAGACAAGACGTGGTGAGGCTACAGCGATCACCCACCGAACGGCGGCACTGTAGCCACGCCCACCTCGGCGAAGCCCTCGTCACCAGGATTGAGCAACAGTAACCAGCCCCCGACCAGGCGCTGGACAGTGGGGCCAGCCTGTCGACCAAGGGGCCGGCAGCTAGCGGGACCCACCAGCCGGCGGGCCCCGGCAGCCGGCGCAGAAGCCGGCGAGTGTAGACACAGACGGCTGGGCCCCACGCCCAGCCGGATTACCATTGTACCCCCGGGGGGTAGGCCTATATAAACCCCCCAGGACACCCATGCAAAGGGTTGATCCCTGCTAGTCTTAGACACCACATAGGGAGGAGAAGAGAGCGAGGTGTGCCCTTCTTCCTCCTCTCGCCGAACAGCTCAAGGAGCATCGTGTAGCTACTTATTCATCTAGTGATCATGCAGAGACCCCGCAGAGCAGCAGTAGGGGTGTTATCTCCACGGAGATCCCCGAAGCTGGGTAAGATTCACCGGCATGCATGTCTTCGCCTCATCCCGTTTCCAGGCACCGGCGACGTCTTACTGGCTCCCACAATGATAAGCCACCCGTTGGCATATGTCGCACCTTCCACCCGACAATATGCCTGCACGTTGTACTATTTTCTGATGTATTATATCATATTCTTAGAAGCTAAATGCAGTTTGAATATAAGACAAACACCATGAAGCTACCTATCATTATGCTTTGCTTTCTTTGCCTGCAGCTTTGTTTTCACCTCAGATCCGTAAGGAGGAGTGCAGACAGAGAATTGTATAGAAGGAAAAGATTTTCAGACACACTTGGCTTATCACCAGACAATCCATCAAAGTATTACCACAGAATGTGGAACTACAAATAACCATCTCCACTCCACCAGTAGTTCAAAATCCCTCGGGACTTTTAACCTGACACAACATATGCTAATATACCTATACATGTATCAGTTGTAATTTTAGCTAGCTAGGAGCAGAGGTAATTAGGAATCAAAGCTTGTTATTGTTGTACCTAGAACTAAGGCCAGATGAGAACCACCGTAGCAGCTGTTCCAATTTTGTTTTCTCTGTTCAGAGAGCAACACTATCTGAAGGAATTGCTGACAGTTCCAGCGCTTCGTTCAACATACCAACCACACAAGATGGGTGTCTACAATCACAAGAAGGCAACAATATCTAAACTGACGTACTTCACAACAATTAGAAGGTACACAGAGAAATAGGGGACAGAAAAATAACTCAAAATAGGGGTCAAGGGGATACATACCTCTGCTGTAGCCGACGCATGCGACATTGGATAGCTCGATGGTTGTTCTTCTACCTTCGGTGAACTCGGTGCTTCTTCTTCGTCCGGCGAACTCGGCGCTTCCTCCTGCGGCGAACTCGATGTCGACATTGGATGCTTCGTCCAAAATTGACCTGATGAAGATTCAAGCCGAGGACCCTCCCCTCTTATAGAAGCCAACAACAATCCGGGTCGGCGGCTCCATTGACTTGCGTTGGACAAGGACACGGACTGCAATCCATCCAAATCGACTTGTGTTGGACAAGGAGACTGTAATTCCATCCAAATCATACACGGGAGCAGATGCAGAGGTTGAGAAGGTTACGTCTGGGGAGGCGGGAGAGGACTGGCTATGGCGGACAGGTCATAGCGGAGCGTGCTCGCCGCCGGCGCTGGCCGACGGCGTACCCAACCTGAGTTGTGCCCCCTTCGCAGCGCCAACGAGGTCTGGCGCCCTTCTCACGCGCAAGCACGGCAACTGCCTTCTTCGCCAAATTCCTGAGCACGGCACCGCACAGCAGCACAGGGATAGGTGCCCGCACCGGAGCAGCAGAACGCAGGCGACCCACGGTGACGGCGCAGGGGGGGTTGCAGCAGCTAGTCCAGCGTAGCCATAAGCTTATCACCAAAACTGTTATTTGCCTGCCGCGCCGCGCCTGAACATCTTCTCGGCCATCTTCTCCTGCTCCATCGTGCCGCCCCTTCTGCTCCGTCGCGCCGCCTCTTCTGCCACAGCTCCGCCCTTCACTTGTCCGCTGAGCGTTTGGATAAAACGTACTTTTTTAACGAAACGTAGAGACGTAGCAGTCAGAATAGAGAGACGGGCCAAGGCCCAACTGGATCGCAACCCAGCTAAATGAGAACGTACTGGTCAATCGAGTTGCAGAGACAAAATTTAGTACCACCTCAAATATGTTTTAAAATTCAAAATGAAAACGTAAAATCACGGGAAAAAGCGCATTGTGATGGTGAACCCACGGAGTCAATCCATGCTTTATTATTAGGGATATATATACACACACACATAGTATCATGCATATGATACTAGTGTATGATACTACATACATACCTTCATAGTGCATATATAGTATCATAGAGTAGTATATATCATAGATGACCGTATTTATGGCCAGGCATGATGCAAAGTAGTATAGCATTTATTATATATATATATATATATATATATATATATATATATATGTTACAGTATCTCCCTATGTTACTTCTTCTTTGCCACATCATCATATTTTCTATTCCCGAGTGCATGATAATGGCTATGATACCCCCACTATGGCCACCCTAATAAGGTTGGTCGAAATATGGGAGTATGAAGCGGTATGATGCATGCCAACTAGACTTTTTGGATGATGTGGCACACAGCTAAATGAGGAAAGAGAGGGTGTGGTATCATATCATGATACCGTATCATATCATGATACCGTATCATATTAAATGTTGTACTACTTTGTGTCATGCATGACAATTAATAAGGCAGCCTAAGATACTAACTTATGATACTATGAATGCCCGCATTACGGAGGTATTGCCGATCATATACTAGTATCATGCATATATACTCCATCCTTTCCGGTTTATAGGCTTATCTCAAAATTTTAGTTTTTCCATTTTATAAGGCTCAATTTGGTTGTTCCCCATCACATGTCCAGATTCCAAGGTGCATTAAATCATTGCATGCAAGTATTAAGAGAAAGTTGAGTAATGCATGTACTTTATGCATGCATGTATTGCAATTAATACATTGGAAAACATAATTTTTTGAGGAAAACAAAAGCATTAATTGGGTGTTTTTGCAAACTACAAAAAGTATTCCACCACTCACCATCTACCTTTGTTGGTGAGATTTTTGAATTGAGCCCTATAAGGCTGGTTGCAATGGGGAGTATCATATACTAGTATCATGCATATGATAGTGTATGATACTAGCTACTTCCGTAATGCATAGTATCATAAGTTAGTATCTTAGGTTGCCTTATTAATTGTCATGCATCACACAAAGTAGTAGTACAACATTTAATATGACACGGTATCATGATATGATACCATATCCTCTCTTTCCTCAATTAATTGTGTGCCACATCATCCAGGAAGTCTAGTTGGCATGCATAATACCGCTTATGATACTACCATTACAATCAGCCTAAACCAGAAAGGAGGGAGTATGAGACTAGCCACAGTGGAGAGTAACATACACTAGTAACATACACATATCCCTAGACTATGTTACTACCTTCATAGTGGGTAGTAACATAAGTGTAGTGTCATGCAAAGCTTCATTTATTAGGTTATAGACTCATATTGCATTGGGAATGTGATGTTACATTAACTAGCTAAGTTACTGAAACTATCTCTCTCCTCATTAACTTATTGCCACATAAGCAAGTTTGCTAAGTTGGAGTCGATGTTACTGCTGAAGTTACTCCCACTATGGCTAGTCTGATACTAGCTAGTCGTCTATGATATACTAGCTACCTCACTAAGAGCATGGTTAATAAAGACTAGCCTTACGGCTTAATTCCCATGTACATGGGGGAACTGGGATCATTAAGTTGACCCCGAATGAACTTGGGGTTTTTGAGAATTTTACGCTGCTCTGTTACACGTGTGCGTGATCCCTTGGCTGGCAACTCATCAAATTCATCATACTCGTCCTCATCGGTAACATCGTCGACACCCAGTACCCTTCTCTTCCCATGCATCGCTAAATGGCCGTTCTTATGCAAGGGGTCTTCCACAAAGAAAATCTGGGTAGCATCGCTAGCAAGAATGAATGGGTCCGCATGATATGCCATCGTTGTCCTGTTAACACAGGTCTTCCTGTATTCATCAATCCATACCTAACCAAGAGGGATCTGTTGGAAATATGCCCTAGAGGCAATAATAAATTAGTTATTATTATATATTTCATTTTTCATGATAATCGTTTATTATCCATGCTAGAATTGTATTGATAGGAAACTCAGATACATGTGTGGATACATATACAACACCATGTCCCTAGTAAGCCTCTAGTTGACTAGCTCGTTGATCAATAGATGGTTAAGGTTTCCTGACCATGGACATTGGATGTCGTTGATAACGGGATCACATAATTAGGAGAATGATGTGATGGATAAGACCCAATCCTAAGCCTAGCACAAAGATCGTGTAGTTCGTATGCTAAAGCTTTTCTAATGTCAACTATCATTTCCTTAGACCATGAGATTGTGCAACTCCCGGATACCGTAGGAGTGCTTTGGGTGTGCCAAACGTCACAACGTAACTGGGTGGCTATAAAGGTACACTACAGGTATCTCCGAAAGTGTCTGTTGGGTTGGCACGAATCGAGACTGGGATTTTTCACTCTGTGTAAACGGAGAGGTATCTCTGGGCCCACTCGGTAGGACATCATCATAATGTGCATAATGTGATCAAGGAGTTGATCACGGGATGATGTGTTACGGAACGAGTAAAAGAGACTTGCCGGTAACGAGATTGAACAAGGTATCGGGATACGAACGATCGAATCTCAGGCAAGTATCATACCGATGGACAAAGGGAATTGTAAACGGGATTGATTGAATCCTTGATATCGTGGTTCATCTGATGAGATCATCGTGGAGCATGTGGGAGCCAACATGGGTATCCAGATACCGCTGTTGGTTATTGACCGGAGAGTTGTCTCGGCCATGTCTGCATGACTCCCGAGCCCGTAGGGTCTACACACTTAAGGTTCGATGATGGTAGGGTTATAGGGAAAGTATGTACGCGGTTACTGAATGTTGTTCGGAGTCCCGGATGAGATCCCGGACGTCACGAGGAGTTCCGGAATGGTCCGGAGGTAAAGATTGATATATAGGAAGTATGGTTTTGGCCACCGGAAGTGTTCCGGGCATCACCGGTAGTGTACCGGGACCACCGGAGGGGTCCGGGGGTCCACCGGGAGGGGCCACGGGCCCCGGAGGCATACATGGGCCAAGTGTGAGAAGGGACCAGCCCCTAAGTGGGCTGGGGCGCCTCCCCACCAAGGCCCATGCGCCTAAGGGGAAGAGGGGGCAAACCCTAAGGGCAGATGGGCCCTAAGGCCCATGCCTGGTGCGCCTCCCTCCCCCCCCCCACTTGGCCGCCACCCTAGATGGGGATTGGGGCTTCCGCCACCCCTAGGGTGGAAACCCTAGGTGGGGGCGCAGCCCTCCCTCTCCCCTATATATAGTGGAGGCAAAGGGGCAGCCCAACACATGAAGTCCTTCCCCCATTGGTGCAGCCCTACCCCTCTTCCTCCTCGTCTCTCGTAGTGCTTGGCGAAGCCCTGCTGGAGTCTCGCGCTCCTCCACCACCACCACGCCGTCGTGCTGCTGCTGGATGGAGTCTTCCCCAACCTCTCCTTCTCCCCTTGCTGGATCAAGGCGTAGGAGACGTCACCGGGCTGTACGTGTGTTGAACGCGGAGGTGCCGTCCGTTTGGCACTAGGATCATCGGTGATTTGGATCATGACGAGTACGACTCCATCAACCCCGTTCACTTGAACGCTTCCGCTTAGAGATCTACAAGGGTATATAGATGCACTCTCCTTCCCCTCGTTGCTAGGTTACTCCATAGATTGATCTTGGTGATGCGTAGAAAATTTTAAATTTCTGCTACGATCCCCAACAGTGGCATCATGAGCTAGGTCTATGCGTAGTTTCTATGCACGAGTAGAACACAAAGCAGTTGTGGGCATCGATATTGTCAATTTACTTGCCGTTACTAGTCTTATCTTGATTCGGCAACATCGTGGGATGAAGCGGCCCGGACCGACCTTACACGTACTCTTACGTGAGACTGGTTCCACCGACTGACATGCACTAGTTGCATAAGGTGGCTAGCGGGTGTCTGTCTCTCCCACTTTAGTCGGATCGGATTCGATGACAAGGGTCCTTATGAAGGGTAAATAGAAAATGGCATATCACGTTGTGGTTTTCACGTAGGTAATAAACGTTCTTGCAACAAACCTATAGCAACCACGTAAAAACTTGCAACAACAATTAGAGGACGTCTAACTTGTTTTTGCAGCATATGCCTTGTGATGTGATATGGCTAAAAGGATGTGATGAATTATATATGTGATGTATGAGATTGATCATGTTCTTGTAATAGGAATCACGACTTGCATGTCGATGAGTATGACAACCGGCAGGAGCCATAGGAGTTGTCTTAATTTATTTATGACCTGCGTGTCAACATAAACATCATGTAATTACTTTACTTTATTGCTAAAGCGTTAGCCATAGTAGTAGAAGTAATAGATGACGAGACAAATTCAAGAAGACACGATGATGGAGATCATGATGATGGAGATCATGGTGTCATGCCGGTGACAACGATGATCATGGAGCCCCGAAGATGGAGATCAAAAGGAGCAAAATGATATTGGCCATATCATGTCAATATTTGATTGCATGTGATGTTTATCATGTTTTACATCTTATTTGCTTAGAACGACGGTAGCTTAAATAATATGATCCCTCGTAATAATTTCAAGAAAGTGTTCCCCCTAACTGTGCACCATTGCGAAGGTTCATTGTTTCGAAGCACCACGTGATGATCGGGTGTGATATATGCTAACGTTTGAATACAACGGGTGTAAGCCAGATTTACACACGCAATACACTTAGGTTGACTTGACGAGCCAAGCATGTACAGACATGGCCTCGGAACACGGAAGACCAAAAGGTCGAGCATGAGTCGTATAGAAGATACGATCAACATGAAGATGTTCACCGATGTTGACTAGTCCGTCTCACGTGATGATTGGACACGGCCTAGTTGACTCGGATCATGTTTCACTTAGATGACTAGAGGGATGTCTATCTGAGTGGGAGTTCATTAAATAATTTGATTAGATGAACTTAATTATCATGAACATAGTCTAAATTGTCTTTGCAAATATGTTGTAGATAAATAGCTCATGTTGTAGCTCCCTGTTTCAATACGTTCCTAGAGAAAGATTAAGTTGAAAGATATTGTAAGCAATGATGCAGACTAGGTCCGTAGTCCGAGGAGTGTCCTCACTGCTACACAGAAGGCTTACGTATTTGATGCACTGCTCGATGTGCAAACCCCTACAACGTCGTCTTTGGATGTTGTGAACACCTGACCGACACATCCTGATGACTACTTGATAGTTTAGTGCACCATACTTTACGGCTTAGAATCGGGATTCCAATGACGTTTTGAACGCCATAAGACATATGAGATGTTCCAAGAGCTGAAATTGGGATTTCAGGCTCATGCCCGTGTTGAGAGGTGTGAGACCTCTGACAAGTTCTTTAGCCAACAAGATGGAGGAGAATAGCTCAACTAGTGAGCATGTGCTCAGAATGTCTGGGTGCTACAATCACTTAAATCAAGTGGGAGTTAAACTTCCAGATAAGATAGTGATTGATAGAGTTCTCTAGCCACTATCACTAAGCTACTAGATCTTCGTGATGAACTATGACATGCAAGGGATGGAGTTGATCCCGGAGCTGTTCGCAGTGCTTAAGACCGCAAAAGGTAGAAATCAAGAAGGAGCATCAAGTGTTGATGGTTTAACAAGACCACTGGTTTCAAGAAGGGCAAGGGCTAGAAGGGAAACTTCATATGGATGGCAAACCAGTTGCCTCTCCAGTGAAGGAACCCAAGGTTGAACCCAAACCCGAGACTAAGTGCTTCTATTGTAAGGGGAACGGTCACTGGTAGCGGAATTACCCCAAATGCATGGTAGATAAGAAGGCTGGCAACTTCAACAAAGTATATACGTGTTATTAATGTGTACCTCACTAGTACTCCTGGTAGCACCTAGGTATTGGATACCGGTTCAGTTGCTATTATTGGTGACTTGAAGCAAAAGCTACAAACTAAACGGAGACTAGCTAAGGGCGAGATGACGATGTGTGTTGGAAGTGTTTCCAAAGATTGATGAGATCACCATCGCACACTCCATCTGCCTTCGGGATTAGTAATGAACCTAGATAAATGTTATCAGGTGTCTACGTTGAGCATGAATATGATTAGATCATGTTCATTGCAATACGGTTATTCATTTAAATTAGAGAATAATGGTTATTCTGTTTATATGAATAATACCTTTCATGGTCATGCACCCTATGTGAATGGTTCATTGAATCTCGGTCATGGTAATACACATGTTCACGCCAAAAGATGTAGAGTTAATAATGATAGTACCACTTTCTTGTGGCACTGCCGCTTAGGTCATATTGGCGTAAGATGCATGAAGAAACTCCATATCGATGGATGTTTGGAGTCACTTGATTTTGAATCGCTTGACACATGCGAGCCATGCCTCATGGGCAGGATGACTAAGACCCGTTTTCAGGTGCAATGAAACGGGCAAGTGACTTGTTGGAAATCATACATGCTGATGCGTGTGATCCAATGAGAATTGAAGTGTGCGGTGGATATCGCTATTTTCTCATCTTCACTGATGATTTGAGTAGATATAGGTATATTTACTTAATGAAGCACAAGTCTGAAACGTTTGAAAAGTTCAAGCGATTTCAGAGTGAAGTTAAGAATCATCATAACAAGAAGATCAAATTCCTACGATATGATCAATGAGAATTTCTGAGTTATGAGTTTGGTAAACACTTAAGACATTGTGGAATTGTTTCACAGTTGAAGCCACCTGGAACACCACAGGGTAATGGTGTGTCCGGACCTTATGAGATATGGTGCGATCTATGATGTCTCTTACCGATCTACCGCTATTAGTTTGAGGTTATGCATAAGAGACAGCTGCATTCACTTTAGATAGGACACCATATAAGTCCGTTGAGATGACGCCGTGTGAACATTGGTTTGGCAAGAAACCAAATTTGTCGTTTCCTAATGTTTGGGGCTGCGCCGGAGAAGCTGAAACCCAAAGTGGACAAACACATCTTCATAGGATACCCAAAGGTGACAGTTGGGTATACCTTCTATCTCAGATCCAAGGGCAAATTGTTTGTCGCTAAGAACGGGTCCTTTCTCTAGAAGGAGTTTCTCTTGAAAGAATTGAGTGGGAGGAAGATAGAACTTGATGAGGTTGTCGAACCTTTATTTCAACCAGAAAGTGATGCAACACAGAAAGATGTTTTCTGTGGCGCCTACGTCTGTTGAATAGGAAGTTAATGATAGTGATCATGAAGCTTCGGATCAAGTTGCTATCGAACCTCGTAGGTCGACAAGGATATGTACTACTCCTAAGTGGTACGGTAATCCTGTCTTAGATATCATGTTGTTAGACAACAATGAACCTGTGATTTATGGAGAAGCGATGGTGGGCCCGTATTCTGACAAATGGTTAGAAGCCATGAAATCCGAGACAGGATCCATGTATCAGAACAAAGTATGGACTTTGGTGGACTTGCCCGTTGATCGGCAAGCCATTGAGATAAATGGATCTTTAAGAATAAGACGGACGTGGGCGGTAATGTTACCGTCTATGAAGCTCAACTTGTGCGAAAGAGTCTTTTCACAAGTTCAAGGAGTTCACTACTATGAGAATTTCTCACCCGTAGCGATGCTTAAGTCCGTCGGAATCATGTTAGCATTAGCTGTATTTTTCGATTGTGAAATCTGACAGATGGATGTCAAAACAAATTTTCTTACCAGTTTTCGTAAGAAAAAGTTGTATGTGATACAATAAAAGGTTTTGTCGATCCTAAGGATGCTAAAAGGTATGCTGGCTCCAGCAATCCTGCTATGGACTAGAGCAAGCATCTCAGAATCGGAATATATGTTTTGATGGAGTGATCAAAGCTTTCAGGTTTATACAATGTTTGCTAGAAACTTGTATTTACAAGAAAGTGAGTGGGAGCACTACAACATTTCTGATAAGTATATGTGGATGACATATTGTTGATCCGAAATAATGTAGAATTTCTGGAAAGCATAAACGGTTGTTTGAAGAGTGGTTTTCAAAGGAAGACCTGGATAAAGCTGCTTACATATTGGGCATCAAGATCTATAGAAATAGATCAAGTTGCCTAATGATACTTTCAAAGAACGCACACCTTGACATGTTTTCGAAGGAGTTCAAAATAGATCAGTCAAAGAAGGGGTTCTTAACTGAGTTGTAAGGTGTGAAGTTGAGTAAGACTCAAAGCTTGACCACGGCAGAAGAAAGAGGAAGGACGAAGGTCGTCCCCTATGCTCTTGTCATAGGCTCTATACGGTTTGCCATGCTGAAGTACCGCACCTGATGTGTGACTTGCCACATGTCTGGCAGGAGGGTACAAAGGTGATCTAGGTTTGGATCACCAGATAGCAGTCAAAATTATCCTTAGAGAAATAAGGAAATGTTTCTCGGTTATGGAGGTGATAAAGAGTTCGACATAAAGAGTTACGTCGATGCAAGCTTAACACCTATCCGGATAGCTCTGAGTAGAGATACCGGATACATATAATGGAGCAATAATTTGGAATGGCTCCAAGTGGAACGTGGTAGCAGCATCTACGATATAAAGTTTTGCGAAATACATAGGTATCTAAATATGGCAAGACCCGTTGACTACAACCTCTCTCACAAGCATAACATGATCAAACCCAAAACTCATTGAGTATTAATCACATAGTGATGTAAACTAGATTAGTGAATCTAGTAAAATCTTTGGATGTTGGTCACATGGCGATGTGACCTGTGAGTGTTAATCACATGGTGATGTGAACTAGATTATTGACTCTAGTGCAAGTGGGAGACTGTTGGAAATATGCCCTAGAGGCAATAATAAATTAGTTATTATTATATATTTCATTGTTCATGATAATCATCTATTATCCATGCTAGAATTGTATTGATAGGAAACTCAGATACATGTGTGGATACATAGACAACACCATGTCCCTAGTAAGCCTCTAGTTGACTAGCTCATTGATCAATAGATGGTTAAGGTTTCCTGACCATGGATATTGGATGTCGTTGATAACGGGATCACATAATTAGGAGAATGATGTGATGGACAAGACCCAATCCTAAGCCTAGCACAAAGATCGTGTAGTTCGTATGCTAAAGCTTTTCTAATGTCAAGTATCATTTCCTTAGACCATGAGATTGTGCAACTCCCAGATACCGTAGGAGTGCTTTGGGTGTGCCAAACGTCACAACATAACTGGGTGGCTATAAAGGTACACTACAGGTATCTCCGAAAGTGTCTGTTGGGTTGGCACGAATCGAGACTGGGATTTGTCACTCCGTGTAAACGGAGAGGTATCTCTGGGCCCACTCTATAGGACATCATCATAATGTGCACAATGTGACCAAGGAGTTGATCATGAGATGATGTGTTATGGAAAGAGTAAAGAGACTTGCCGGTAACGAGATTGAACAAGGTATCGGGATACCGACGATCGAATCTTGGGCAAGTATCGTACCGATGGACAAAGGGAATTATATACGGGATTGATTGAATCCTTGACATCGTGGTTCATCCGATGAGATCATCATGGAGCATGTGGGAGCCAACATGGGTATCCAGATCCCGTTGTTGGTTATTGACCGGAGAGTTATCTCAGCCATGTCTGCATGACTCCCGAGCCCGTAGGGTCTACACACTTAAGGTTCGATGACGCTAGGGTTATAGGGAAAGTATGTACGCGGTTACCGAATGTTTTTTGGAGTCCCGGATGAGATCCCAGACGTCACGAGGAGTTCCGGAATGGTCCGGAGGTAAATATTGATATATAGAAAGTATGGTTTTGGCCACCGGAAGTGTTCCGGGCATCACCGGTAGTGTATCGGGACCACCGGAGGAGTCTGCGGGTCCACCGGGAGGGGCCACGGGCCCCGGAGGCATACATGGGCCAAGTGTGAGAAGGGACCAGCCCCTATGTGGGCTGGGGCGCCTTCCCACCAAGGCCCATGCGCCTAAGGGGAAGAGGGGGCAAACCCTAAGGGCAGATGGGCCCTAAGGCCTATGCCTGGTGCGCCTCCCTCTCCCCCCCACTTGGCCGCCACCCCAGATGGGGATTGGGGCTGCCGCCACCCCTAGGATGGAAACCCTAGGTGGGGGCGCAGCCCTCCCTCTCCCCCTATATATAGTGGAGGCAAAGGGGCAGCTGAACACATGAAGTCCTTCCCCTGTTGGCGCATCCCTACCCCTCTTCCTGCTCGTCTCTCGTAGTGCTTGGCGAAGCCCTGCTGGAGTCCCGCGCTCCTCCACCACCATCACGCCGTCGTGCTGCTACTGGATGGAGTCTTCCCCAACCTCTCCTTCTCCCCTTGCTGGATCAAGGCGTAGGAGACGTCACCGGGCTATACTTGTGTTGAACACGGAGGTGCCGTCCGTTCGGCACTAGGATCATCGGTGATTTGGATCATGATGAGTACGACTCCATCAACCCCATTCACTTGAATGCTTCCGCTTAGCGATCTACAAGGGCATGTAGATGCACTCTCCTCCCCCTCGTTGCTATGTTACTCCATAGATTGATCTTGGTGATGCGTAGAAAATTTTAAATTTCTGCTACGATCCCCAACAGGATCCATGCGCACCTGAATAATGCCACCTTAACTTTCACATAGTCAAGCTCCCAAATCTCTTTGATGGTTCCATAGTATACCCTTTTATTAGCTTCATTTACAGTCATGCATTCTATTCGAATAGAGCTGTTCTAATAAGAGGTCTTCTGATCACGTTCCTCAGTGTAGAACGTGTATCCATTTATGTCATATGCTTGGTACGTCAACACCGTAGGTGATGGCTTTTGTGCTAACCACGTTGCAATGTCATCGATGGATCCTTGTGCCAAACGATTCTTCAGCCATTCGGCGTAGTTCTTAGTGTGCTCCTTCATCTCCACATCTGATGAAGGCACCACTGGTAATAAGCTTTGGCGTATCTCCACCAAGTGTTCTTGGGCATAAGCGATGAGAACTAGGCTGTTAAGCAGTACCGTCAAATGGGCTTTCTCTGCCAATTCTCCGGGTGCAGCCATTTGCGTGCCAGCAAGGACCGGCTTACCTTTCATCCTTCCCTCGTGGCGAGAGAGGGGCAAACCTATAGGTCTTTGTTTCATGTATTCGGTGCAAAACTCAACCACCTACTCCGCGGTATAACCTTGTAGGATGCTTGCCTCTGGATGGTTTCGGTTCCAAAAAAAGCGCTTCAGTATTCCCATGAACCGCTCGAAGGGATACATGTTGCGAAGAAACACATGACGACACTACTTTATCTCGTCGACAAGGTGCATAGTGAGATGGACCATGACATCAAAGAATGACGGTGGGCAAAACATCTCTAGGTTGGACAATATTCTTACAATATCATCTTGCATATGATCCAACTCTTCAGGATTTACAACTTTCTGTCATAGTTGGTTGAAGAAATCATAGAGGTCAATGAGTGTGTTTCTTATATCTTTGTCCATCAGATTCCTGATGGCCACCGGGAGGATTTGTGTCAACATTGCGTGGCAATCATGTGACTTCATGTGTCCCAACTTCATTTTACATGAGCTCACATCCACGAGACTTATGATGTTTGCGCAGTAGGAAGAGGGTGTCTTAACTGACAACAAATAGGTGAAGAACTGTGTTGCTTCTTTTGTACTGAAATTGTAACTCTGGCGAGCTTTGATGAATTTGTCATCATCTTCTGCTTCACTCTTGTGTTCTGATGGATCAGCAAGCATATCGAGTCGTGAACCGTCACCATCATTTATTTTACCTTTAATCTTGAGCAGAGTACCAAGGATGCTTTCACATACATTCTTATCTACGTGCATGACATTGATGCGGTGATGTACATGTAGAATATCCCAGTAAGGTAATTTCCAGAACACCGATTTCTTCTTAAACACTTGACCCTTGGGTGTTTGTTTCACCGTTAAAGGGTGGTTCTTGCCAAGCACAACATTAATTGTTTAGCCATGTTGTGGACCACCTCTGTGTCATAGGGTCTTGGGCCCGCACCTGCCTCTACCGTACCATCAAATTCAGCTTTCATCTTTCGGTATGGGTGATTTTTCCGCAAGAACCTACGATGACGCAAATACATTGTTTTGCGCGAGTTGGGAAGTCTTCTGCTAGATGTCCTATCCATACATGTGACACACCCTACATCTCCCTTTGTTTTCTACCCCGATGTGTTGCCTAATGCCGGCATATCTTGAATGGTGTGCACCAGCATCGCATGTAGATCGAAAATCTCCTTTCTGTAAGCATCATAACATTTTACAGTAGGCGCATCTATCCACACTGTCAGTAGTTCTTCTACCAGTAGCTAAAAGTAAATGTCGATGTCATTTCCAGGTTGTTTCGGGCCTTGGATAATCACTGACATCATAATGTATATTTTCTTCATACACAACCAAGGAGCTAGGTTATATATGCACAGAAGCACCGGCCATGCGCTGTGATTGGTGCTCATATCGCCAAAAGGATTCATCCCGTCAGTACACTCCCCGAGCCTTATACTTCTAGGATCCTTGGCAAAAATTTCAAACTTTTTGTCGATTAATTCCCACTGAGCCCCATCTTCTAGGTGCCTCATAAACCTATCCATAATTCGCTCACCATGATGCCACCACAACCTCTTTGGCTCTCTAGGGTTTGCAAACAAACACCTCAACCTTGGAATTAAAGGCAAGTACCAAACAACCTTGAACGAGATTCCTGTATTGATCTCGTCGTCCAATTTGTACTTGTCCTTTGCTCTCCTGCGCTTGTATCGTGGATGTTTGCATGTGGGACATGCACGCGAATCTTTGTAATCACCACGGTACAATATACAATCATTCACACAAGTGTGTATCTTCTATACTTCAAGTTCCAATGGGCAAACAATTTTCTTCGCTTCATTCATGCTTCTAAGGAGCACATTATCTTCCGGAAGAATTTCTTTTAAAAGACCTAACATCTCTGTGAAGCCCTTGTTTGATAGACCGTTTGCTGTTTTAAATCTGAGAAGCGCCAGGGTGGCACTCAACCTGGAATATTTCTTTTTGCAATCTGGATACAATTCTTTCTTGGAGTCTACACCAATGGTTGGCAAATCCTTGTACCCAATCATACCCTTTTTGGGGCCCTTGAAATCTGCAATCATAGCAGCAAAATCTGGCATATCAAGATCATCATCATCTGCGTCGACGTCTTGGTTTTCCAGTGAGTGTTTCGGCTTTCCGGTGTTCCATTGGTAGCTTGACGTCTCTGCCCTGATGTTAGATTCAACATCCATGTGACACTGGTCGGGGTTTGGCATCTCGCTGCCCTGGGTATCTTCATCCATGACCTCCTCTTCACCGTGTCTGGTCCAACGTGTATATCCATCCATGAATCCCCTAGAGACTAAGTGCATCTAGACATCTGCAACTTCATGTGACTCTGTATTGGCACAATTAGTACATGGAAACATGATGTAATCCACATCACCAATTCTCCTCTTTGTACTTTCAGCCAAATTCATGAAATCTGTCACACCATTGATAAAATCTGCGATTTTCCGATTATTCATCCATTGAGATCGTCCCATCTGCAGCACACGAATGGTAATTAAAAACAAAACAACAACATTAATACACGGATTAACTGCTGCCCAAAGATGCGTGCATAAATTACAAGGTTTTATTTGAATAATTACTGGGGGCGCTCCATGTTCTTATGCAGACATGCAATGACAAAAAATAATGGCCAGTCAATTTACATGCAGAGTACTGGTACAACACTACCCTTAGGAATTGAATACCTTAATTAAGCCACTCACGAAGAGAATACCTTAATTAATTAGCTGCGCGGTGACCTCCGCCCAGTAGATAGACAAGCGCGATGCGGCGGCACGCCGAGACAGCAGGGTCGTGGAGCAAAGCTTAGTGCGGCCGCCGCCTGAAGTTCGACCTCCACTATCCCGCCATCAACCGTGATGGATGTGCTCGAATCACGGCGCCGCCAACCTTGATGGTTGAGCTCCTCCTATCTCTCGTCGCAGACCGACGATTGACCTCCTATGACGCCGCCATCGTCCGTCAACCGAGGATTGACCTCTTCTACGGCAGTAACTGCCTAGGCCACCGCCGCCATCTCTATACGCAGAGCGGCTATTTTTTTACGGGTATCCGCAGAGCGGCTGTTTACACGGTATCTCACCGTAACTCAATTATATGGACAGGGTAGTACATCACATACGGTTATGTAACGGCAACCATGTCTAACCTATGTTGTCTTCTCACACGATTTGGTGCAGAAATCGTGTGTGACATTGTAATACCTAACACACAAATGACATGTATAAACGGTGTGCCGTATACAACATATAGTGCCATAAGTAGTTCCCGGCCGTTAGCTTATCTCCATAATTTCCCCATTTCCCCCAAATCCCTACATAGTCTCCAAATTCCCTCGTGTGGCGCCGACATTTGGGGACTGTAGACGAGTGGTGCTGATGGTTTCAGTGCGGCTGCTCCTGCTCGTATTGCCGCCACGGCAGCGGTCGCCACCGAGCACTTGCCTAAGGCCATTAGAAGGCAGGTGTACTACGGATCTGAATCGTCCTTTCAGGTTCCAATCTATCCCGATCTATTTTAGCATGTCCAAAGTATAGCTCCTTGCTGAATCAGTCCTGAATGACCCCCCCCCCCCAGGAAAGCGATCTGTCGCCGGATCCGGAGCATGACTCCAGACTCCCTTAACACGAGTTCGACTCCGAGTTTTGCGCCACTGAGAAGTACCAAAAGCTAAGTTGTGTGCATGGGCACACTCCCACTCGACGTGTATGCACAGAGGTATTTGACATTGGCAGGCGGTTTCTCAGTTACCCTTAGAGGTTAGTGCTAATTAAGTTCATCATTTTACTTCAGATAATTCCACCGCTCATCCAGAATACTATTTAACATTGGCAGGGATATGAGGCTTGTGCGTTTGTTGACTGGCTGGATGAAGAATGGCATGGCAGGGCTCGGAGTGTTATCACCAAGCTCGCAGAAGATAACGTAAAGCTGAAGAAGAAACTGTCTGATCCGGAATGTACAATCAGTACGATGAAGCAAGAAATGAAAGAAAGAGACAAGAAGGAACTAGCATGTGTAGTTGTGGTGGTCGCATTAGCCATGTTCTATGCACTGTTTGCAATGATGATTAGGGGTTTTGTTTGATAGTATTGCTAAAGCACATCTAGATGTGCTCTAAGTAATGCACATCTAGGTCCTATGCCATTGATGTTACACGAAGATTCGTGCAGATATTTTTCTTTGTCTTTTTTATTTTCCTTTCTAGTTTGATTATTACTCTCTTTATCAATAAGAAGAGCTCAATGTATTGCTTGCCAACTGTCCTACTCTGTTCGTACCAGTACCCGTGCATAATCCCAAAACTCGTTCCTTGTTTTTGTCCTGAAAAAGGAAACCAGCCAAATAGCCAATAGGAGTCATGCGCAACCCTGGGAATTTGGAGCGATTGGGTACAAATAATTGCCGTTGATTATATCAGTGGTTAGATAATACGTCAACTCCCGCTTCAATCCCCGCTTCAATTGGCAGTTCCTCTTCTCTGCATACCCCGTTTAAGTGCCCACCATCTTCACTGTCCCCAACAGGCCGCGCTACACACTGGCACACACTCTGCAGCCATGTCGAGCGACAGCGAGGACAACAGTTCGGCCAGCAGTCTGGCGCCCGATGATAGGTCAACATTGGAATCATCCTACTCGTCTTCCATGAGTCCGCCGTCGAGCCCAGACCTTGATTTTATCCGGTTCATGGAAGGGACGCTGCCTCCGGAGTCGTCAGATGACAACCAGACAGACAAGGAGCCGTCGGAGGACGAAGAAGAGGACGACGATGATGATGAGGAGGAATGGTCAAACGAGGAGGAGGACGACGACGGCGGCAACGACGATGACAACGGCGGCAGTGATGAAAAGCCAACGGTCAGCGACAAGAAGCGTCCTCGCCAAGACGATGTCGCGGGGCCATCTAACAAGAAGAAGAAGAAGAAGAAGAAGAAGAAGACGAAGGAGGACTAAATTAACAAACTGTATGTATCTCTGTTTATCCTGTCAATCTCATCGCAGACGGTTAGTAATATGTATTTGACAGTGATCTTCTACATTATCGCCCATAGGTTGGTTTGTTGAACTGTGTGCCCTGACGAGCACACAATCCAGAAAAAGGGCCGTATGGTCTGTCTATAATGATCGCACACAATTCTGATTACCGACTTGTTTGCCGGGTATCACACACATCTTGTTACGCCGAATCGTTTGTGTTCACCTCAATCATCGCAAACGGTTCATCGGAGTGAACTGTATGCCGTATATCGCACACACCTTGATCCTGGCTGCCCGTTTCTATTGTTTTATCTCATCGCAAACAGTTCGTACAGATCAACCGTATGCCCCTCATCGCACACGCAAGTAAGATCTGAACCGTGTTTGATGTATCATCCATCACAAACGTTTTGCATCTTTTTTGACGGTTTTTTTACATCACCGTTTGTGATTAATGCATCACACACAATTTCGTCAAAGGGTCTCTGATCGTAGTGTCGCGTTAGCAGCATCCTGCAGTAGTGCTATCTTAACAGACTTTGTTATTCTTGATGTTCATGAGGACGACAGTATGTCGATTATCCTTGGTATACCTTTTCTGAATACTGCAGGGGGCTATTATTGATTGCAATAAGGGCAATGCCACTTTTCATGTTAATGGTAATGAGCACACGGTACACTTTTCTCGAAGAAACAACGTCAAGTCCATAGTATCAATTCTATTGGAAAATTTTCAACTATTACTATCGGAGGTTCTGAATTCCCTCTTCCTACTATCAAAAAGAAATATGCTATTCTTATTGTTGGGGACATTCATATCCCAGTTGAGGTAACCTTGTGTTATTCGAAAGTTCTCCAGTTTCATGTCATTCGGAAGAAGTTTGTTAATAAGACTTGACCAACCTTGTTAATTGATTCCTTTTGATCAGCATGAGATGGATGAATTTAGGAGGCACAACTTTTTGCACCCACCTTTAACTTTCTGTTATTTAGATTAAATAAAGCAAAAGTATTTTCTGTCTGTTTTCTGAATTATCCGTGCAATCAAAAATGCCCCGAAAATAAGAGTTCTCCAAATGCCCTAAAAATTTAGTATAATTTTTTATATAATATTTTAGAATTTTTGGCACTTAGAACACACCAGGGGGCCTCACCAACTGGCCACAAGGGTGGAGGGCACGCCCCGAGGGGTGGGCGTAGGGGTGGGCGTGCCCCTGTCCTTGTGGGCCCCACGTGCCCCCTCCCCTTATTCCAGCACCCATCCACTCCTTCCTCCAAGAAAAATCACTCCATACCTCAAACTTGTGTTCTTTCTCATCTTGCTACCATTTTCGATCTCCTTGCTCAAAGCTGCATTCACAAACCTTTGGGGGATTGTTCTTCGGTATCTGATTCCTCCAATGGTCCAATTAGTTTTTGTTCTAGTGCTTTATTCATTGCAAAATTTTGCTGCTGTGGTGACCTTGTTTTTGAGCTTGCATGTCAAATTTGTATGGTCCAAAGTAGTTTTGATGCATGATATAGCCTCTAGGCACTTGTAGGAGTAGTTGCTATCAATTTTGCTGAGTTTGGTTCACTTCTATTTTGAGTCACTAAAAATTTCAGAAATTTTTTAGAGAAAGAAAAATGTCTAGGAGAATGTACCAAGGTGGTTCTTCGAGGAAACAAGCACCGAGGCGCGCGATACATGAACCTGACCTTGAACCAGCAAGGGAAGCTCAAGTGAAGCCATGTGAATGGCCATCAGATGAATTCATGGTTCGTGCAGGTTTCAAGGATGAATTCTATGCTTACGTACAAAATGTCAGCCTTGAGGATTTCTTGTCAGACAAATGCCTACAATATTATTATCTCACCGATTCCTTTGTGCGGAGGTTTGGGTTTTCATCTAAGTGTAATACTCATATTGTATTGTTTGATCTTTATGATGAATCTTATACCATGGACCTAGAATACTTTTGTGATGCATGCAAAATTCCACAATGGGGCCTTCTTAGTGAGCCTCATAAATCTGAATATAATGATTTTCTTGCTAGCATCACCGTTGGAGAAACTAGAAATATCACACAAGCCTCCATGGGGAGCATTCATTTTCCTGCCATACATTATTTTGCTCTCTTCATAGGCAGATGCATTAATAGTAAACATGATCATAGCCACCTTTGTGCATCGGATCTTAGTGTCCTCAAGTGTGCAGTGTTGGGTGATAAGCGATATAATTTAGAGGCTATTATTGCTAGGAGGTTACACCATAATGCTAAAGATGGAAATTTATTTGGTGGGATTTATGCAAATCGTTTAGCTAATTATTTGGGTGTACCCATAAGGGGGTATGATATTGAGTTGCCACCTGCTTTTCTAGAATATGATGCTATGGTACACTACCAGTTTCTTAAGAGGAACAAACAGTTCCTCTAGTCCCGACTAATCTTTGATAGATGGCACTCCGTCCATGTTGCTCCTTATGCTCCTGCTTTCTTTAACTTTCACAAAAATGGACGATATTTTATAACTAGAGAGGAGGAAAATGAGTATGAGCGAACAACGGAGGCTGATCGCCTCTAGGAGGCAGCTCGCCAAGCAGTAGCTGCTGCATCTCAGTACAATCCCGACTACAACTTTGGATATCCACCAGGCCAGCCATGGGCTTAGACCAACTTAGGCCAAAAGCCTAAGCTTGGGGGAGTACGTATTTCTCACCGACATTACATTCATGTTTACACACTCATTTCAGTTGTCGATGTTTATACCTTTTCATTGTATTATCCATGTTAGTTTATTTATTTTTCCGCTTGTTCTTGTGTGTTTTATAAACCTTAAGAAAAATAAAAAAACTAGTTGTACTTAGTCTACCTTCGATGCATGTTTAGTTGTAATATTAATAGAAAACCCAAAAAGATTTCTCGTTCTTCTTTTGCTTGTTGGGAGCTTTCCCGTGTAAATAGTTTTTCTCGTTCTTGTTTCTCTTCCTCCAAAAAAAAACTCCAAAAATATTTCAGTGTGTTCCTTTGAAATTCTTTTCTTTTCTTTGGGGGTCAAGAGGAGAAGACCGCGATGAAAATGTTGAGTGGCTCTCATATGCATTATTGTTGATCTAACAAAGAGCCCATATTACCTTGTTGTTAGGGCATGTCTCTCTCTAGTAGTTTTGGTGATTGATGACAATGCTTTCGCGGACTAATCGTGTGCATTGTGTATTCCAGAGATTCATTCATTCGCACGAGACGATTCCTTCCCCTCGGAGCTTTATGTGAAGACGGTGTAGTGTCTTTCTTTTCGGGTTGGTGGACTTGAGTCATAGGAGACACCGTACTATCAAGAGGGGGTCCACATTGGAAAGGCTAGGGTGGAATCATCATGTACACGTATTTGTTGCACCCCCAGCTCCTTTCCTAACCTTGGAGTTTGTTGTTCTAACAGAAGTGGAAACTATGAGGAGAAAGCGGTAGTACCGCCCATTGTCCTCAAGCGGCAGTACCGCTGTCCAATAGCGGTAGTACCGCTTTGAGGCATCGGCGGCAGTACCGCACTAGTTCGGCAATGCTACTACCTCAATTCGAGGATGCTTTTTCTCGCGTCGGGTTGTGCAACACTAGTAGCGGCAGTAGCAGCGGTAGTACCGCCCACGAGCGGTAGTACCGCGGCTACCACCGCTACTAGTACTGCCCATCCCCCCTCTCTCTCTCCCGTTCTCCTTCTGCTTCTTCTACTCTCAGTCTATGCGGTAGCACCGTTGGTGGTCGCGGTAGTACCGCTCTACTGAGCAGTAGTACCACTCTGTGTAGGCTGAAGAAGGGGTAACGGTTGGATTGGTTCCCCCACTATAAAAGGAGGTCTTCTTCTCCAAGTTGACTTACCTCTTCCCCCCCCAAGCTCCATTGTTGCTCCGAAGCTCATTTTCGCCCAATCTCTCTCCCCGCCAATAAAACTTGTTGATTCTTTAGGGATTGGTTGAGAAGGACCGGATCTACACTTCCACCAAGAGAAATTTGATTCCCCCACTAATCCCTAGCGGATCTTGTTACTCTTGGGTGTTTGAGCACCCTAGATAGTTGAGGTCACCTCGGAGCCACATTCCATTGTGGTGAAGCTCCGTGGTATCGTTGGGAGCCTCCAATTGAGTTGTGGAAATAGCCCCAACCTTGTTTGTAAAGGTTCAGTCGCCGCCTCCAAGGGCACCAATAGTGGAATCACGGCATCTCGCATTGTGTGAGGGTGTGAGGAGAATACGGTGGTCCTAGTGGCTTCTTGGGGAGCATTGTGCCTCCACACCGCTCCAACGGAGACGTACTTCCTCTTGAAGGGAAGAACTTCGGTAACACATCATCGTCTCCACCAGCTCCGCTATTGGTTATCTCACACCATTACTTGTGCAAGCTTATATTGTGTTGTATCCCTTGCTTTCTTGTGTGCTTGTTGTTGTTGCATCATATAGGTTGCTCACCTAGTTGCATATCTAGACAACTTACTTTGATGCAAAGTTTAATTTGGTAAAGAAAAGCTAAAAATTGTTAGTTGCCTATTCACCCCCTCTAGTCAACTATATCGATCCTTTCACTTGTCTTCTCCTATGAATAAATGTTTGTAGATTCCAGCTTAGTCCAATACACGTTGTCGGTGTCAAAACCGGCGGACCTCGGGTAGGGGGTCCCGAACTATGCGTCTAAGGCGGATGGTAACATGAGGCAGGGGACACAATGTTTTACCCAGGTTCGGGCCCTCTTGGTGGAGGTAAAACCCTACGTCCTGCTTGATTAATATTGATGATATGGGTAGTACAAGAGTAGATCTACCACGAGATCAGAGAGGCTAAACCCTAGAAGCTAGCCTATGGTATTGTAACACCCTCGGTGCGACTATATTTCCCACGTGTCGAGGCACGACTTAGAGGCATAATCGCATTGAAGGCATATGTCGCAAGTTAGGCAATCTTCACAACATCCCATGCAATATAAATAATAAAGGGGAGATAACATAGTTGGCTTACACTCGCCACGTCAATCAAGTACATAAATAACATTACATCATCCAAACACTCATGGCCCGACTACGGCACCAAAATAAAAGATAACCCAACATGCGACACGGTCCCAATCACCCCCAACTGGGCACCACTACTGATCATCGGGAAAGGAAACATAGTATCGTTGAGAGTCTTCGTCGAACTCCCACTTGAGCTCAAACGCGTCTCCTGGAGCGGAATCATCAGGCCCTGCATCTGGTGTAATAGTAATCAGTGAGCCACAGGGACTCAGCAATCTCGCACCCTCGTGATCAAGACTATTTAAGCCTATAGGTAAGGCAAGGTAAATATATGTGGAGCTGCAGCAAGCGACTAGCAATTATGGTGGCTAACTTATTCGCAAAACAGAGCGAGAAGAGGAGGCAAAGCACGAGCGAAAAACTAGAGAACAACCTGCGCAAACATTACTCCAACACCGTGTCCACTTCCTGGACTCCGCCGAGAAGAGGCCATCACGGTAACACACTCAGTTGATTCATTTTAATTAAGTTAAGGTTCAAGTTATCTACAACCGGACATTAACAAATTCCCATCTGCCCATAACCGTGGGCACGGCTTTAGAAAGTTCAAATCCCTGCAGGGGAGTCCCAACTTAGCCCATGACAAGCTCTCACAGTCAACGAAGGAATAGACCTCCTCCCAAGACGTTCCGATCAGACTCGGTATCTCGGTTACTCAAGACACTTCAACAGGTTAAAACAAGACCAGCAACACCGCCCGAATGTGCCGACAAATCCCGATAGGAGCTGCACATATCTCGTTCTTAGGGCACACTCAGATAGGTCAAGCTACGAGTAAAACCAACCCTCGAGTTTCCCCGAGGAGGCCCCGCAGGCTGCCCGGTTCGGACCAAC